>NW_020897716.1:853266-1265582 GCF_003984885.1 Neopelma chrysocephalum | reverse complement strand
CTGTGATGAGCATTGAAAATATTTGTTGTTTGCTATGAAAGAGGTTAAAATATGCTAATCAGTTATCAGGTACAAAGAGAGGATATTGTGCCAGGTGGACAGATTGATGGGTTATAAAATGATTTGAAAACTGAAGGTCATATAGATGGCATACTGCAAATTAGACATTTAAGCAGATGGCATGGGTATTCACTAGTCCACCTGGCTGGAAGAGGGAATTTTCCAATGCTGTACAAAAATGTCAACAGATAAATAATAAAAACCAATTCAGATAAGTTGGCTAAACTGTGCTAATTACCTACTTGTTGTTTCCCACATTTCTAATCTTGGTCATTTTTCACTTGTAACAGTTTGTTTTCCTGTACCGTAACCACCAGCCTAGTCACAGCCAAAAACACAGGAGGGGAAATTCTGAGTGAAATTTCATGTGCAATTAATATGGTAACTACCTTTAAAATTTTTCCTCTGGGAATGCAAAAGTAATTAGAGTTAGAAGGAAAGGAAATTTAGATAGCCACTCTTGTACCTTGTCACTGACATAAGTGGCAGAGAGGGGGACATGGAAAAGTGAACAGGAAGAGGAAAACAAGCCCTGAGAGAAGGTCAGGATGAGCAAGAGACAAAGTAATGAGATAGAAAATGTGACTCTCTAACTGCAAGCCCTCCCAAAACTCCCTGTGTAGGAACATCGTGTGGTTGACTTAGCACAAGGGCAGCATCATACCAACTATTTGGAAAGGGGAAATAAATGTAATTTTGGTTTTGAGGCAGAGATAGGAAATTTCTGGCACCTGGTCCTCCCAATAGAGCACATGTAGGACCCATCATTTGTCCGTGTCACATATGACTATCTAGCTGAGAGAAAGCCATCTTCCTTCCATTTTCAGTTCTTGAAACAGAGGTGGCTGTAATGCAGAGGGAAAGAGGTTTCATTAGCACCACTAAGCAGTGGCTTATATCCTTTCTGGGATGTGATTAATTGGCATTAAAATTCAATGGCAAAGAGACACACTTATACAGGAGAGATGCATAGCTTGATGGGAATGGTTTATATTCTCATACTGTTTTGTTTTGAGTGAATATTTTTTTTTGATATCAGAAAAAGGGCCCCAGAGGAAGTGAACGCTGAAGACAGACACTACAGTGTCAGAGGGCTATGCTGTCACCAAGGAACACATTATTTAAGCAAAAACAGAGACTCCTTCTCTGCTCCTTGAATAGTCTGGGTCAAATCCTGATAGTGGAAAGGTCAGAATAATTAGGTAGAAGCACTCAGCTTCCCATTCAGTGGTGAGAGAAGGGAATTTCAAGAGTGTTGCTTTGTGCATTGCTATCTGTTCTTGTTCAGCACAGTTCAAAGTAAATCTCAGCTACAGAAGAACATGTCATGGCCTCAGGATATCTTTTCTCTGTTGAAAGAGTATGCAGCTATGTCAGAGATGAAGGTTTTACCTAGAAATTGAGGGGTCCTGCTGCATAAAGAACATGACAGTCCATAGCAGTATGTTATAAAGCTGTTTTCCTCCACCCCCTTCTGTTTAAGAGAGAGGTATCATTGCAATGTTTGTTTTTTTCCCCAGTTGACATTTTATTGATACAAGAAGTATTCTCAGAGCAGCAAATGAGATTGCAATGTCCATGTTTTGAGGACAAGCACTGAATTGCATGAGAAAAAAAAAAAAAGCTGTATTTTAAGGATTGTGCTGAATATTGAAGGCAAAGGCTCAGAACCTCAACATTTTGTGTTTGTTTCTAAGAAAAGTTTTCATGCAAAAATGCATTGACATTCATGAACTTAATTGATTAACTGCCTGCCAGCTAGTATAATGACCTTGTTTCTAGTCAGCAACCTGACTGAATATGCAACAGTCTTACCTGTGGTTAGATGGGATTCACATGATTCTGAGATGTTCATTGTTAACTATCAGGGTAAAATTTGTCCTCTGCCTTTCCACCATGATGGAATGTTAGAAGAAAAAGAAAAAAAAGCTTGGTTGTCCTGGGGCAGGCTAACAGATTAGCTAGTCCAGTGTCCAAATTCCTAGAGGAATATTGTCCTTGCATTTAACGTTCCCTATTGAGTTGAATGCCATAGTGAACACCACATGAGGGAAAAACTATCACTTTTGGCATCAAACTGCCTGCAGGCATGATAAATGGGAGAAGGTAGGAACAGAGGGAGTATCTCCTCTCAATTATACATCAAGGAAGCCGAACCTTTGCTGACATCCCAATGCTCAAAATCTGCATGCACTGACTTTCTGCAAAGCCTGTGGGTTTCATGCAGTGCCAGGGAGGCCCTGGATGGTAAAGGCAAAATCTTTCAGTCAACCTTAGAGGACATTCATGAGGTTGGGTGGCTTCAGAAGCATGCGAGGAAACGTGGCCATGCATGGCTGCTCACCAGACACATGGCTCTTGGGGCAAGTCCTTGCCCTAAAACTCTGCAGCTCAGCTCTGCATCCACAGGATCTGTGCCCATCAGGCACCGTAAAGACGTGCCTCAGTAAAAGACTGCATTGAATGTGTCTTTTGAGCTTTGTACTTATTTTTAAAAGGAATATCTGCCACCAAGTGGAAAATGTTATCACTTCACCAATATTCATAGATTATTACCAGTAATAATCTTAACATTAATCTTGCTTGTTACTCTGAAAGAGTTCAAAACAACCAGACAGGTAGAAAAATGTGGTACTGAAACATAGCATCAGTTGTCTTGCTGGTTCCTTTACAGCACAAATTAGAGACCTTGTTGAGGTACAGCATGCTGTGTGCTTAAATGTGGAAAAATGACAGAGGGGTTGTGGTGTGGAGACAGCCTTTTGTTCTTTGGCTCTGTAGCTGGATCTCTTGACATCAAAAACGATTCTTCTGAAATAGAGGAACAGCAGAAATTCACATTCAAATTTGAAACTCCTGGAGCCTTGGTTTCTAATTCTTGTACCAAATGTCGTCTGTTGCCTTGACTTAAGCTCTTTTCTACTAACCCTAGCTACCCAACAATAAATGCATTTAGTTGCAGAAATATTAGAATTAGTGCCCTGATGTATCAGTGACTGATGAGGACAATCAAGTGTCTTTTTTTCCTTTCCCATTCATTATACTTTCTAGAAGAGCTTCAGCAGGGACCAGTGCTCTGAGAAACCAAAGAAAAGTGAATCCCCCAGCCTATGGATGTGTTGTCAACTGTTTCTGGCTGCTCAATTAACCTCAAATGGCTGAATGTCAGCTCTTACATTTCTATCTGTACTCCAGGCTCTTAACATATTTCCAAACACAGCAGAAGTTACATAAGGGAAAGAAGCATGGCATAACGGCAAAGAAAGAATACAGCAGAAGAGAAAGAAAAACTAAAAGAAAAAGATAAAATCAGCAATGTTATTTGGGTTTGATTCTCCAAACAGGGCCAGTACTCTGTTGTGTTTGCTGGGATTCCCAGATACTACACAAGTGCCCCAGCCCAAACTGAAGAACAGATCAGAGATGCAGAAGATAGACATGGGGAAAGTCTGGTGCTGATGGACCTGAGACATAAGGGCCAAAAAACATGAGGCCAAAAGAAATCTATATAAGTGCTGATTGTGCCTGTACTCAGGGAGCAGCACATGGGTGGAGACAGTGGGCAGCTCTTGGGACCTTGACCAGTTGAACACAACCAGAACGATCAGCTCCCACCATCTCAGCCCACTGCAGAGTTCCAAAATGAAGATGGGGTCCCAAGCAGTCACCTAGTGCTTCCCCTAAGAGGTTGGACTGGCTTCCTGGCAGGCTTTTTCCATGAGTGAAAAGTAATTTTATTGAAGCTTCGGCACTTAAACAAACACAAGATGTTAAAAGAGGTTTTATATGCTACTAGTGAGGCAGGAATGAGCAAGATGCAGTGACATTTTCTTTTGCCACTGGCTAGACCAGCAGTTCTGCAAAATGACTTTTTTCCACTTGGGAAGTCAGGCAAAATGTGTAGGTACTTAATGACCTTTTAATAATGTCTAGATAAGACACATTTTAATCAGCTGTGGGAACTATAAGACAGGTTAGATGTCCCTGCCCATAGAAAAGTGCCACAAAATGCAGAAAAATTAACTAGGTAGTAGGGAATGTTTGCAAGACGACTTTTGCATAAAACAGCATCACTTTTTGTGTTTGCTTGCAGGCAGTGCAAGTTGTGCTCTGATGGGTTCAAGTCTGTATATTAAGTCTTTTCAGGGAGGAGGGGATAGATTTTTAAAGTAAATGCTTTTATTAAGTTTTGTTTTCTAATCTGATCATCTCCCCAGCATGGAGGACAGTAAACCACTTTTTAGTTAGAGGCTGTATAGTAGGACTCCAGTTCATTGAGACATTGCTGTCCTTCTCCAAGGAGCAAGTTCACACTTGCTAACTTACATGGGTGTGAAGTAACCTTTAATTCATACTCTAAACTCATCCTGGAGTAGCAGTGGTGGCCCTTAGCATGAATGTTTGGGCTTTTGAATAATAAATCCTGGACCAGGTGTCAACTGAGCAATGGAGGAGGAAGAAAACAAGCAAAATGATAATACTGGAAATACTTTACCTCAATTATAGAAAGAGAAAACCAAAACTGGGTATGTTCAATTCTGTACCAATTGAAATTGGGTTGTAGGAAAAATTATATGCTTGGTAAATAGATATTAATTTTATTCTGTTGTTTATTCTGTTTATCCTGGTTGACAGAAGTTTATTTATTCATAATTCATAGTGCAATGTCCTTATGAACTATTGAAATTGTATGTCTCTCTGTTAGGTGCCTTTATCTATGCAGTTATCAGAATTATTGGCACAAACACCTCTATGTGGCCCATTTGTTTGCTAATGAAAACTCAGTCCACCTTGACTTTTATTAGTTTTGCAAAATTTTAGTCTATAATGGTAGTAGCTGTAGGAAAGATTCTAAGTAAACAATTTATATTTTTGCATTCCAGTGTATCATGTTAGCAAACTCAACTTCACAGCCTACAGGAGAAACAGAGTTCCTGATTTCTAACACAAAACTCTTTCTTGTGCCTTTCTCCCTCAAGGGAGCACGTAGTCTCCCACCTCTTCCATACCTTCCTCCCCTCTGCTGGTCACCAAACAGAGCCAGACCAGCTTTGGTTTCTATGCTAGGATCTCATTTCCCTCTGCCAGAAGTCAGCTGAAACTGTCCCCTGCCTTGCTGCTGTGAACCCCCTGTCCCTCCAATCTTGGATTCCGAGTGTGTCCACCTGTGTGAAATGCACTGATTTGCAAACAACTTCCCAGTGTGTCAGTCTCAACTGTGACAATTCTCTCAGTTTGTGTTCCTTGTGGCAGGAATGCAGTTTGGTGCCTGCCTTGGCTGCAGGCAGGGGTCTGGCAGCCTGCACAGAGCTGCTTTGCTGACTACTGTGAAACTGTCCCAAGATGTTGTCCCAAGATTTCCTTGCTATGTTCTTTAATTTCTCTAGCACTTCTAAGGTTCCTCAGGGCTGCCCACACATGCAGCTTTAATTGGTTTGCTGCAGCCTGAGCACTCACTGTGGGACAGTTTTACTTCAGTTCATCCTTTTCCAGAAGTGTCAGCCGAACTTAAATCGCAGTATTAAAATCAGAGTTCTATGGATAAGAAAGACTGGAACCAAATTAAAAAGGAGAAAAATGCAGTTTTACTTAAACTCAGCCAACAGGTACCTTATTGTATTCTGTAGTTTATCCAGTCAAAGGATATCCTGGCTGCCAGATGTGAGTCCTGGGCTTCCCTGCTCCAGTCAACATCCTCGGACTGGAGGAGGTAATCCTGGAATTTGCAATGACAACCTTTTTTGGGCAGTCTCACCTGAGGTTTACATACGTATCCTGAGGACTGATGGCTCTATATGGAACTGGACATTAATTGGCTGCTTAATTTCTTAATTGCTGTGACAATTTCCTCCTTGTGTTGACTAGGAAATGCCATGAGAGTTCCACCTGGATGGGTTTCTGAAACATTAAAAATTTTTTTTATCTTTTGTATATCCTATTGTGTGAGTTATGTAAACTATCGTACTCATGCCTCATAATGAAGTTACTAATAGCATTTATTAAGGTTTATACCAGTAACAGGCTTTATACACCAGGAAGCCTGCAATCTCTGGTATGTTGTTAGCTCTATTTGGACAGCACACGTGACCCGTTTCTAATGTATGACAGATTTCATTAGAAGTTGCTTTGCTGGACATTTCTGAAGGAATAAGCTTTTATTGAACTTAGAGGTCACATCACACTACTCTGTCCTTCTCCTGGTTTTCTTCTCAGGTTCTCCTTACTCCTTAGCTTCAAGATATGGTTCCTCCATATTACAGGAGAAGAGGCTTAAAACACCCACATAGGTTCAACTCAGTCTGGCCATATATAACAACTATAGGAATGTCATTAAGAATGACTGTAAGAATGAGAAACGATGAGGAGCTGAAGAAATAGGAAGGGATGGAGGGAGAAGTAGAAACCACTCCAATGTAGTCAGATATCTAAACTCTCAAATTTAGTTTAGCAGATATAGATAATCTGAGGCAGTTTGGGTAACAACTTGCTTTAGTTTGCGAGTTGACTGGGATGTTATTTATTTTATTCTAATTGGTCCTATAGTAGTCTTCTCTTCTTCAGGGTGTTGATGAAAATGAAGCTTCCATTTGTCACAGTGTAGATGACATACTAAAAAGGGTGTTTGGTTGAACATACATTAAAAATTAGGATGATTTGAGTGAGTAAAATACAGAGGTTACAAGGTGGATTTACCTGCCTCAGAAAAAAATTACCAACTGAAAAAATTCAGTTGAGGAAAACTGATTTCAAAAATTTGAATTCAACTCATCAGTCCCACATTTATTTAAAAAATTGCAAACAAATAATTCATTACTTGCATCAGAATATTTTGATGTTTCAAAAGGCCTTTGAAAATTACCTTTCTATGACATATTTATTATGAATTATTCATTGAGTTTATGGATAGACATTGTTTACAACATATTTTCTGCCAATTTGTTTTTCTCTGAATATTTAAAAACTTTCAGGAGCTCTATATTGTATGTACTAATGTGCAATGGGTAACCTGAAAAATAAAGCATTCTTTTTGCTGCATTTTATGCAGAACTGCACATCAGTTTATTCAACACAAGTTGGCAAATGCTTTTAAAGATTATGTCATAATTCCTACGTTCTCATGAGCAACCTGGAATTGCCATACTACATAGTACTTGGAATGATGCAGATCTACAGGAAAAAAAGATAAGAAAGAGTTACCATGCCAACTGCATGTGATTAGTGATGGCAACCTACTGTCAATGATTCTTAGCCCTATGGTCTCTCTTCATTTGTGGTAGCTGTATACAGGCATTGTCTCAAAGGGACCTCCATTCTCTCTTCCTTGGGATCAGTGTCTTGTAAAATAAAAACCTAAAAATGTCTTTAGGAGTACTTGGTTTGTTGTGTCTCATTGTTTTAACTTTTGTATTGAGGATCTGAGCTCTCATTAATGCAGAAATTTCCAGTACAGCCACTGAAGAAGTTCTAATCATCTTCCTGTGACCCACGGGGCTATAAGGTGCTTGCCAGAGCTGGAGGCTTGAACAAGGTCTCTTATGCCAACAAAAAGTGTGAAGCCTTCAGAAAAAGCATTCCAGCTTGTGTTTTTTTTCGGGAGACCTTTATGGTTGTTTCTGTTTTTGAAGCCCAGCAGAGCAAATTCTAACATTGCTGGGAAAACCATAAATAAGTAGCTGGGTGATTTTTTTCTCATTGTTACAGGTTGGCAGTTGGGTGACCTGGAGGCCATCTCAGGCTGGCTGGAGTAAAAAAAAAGTAGCTTTCAGTTAATAATACAGTGACAAGGAATTTTCTCTAAATTTCTACAAAATACTTCTTTCTTTCATCTTCTAGAAAAGGAAGCCAAGAAATTGTGTTATGCTGTGGTTTAAATTGTGACAGTGCACGATGATCAAAATGCTACTATAAATATAGATATAAGTTGCAATGAATTTGTTGACATTGGCTTTGTAAAAGGCAGCAGTAACAAAACGAGAAGATAGAAGTAGGTGATAGAGAGGACTTGCCTTTGCTTTACTGTTAATTGATTTTTATCTTGCTGCCGTCTTCCGTGATCAGTTGATGTCTGAGTTTTGTGTATCCTTCTAAACGCCAAATCTGTACATAGCAGGAATAGATTGTATCCGTGTCACGGATTTTGATAACATCTCTGTATTCTCACTGCTCTGAATTCAAATTAGTATTCAGTGTAGAAATAATTCACTTATGTATCATTATTCTTTACAAAGAGGATTTTGATATGCTTTTATTGCACTGGGCTAATATTACTTAAAGAATACCTTCTTAAGACAAAGAATTTCAGGGGGTTGCGTGGAAGAAACTTTCCATTTTTCTCATAGAAAGTTGTCTGTTTACGTGTGCCAACACAATGTTTACCCTTTTTGCAACAATATGAAATTCCCGACTCATATTCAACTTTTGATCATCTATCAAACAGAGTTCCTTTGTTCTCTAACTCTGTTTCTTGAGAAAATGTGAAGAGCCTTACAAAAATTAAGACATATGATATGTTTTCCTCTGTCCATGAAATTTGTTCCCTGTCAAAGATGAAAATTTTATGGTTTTGGATTGATTTGTGCTTGATAGATCCACCCGTCCTCTTACTTGCTTCTTTGGAGTCTTAATTTTTACAAATAGTTTGTCTGATTTCCCAGCATTTTCTGGGAACTGAAATTAACTGAAGTCCTCATTCTCTTCTACTGCTTTTGAAATAGGTTGCTTGCTTGATCTTTTTCAGTTTTCCAGACCAAACCTTCATGAAGGCAATCACTAACGATTCTGCCACTGATTCACTATATTTAAGCAGATAAGGCGAATTCCACTAGGCTTAGGAATTAGGAAAAAAAAAACCAACCAAATCCCAAACTAATGTCTTCAGTAACTTGTCTCTCCCTTAAGTAACCTAGGTTCTTTTTCTGCATGTCTGATAGCATTTCAGCCTTCAAGCTTCCTCTTTTTAAACCTTTTATCTCTCTCTTTCTCTGTCTCTCCGTCTTTTTTTTTTTTAAATTTTATTTTACCTGCTAATGGACTTCTGGGTTTTTTCCCTCCCCTTTATATTTGTTTTAAGTCATATCTCATTTTAAATAATGACTCTCTGATTGCAGTAATTCTAAGTAGTCAGACTTTATTTGTACTTCTAGTATATCTCTTTCCTCTTTCAGAGGTCCTCATGGTTTACCAAACTACATTCTTGATACCTTTCCTACCCATCCTGCAGATTAGAACATTCCATGGGTTTGCTGTTATTACCTCCTTAGGGATCAACATTTCTGAACTCCTTTTACCTGTTTCCCATGAGATCTTATTTATTAGTTCCTTGAGATCCTCTTTGCAGTCCAATATCTTGTCTTTGCTTTTTTCCACTTTGGGAGAATCTTTAACTCTCATTTCCTTATCTCACTCTTATTTTTACTTTCCACTCTGACATTTCAAATAACCATTCCCTACAGGCTAGGCTCAGATTCAGACCTACTTCCCTTCTAGTTGCTTGCACAATTTTTTTCATCAAAAAATCATCAAACTTCTTTTTCGAGAAGTTTCTGGAGAGCCTGCTCTACTCTTTCCCAAGAGATTCTTGGAGCTTTCAAGCTTCCTTTTACTGTGAAGCCCTGTACCTTGGGGGCTTTCTGCTAATTTCTCACAGAATTGTCTTCAACTTGATCCTCCAGGTTTGATGGCTGACATTTGCCAGGATAATACCTCTGCTCTATTTCCTCATTATTATCAGGATGCTTCTCTGTAGATCTTTCTATATTCTGCCACTCAGCAGCACCTCTTCCCTTCTTTTCCCTGGCTGAATAAGCTGTCAAATATTCCAGCTGTGTGACTATTCCCACCAGGTCTCTATTCTAGTTGACTCATAATTGTGTTGTTTAAGGACTTCCAGCTCCATGAGATAGCTTCTCATTCTTCTTGTATTAATACACAGGCAACTAAGATATTCAGAAATGCTGTCTGTTTTCTACCTTTTTTGTTCTTCTGTGATGTTGTTCTCCTCTATTCTGTTACTCTTATCCCTCATCCAGGTGAGCATTGCTTATATTTACTTCTCTCACTTGTTCCCAGTTATCAAGCTTTTGTCCCAAGATGCTGTTTTTCTTTTTCTGAGACATCCCTTTTCTTCTCAGATATTCTTCTGAGACCTTCTTGTCAAATTTAGCTGTGCATGAAATTTTTCTGAGAATGTCCTATCTATGTAGCTATTAAAAAAAAGAAAGAAAATGTTATTAACCTTTTGCTATAACATGGAGGTTTTGGGAATGATGCTGAAAGTATGTTTTTGCATTGTATTTCTTCCCACTGCTGCTTACAGTTGGTCTTGTATTGTTATTATTTCAGATATTTCCTGGGAATGTTTTGGTATCTTGGAATGAAGACCTAATATGATTGCATGTCTGGAAGAGATAGATAACTACCAATAACTGTTCTTCAGAGTACATATCATTGCAATAGGTCACTCATTCACCTGCTCACAGATCTGTTTTCCCTAGGCTTACTTTGCCATAAGGCATAATGATTTTACTATCTTTATCCATTTTCTGCTCTTCATAGCTCTTTGAACTCCAACCTTAGCTCTGCAATTTTTTCTCTGACAACTTTGATATCTGCTAT
The DNA here is from genome assembly GCF_003984885.1 of Neopelma chrysocephalum. Classification (NCBI taxonomy): domain Eukaryota; kingdom Metazoa; phylum Chordata; class Aves; order Passeriformes; family Pipridae; genus Neopelma; species Neopelma chrysocephalum. Next base: position 1,254,908 of record NW_020897716.1, on the reverse strand, counting down.
CGTTTCATACCTACCTTGGACAGTTAAATGCTTTTTTTTGCCTGCAATTTGGGTTCATGTAGAGTCATGGAGAAGTGATCTCTCCATTTTTTCAGAATAACATACAATTGTTTTCTGTATTTCTTTACCTTTTCTGATTATTTTTTGTCTTGTTATCTAATTCTAGTTAAGTGATTCTTATCATATATTGACATGATAAATATATTTTCAAATTTCTGGTTTTATTGTATGAAATGCTGTTGGATCAGAATACTTGCTAATTTGTTTGAGACCACTATGTTTTATTATTACATAGTATGCATTTATATGGCCTGAAGAATTTCTGGTGGTCTAGAAAAGAAAAATAATACATTTAATTTTTTTACTTATTGCAATCTAAAAATAATTATCTTTGTTTGTTTGTTTTTTTAAAGAAGTGGCTCTTTCTAAAGCTGAGAATAGTGTCAAGGAATATAATATTGGGCAAAGATATTTAAATGATCACTTAAAATTTGCTGAAGGTTTATTATACAGACCTATAGTATGAGCAATTTTACTAAATAGGTGAAAAAAAAAGTCCTGTTGTTACTCCAGATTATGTATTACATTGTTATACTGCAGAAAGAAATGTGGGTTTTTTTCCATCTAACCTAGGAGAGTATGTGAATAGCCATTTAAATCAAGTACTGACATCTGCATGTACTTTACTTGGCTTGTTTTTAATCAACAAACTGTCAGCCTATGACATTGCTGTAAGTACACAGTTCAAGTTCCAAGAAATTACAGGACATTTTAAATCCTGGGTCTGTGTTGATTCGTGAGTTAATACAAGTGCATCTAAGATGTATGCCTCATACCCAAACAGATACAAAGTGTGCTTATTTTGGCTGGTGGAAGTACATCCTGGAATGTGTTATTCCAATTAGAACAGCTTGTTGAGAAAAAAGAAAAGGAAAAAAATGGAAGAAAAGTAAGTTTCTAAATGTCAGTTTGTCTAGTTTATTAATCCATCAAGAATTTCAAAGTAGAATAGTTTTTGATATATGATGGGAAAATATGCATAATAAATACAGGAACAAAAGCTGGGGGGGCGGGGAAACAGTCAGAAGGAGATATTTCCTGCAGTATTAGTGTTGCACTAGCCCACATTTGCTCTTACTTGTCATAAACTCACTGAAATTGCTCTTTTCATCTGACCGCAGCAGCTCAATTGACCCTTTCAGCAGCAGCTCTGTACAGTAAGGTCTGCTCTGGGCCCTGGGACTTGCTTCAGAAAGGAAGGTAGATGCCAGCTGGCATGAGGGAGTTTAGTTCATTGACTGTAGCATGATGCAAAACTTTCCCATTCACCAGAAAGTTGTGCATGTGAAACTCTCCCATATCCATCCTTTTAATTTCTTATATTTCTTATTCCTACTTTTTTTCCTCATTTTCTTGTTCTTTCTGTCCCAGAATAAGGAGCTAGCGAGACTTAAGAGAGTAACCCTCACCACTGCTTCTCCAGTCCATTTTAACTGAAGAAGACAAAGCTGGAGGAAAATAAGAGTTGGTGTCAGCCTCTTTTGGTGCTGACCATCAGAAATGCCACAGACTTCAAAGAAAGTCTGGCAATCCTTGCATTAGTAGGGTTTTGGAGGAAACTCCACCCACTCAGATGTCGGAGAGCAAGGTGTTAAGCCTTTGGGGCAAAGCCGTCTTAATTTCGTGCAAGATCTCTTCAGAGATCAGCTAGGGCGAATGTGACTAGCAGCATTGGAAGGCCAGGTTGATACCATGGCCTTCAGTAACTCCTGTACCTGCAGAATAAACCATCAGTTGGGAAATAGAGGACAAATAAAAGCGCTGCTTTGCCATGCTCTTCCTTCAGGTTCTAAAATAAAGGTCATACTCAGTAAGAAATCAGTTTCTAAGTAAAATTTGAGGATGTGAATGTGATGCTATATTGATAGGCACATGTATGCAGACACTATGTACAAGTTGCAGAAAGGGAAAAAGAGTTGCAGCCACATTTCCCATTTAGAGAAGAAACAAAAAAGTCTTCAAAATTCTGTTTCCTATGATCACAATGTATGGCTGAACAGATACATTTTCTTTATCACTTAATGTGACTTCTGAGACATCAGATACTATCTGTTGCTAGATGCAGGATGCTAGGCTAGGTATGTGTAGCAGTTCTTGTGTTCCCAGGGGATTGCTCTGCTGAGGTTGCCCCTGTTCATCTGCATTCAAAGATGGATTTGAGCTGAACAGATAAAGAAAGAAAATCGACATAGAGCATACAGTAACTCATTCTCTTAAGGATTTGGCATGGCATTCAAGGGAAACCAATTATGATTTATGTCAATACAGCACAGATAATTTCCTATTGATTGACTGCCAGATCCTTCATAAAATAATGAGTTAGGCCTGATGCCAGTGGTTCTCAGGCACCATCAGACCAGTGTTTCTATTTCATATGCCCGTGACAAAGCTTCTCTCAAAAATTTGTGAGTTAAGTGAGTTTATAAGTTCTCTTCAAATAAGCAAACTCAAGCAAACACAAGCTGTGATTCCCTTTACTGTTAGGGGGGTTTTGAAAGGCATACTCTTATCAAGGCATTTGGCTACAGGTCTGGCAATAGTGAGTTTTCATTCATTACTTAAAAAACAAACAAAGCTCTGTTTGCTAAGGATTCCTCTTAGGAGATTAGTACATGACTAAATTCAAAGTAGTTCTCAGGAAAAATAACTCATATATTCAAGCCTGATGTTATCTAGAAGCAACTGGTATGTCTTGAGGACTTACCAGTGTGGGGAAAATCCTCTATGCTGATCCAGGAGAGTAATTTACATATTTTCTACTGCTGCAGCCCTGACCAATGCCAGGTTTTGCCAGACACTGTGGAGTGTGTGGGGCCATTATTCAAGAGACACAGAACTGAATTTTCCTACCCTAAGGATGAGGAGATAGGGAGTAGCCATGGCTGGACTGCTTGTGGTGTGGGATGGGTGAGCAGCTGAATCTCCCTTTTCAGGAGTGTGAGTGGTGTGAAGGCAGTCTCTGCTGTTTCTGGAGAGGGCATATATCCTTGTCTCAAGAAAGGTTGTTGTCCCAAATACACAGCTTCTTCCTTGAAGGCATCTGCAGATATCCTGGTTTTCTGCTCCCTTGCCATAAGCAATCAAGTTGTAGACACCTGGGGTAAGAAGTGCAGCCTTTTGTGTGCTAGTTTTGGCAGCAGTAGAGTTAAATTTCTTCATAGTAGCTGGTATGGGGCTGTATTTTGGATTTATGGTGAAGAGAGTGTTGATAGCACAGGGATATTTTAGTCATTGCTGAGCACTGTTTGCACAGAGCCAAGGTATTTTCTGCTTCTCATCCCACCCTACCAGTAAGTGGGCTGAGGATGCACAAGAAGATGGGAGGGGACAGAGCCAAGACAGCTGACCCCAACTGACTCAAGGGATATCCCATACCATATGATGTCATGGTCAGTATATAAAGCTGAGGGAAGAAGGAAGGCAGGGACTTTGAGTGTTATGGTGTTTTTCTTCCCAAGTAACTGTTTCCTGTGATGGAGCCTGGGTTCCCTGGAGATATCTGAACACCTGCCTGCCCATGGGAAGTAGTAAATGAACTCCTTGATTTGTTTGCTTGTGTTTGTGGTTTTTGCTTTACCTATCAAACTGTCCTTATCTCAACCCATGAGCTGTCTCACTACTACCCTTCTGATTCTCTCCCCAGTTCTACAAAGGTGGAGTGAGTGAGCAGCTGCGTTGTGTTTAGTTGCCAGCTGGGACTAGACCATCACACTTTCCTATTCCTGACAGCCTATGCACGTATGTTTCCATGAATGCTGCATATCTATTTAAAGAACTCTGCGAACTTGAACTTATTGCTTTCTAGGCAGAAAATTCTAGAAAACCTCTTAAACAACAGCCTCTACCTCCCTTCCAGAGAGAAGAGAAAACCAGTTTGGTAAGGTTCACCCAAAGGCTCACAGCCTCCAGGGACTTTGAGTAAAGAAAATAAAGAAGGAAAGAAAGAAAGAAAATCTAGGCGTGGTGAAGAAGAATTAATTTTAAAGGAGAAAGCAAAAAGATATCAGCTGGAGGAGACACCATTTATAGGAATGAAATTGGTCTCATCAAGTCTGGCATTTTTTAGGGGGTGGATAAAGGGAACTACCTTAGGCTGCAATTAGAAGATTAAATATAAGGAAGGTAAGGGGCATGTAAAGTGCTTTAAATGTTCATGTAAAATTTTAACTCTTGTTCTAATGGATGTGTGCCTTTTGGTTAATAAATACCGCATTCTTTTCTATGGAAAAAATGTCTTGGGTGCACTTGAATCAAAACTAGTCTCTCAAATGGAAACCTATTGACAATGACAGTTATACCCATGGTTAATTATGGGACCAGAGGACCTGCAGTTTCAGTCCCTATTTAAAGAGTTGGTGAGTTATAAATTTTTTTCCCGAGGGAGGAAGACTTTGAAAAAACTTCACTTTTAGTGCCATAAGCCTAAAAACAGTACTCAGTTTTGGGTGTGGGAGAGGTGAATGGGAGGATCCATGAAACACAACCAATTCCTGCTTGCCTTTCCTTACACAGAGAGAGGCCAGAGTCAAACAGGCTCCACAGGTATGCCAGACTTTCATATGATACTTATTCCAGCTGCCCTTCCTGCTGACCCTGGCAGTAAGGGTGAGAACTGGCTGTGTTAACTTCAGCAAGAACAAGGCTTAGTCCTAAGGCAGCTGTAATGTTTGCCAGAATTTTAGCCATTAACAGCTTGAATCCTTGTGAAACTGTCTGCTTTGTACTTCAGGTGGCACAACATGAGCCTGTAAATTCACATACAATTCATAGGTGCAGCAATTTCTTCTTTGCTGCATAAAGCAGTGAGGAGGGGTCAGACAGACTAGGAAATGGGGTATAATTCACTGTCTTCTGTTTACAAAGATTTCTGATAGATTACTCTTACTCACCCTGGCAGCATTTTGTAAGTGCTCAGTGTTGTTCAACACACAAGGTGCTTCCTTCGCATGATAATTTTTCTGGTGAGAACTGAAGCATATTGATCTTTTATTTCACTGAGGTTGCCACGGAGGTTATGACATTTAATGTTCATTTTTAGCTGCTCATTGTTATGTGGGATATGAACCAACGTGGCCCTGCAAAATAGGTTTTCTTCATAGCACCTCAGCAGATGTAAATAACAATCTGTTACTCCAAATTGTCCATGCATGAGCAGTTTGAAAGAAAAAAATGATAATTCAGTTCCACCAGACTAATTCCCATACACAGACTGTAACAATTCTGTAGAATAAGAAATTTTCTCTTCTGCCCCTAATCCCAATCAAGCAATCCTGTGGGAACATCCTGAGTGGGATATAAGCTTTATACATGCTTTACTGGCCAGCACAGTTGGTTTCTGCTGGAACAAGAGGTAGACTGGCTTCTTTCAATCTTTAAACAAGGGCTTGCTCTCACCAAGTCCCCCAGCGTCTTAACTGTGGAACTGCTCCTTCAAAGGTTGCAGTCTGTCCCATTTAGTGCAGTCTCCAAGGAGGGAGGAGGTTTATGAAGTACCCCAGCTTATTCCATAAATGATTCTGTGGTTTAAATCCAATATGTTTGATCTGGTAATCAATATGTGTTGTTACTGACTTTCCTTCCCTAAGAGGTACCTGGTGGGTAGAGTGCAGATGCAGAAGAAAGTGAAGTTTTCCATCTGGGCTCAAATGCAATGCACAACACAGCAGTACAGGGCTCAGAGCAGAATAGGAAGAAATATCTAATGTCAGGTACCGAGAAACAAAAGCTAGCCAGGAGAAAAGTCTCCTGGGCAAACTCACAGGTTCCAAGTCCTCGTCTTGATGATTCTGCTGCAAAGATGTGTAGAAGCTGACTGAACATGGCTCTAACTCTGGCTGTGGTGTGTCTGGCTCAAAAATTCAGCAAACAAGAGCCAGTCACCCAACTCCTCCTCTCTCTCTTTTTCAGGTACAGGAGAGGATCAAGCTCAGTTACCTCACTGACATAATGCCGGATATAGGAATTCTGGAAATTGGCATTAAAAAGCAGTGGACATATGCCTGCTTTCCATTTTTAAATTTTAAATGGTTCATAGAAAAATATTTCTGGTTTGATTTTCTTAAACATTGTATGTTTAGCAATTGCCTAATTTTCATTAAGTGTACTGCCTAGGGGCTCTGGGATCGCTTAGGCAACCTAGTTTGAATGCCAAACAGGTTGTGTGATGGCCAATTTTCTCCTGTTGCAGCGGACCAACTGTCTAGCTCAGTTTTCCATTGCCAATTCATACCAAAAAAATTACAATTCACTAAATGAATGACCAGACAGCTCATTAAGAAGTAGTTGTTCCGTAATTTTGTTCAGACTGACAACAAAATCCATTCAATGGATCCAAGTGATGGCACCCTGTAGAAAAGCATCTGTACCACCACTAACTCTTTGTTTGGATGAGTTACAAGAGTATTTGAAAGTCAAGCTTTTAGATCTCTGTATTCTTTTTGAAAATTAAATTTGGTAATGTTAAAATACCTTGAAACTATGTTTATTCGTACATCCTACAGCATCAAAAGCATAGAAAATTCTTTTGTTTGAATGCAAATCAATCCATAAGTGTATGATCTTATTTTTTCCTTACAATATGACGCAATTTTAAAAATTGAGCTTGATTTTTGTATTGTCTGTGTTCTTTAAAACATTGCATAAACCAGTATCATAAATCATTGTCTAACATATCATGGTTTTGATCAGTTGCAAATGAAAAAATATTAACTGCGTCTGTCACCCTAGTCTTTGTTCTGTTTTCTAGTATCACCAAGATGTTTGATAATCTTACACACTCTCTTTTGCCTGTAATTTTTTCAGTATTTAAGAACCAAGATACTCTTATACTCATGGAAAGCAAGCAAATATAGTGCTTCATATTTTTGCACCACCTTATTCCTTATAGGACCCACACTACCTCTGTGTTAGTGCTACCCATTATTTACTCACCTCACCCTCTTTGACAGCTATTTTCAAGGGTTCATTTACTTGTATGAAAAAGTTTGTACAAGACTCTTGTGTTTTTTTCCATGTAATTTAAGGCTAAAGGGAGTGAATATTTTAGATACCTTTCTGTGCTGAAGTGTAGTGGATATAATGGATTCAGTTCCAACGGTAGTATTTTGCCAGTTAAACTGTTGCTAATTGTGGATTTAACACTGGAAATGCCTAATCTGGTGATGAATCTGAGTGCCAACATTCTTTTTACTCTTTGCAGCTGCTTGAGTATACACAGAGAGGACATACTCTGAACAAGTTGATGAGAATTGTAAACAAGAGCAAATGTTAGAGAAGAAGGTGGCTGAACAGTTCCTCTCGTTGTTGCAAGATCACTGCTTATTGTAGGTTTGCTTATATTTGGCAGAGTCTCTTTTTAGAAATTCCAGACAATGTAACTTCCGCCTCATGCCTTGGGAAGTTCTTCCACCAACTAATATATCTTACAATCTGGAAGTTTTTCCCAAATATTCTCTGATAGTTTTTCCCTTGTTAATACCTTTCCTATCATAAAAACTCATTAAACCACTTAAAAATTCACAACTTCTCTGCAGGTTATTTGAATCTTCAGGATAAACTGAGCAATTATACCTCCTGCACAGAATTCTATAGGATGAAATTAACTTCACACATAAGCAAATACATAGATTCAAATCTGAGAATATACTGAGTTGGAAGGGACCTCAGAGTCATTGAGTTCAACTCCTGGCCCTGCCCAGGACACCCCAAGAATCACATCATGAGCTTCACAGCATTGTCCAAATGCTTTTTGAACTCAGACGGGCTTGGTGCCGTGACCACTTTCCTGGGGAGACTGTTCCAGTGCTCAACCACCCTTTGGGTGAAAAAGCTTTTCCTGATATCTAATTTAAACCTCCCTTGACCTAGCTTCATGGCATTTCCTCAAATCTTGTCAGTGGTCACGAGAGTGAAGAGATTGGTACCTGCTTCTCTGCTTCCCTTCATGAAGATGTTGAAAACCTCAATGAGGTCTCCCTTCAGTCTCCTCTTCTACAGACTGAACAAATCAAGTGACCTCAACTGCTCCTCATAAGGTAGTTCTGTGTTATATTCATGATAACTGATTTGAAATACAGCTTTGGAATAAATGAATAGAAAAAAAATTCCCCTGCTGTTAAGTTATACAGAATTCAGGGTCCAGCCTGCTGTGCTATACTTTTTTTCATGTATGTCATACTTTGCACTCTATTTTATTACCTTAGAAGAAACCTGTATTTCAGCTACTGATTTTAGAACATGTAAAGAACAAGGATTGCTGATTGGTATGTGCTCATGGTATTACTTTCTTAAGATCTGGGGAAAAAAATGCCATGTATCAAAATATTTCTTATCTTATAAGCTTTTTCTATCTGAGGACATAGTCAATCACTCTAGACTATTTTAACACTGGATAATGTAAACTACTTTCAGCTTTCTGCCTGTTTTTCTGCCTGAGTTTTAATGTGCTCTTCCTTTGAACTTAGAAGAGATGAACAAGGCATGTAGCTCTTCCCTGGACACGCTGCTTCATGGTCTGGAGTATAAATATAAACTGAAACTGAATCATTGGCCATGATGGAACTGGAAATAAAGGTGCAACATGAATGTTATGAGGGGTTAGTCAATGGAGAACTCTGTTGCTTGCATGAGACTGAGATCTTTGAAATATGAGGCTGGAGGGAATTATGTGATTGTCACAATTACCTTATTTGTTAAATCCCTTCTGCCATTTTTGCCATTGCCCAGGGAAGATGAGATTTCAGTGTCAAAAAAGTGCTTTTGCAATAGATAAATTGAAGATTGAAGGAATGTGTATTCTGCACAAATATAAGGGTAGAAAAGTATTGCCAAACAGTATTTGCATCTCTGCTTGATAAATGTCAATGGCTGATGCTTATTAACTCCAAAAAGAAAATGGGTAAGGGAGTTTGAGAAGTCATAATTTGATAAATCCTTTAAGGACTTGGGATGTTTGATCAATAAGATTATCCAGATCTTAATTGACAACCAGCAGTACCCATTTCCAGAAAAGTAAATGAAAATGGACTGACAAAAATAGAAATTATGCAGAAAAAGAGATAAGCCTAATGTGTGAATCAAATTTTTTGAGAGTCTAAGTAAGAGAGGAAAAGATGGTTACTTTGCTTTGGCTGGGATCCCAAAGAGTGAAACAAACAGAATTGCTAAGGAACATTATAATTTACCTTCAAGAAACAAGATATGGCAGAAGTACCCAGTATTTTAGCAAATCAGACGCATTTTGGCAAAGTCAACCGGACACAGTGAAAGTAAAGATCTGCTCATTTCCCATGTCCTTTTGGGAGCTACTGCTCCTGAAGGATGTGGTCAGAAAGAGTATGGCAGGAGGGTATGACAGTGTGTGCATGCTGCCTTCTGACTGCCTTGCTGGTCAAGAAAATCAGGGAGAGGAATACAGCGATGAACCAGGGCTTTGAGCATGAGACAAAAGGGAGAGCAATCAATGCCTGCCTTACACGTCTGTTAGTTTTATTTAGTTTTAAAATGCCTTTAATTTTCATTTTATCTGGTAAGTCCTGCAGACAAACCTTCTGATAAGGGTAAAACAATTGTTCTTTCACATGAAAACAGTTTTCCTCCACTGATGCAGCAGGACTTTCCTGTAATTCCTCTTCAGAGAATTACAGAGACTTCTCTGCCTTTTACAGACACAAATCAGGAGCATCTCTGTCGCGTGTAATACACAAATTAACACCAGTGTACTTTGGACTGGAATTTGATGTGTTGTGTTGGTTTGGCGATGGACTGGAGAGACTCATGATTTAGGAGCTGTTTTCAAAATGTCTTGAAGAAAACAAGAATACTTGTTCCAAAAGAAGGATTGGTATTCCTCAGAGAAATGATGATATTTTATGAAGCTAAATCAAAAACTAGAGAAATATGTGTCAAAAATATCTGGCCAATGAGTAAAGTTGCAGCATATTCTTACAATGTTAAACTTTTTGGTACATTTATCCACAAACTTGACTGAGATTCAAATATTCAAAAGTTATTGAAAAGTTGATAGACTGACAGTGAAGTATGGGATTAAAAAAAACACAACAAAACCCAAAAATGCAACACAGACAATATAATTTTTATCACAAAGCAAAGGAGTCAATATTCTAGTGTCAGGTTACCACTAGAAATGTCAACATGTCTCATAGGCTGACTCAGGAGACTTTTGACCACAATTGAGTGGTAAAGATTAGAGATTTATTATTTGAGCGTATTGAAATTTGACACATTACATCATGGATCTGCACATCATTGCAACAAAGCTATTTTCTCTGAGAACTATCTTAAATAAGCAACTAAATGAATCCGTAACATAAACTGTCTGGTTGGTTATATAAATTGTGTTCCTTGTCTGTTTGATTTGTACAACTCCTTGTATAGCTCCAGTTTCATATTTTGTCCCAGTCTCTTAGCTGTGGCTGAAGTGGGAATGAACAGGCTGCCTGACAGGTGGTGTCACAAGGCTGCTCTGACCTTGGCTCTGTATCCAGGTCCTGAAAATATAACTGAAGGGAGTGAGAAGACCCAATAAAACTTTTTGTCCCTCTTGGCTTACAACCCAGGGAGGGCAAAGCAAGCAAAACAGGGCAGGAAGAGGAAAATTTACCTCTGCACATTTTATTTGGTATATTTTGTTTCTAAAGGATCCCCCATCATTAACGGATCTCTTGTATCTATGCCAGAGAACATCAGATGTACACTTAGTTCTGCTGTGCAGTTGTCTAACCCAATCCAACCTGGGATCAGTTGTCTCACAGTGCGAATGGCACAAGGTCCTTGGAGAGGATGGTGCAAAATGCTGCCTTCCTATGTCCATGAACATATTCAATGTTCAAAGAAGAACACTGAATGTAACAACAGAACATGTATGAGCCAGAGGTAGGGACAATACTCTGTCATTGCCAGCGTCCTGGAGGCTCAGATGTATTTCAGTTTTGTTAACTGAAGCAAGTCAGAACATTATTTAATTCTGGGAACCAGTTAGGACAAATTATGCAAAAAAATAATGTTCCCTTAAAGATGATTATTCCATAAGTACACCCAGCTTTGACAGGAGTATTGCCCATGGCAGGGACTGCAATGTCCCGACTCTACATCTCAAATTATTCACCCTAGTGAACCAGTCCTTCCTCCAGCCTTCCAACCTGTTCTTTCAGGGGTTCAACTCCCCAGAGGAGATTCTCTATCATACAGCATGCTGCTGAGAGTAGGTAGATACCTAGTAGGGTGATCCTCTCCGGTATTGCTCATATTCCTCGCACACTCATTTTTACTCACTACTACTAGCTGGTGAGTAGAAGCCTTGGTAGGCTTTTTTTGTGCTCATACTTGGGTAATTCTTTTTAGTCAGTGCCAAACAATGTTCCAAAAAGGGAAAAACATGAGCAAGTTAGAAAAAAACCCAAAAAATGTCTAACGAAGAAGGATGATCATGTTGTGCACTGTCTTTTGACTTTTTTCCAGGATTAAGAAACTGCAGGAGTACCTAAACAGGAAAAATAAACTTCTTCCCCAGCAAATGTCTTTCTTCACAAAGGGTTCAGATTTGATTACAAGCGTATGTGCATGCATACACATGCACACACATATTCCACCTGTGGAAGGAGATGGTTTCCAATGAAGTTGCTGCTCAAAAGCCAACAGTGAGAGTCAAGAGGCCAGTGCTGCTTGTGGAGACCCTGCAAATTGTGGTGAAGGTGGTTGCTGCCAAGGTGAAGCTGATCCCGGGGCACTGGGCTGTCCCAGAGATAATCACTTCCCAGGTCCTGGAGTGGGCATTGCAACAAGCATGAAGGAATGTGTAGACCTGCTTCCAATTCAGGCTCACTGGAAAAGCACTCTTCTAGAAGATATTCACTATTTCAACACTCTAAATATAGTCCTAAAATAAGGACCTGTTGTTGAAGGCATGCTTGGAGAGTCTGGCCTTTTATTCCCCAGGAGATGGGCTCTCAAGCTTGGCATCATTCTGTTTTTTCTCGTCCTATTGGATGAGCCATTACAGCCCCATGCTTACAGCTTTCTCTTGTAAACTTGTTTACGGCTCTGTTAAAACTTTTCAGAAACAACCATCCATATTTATATGAACCATCACAAAGTGGTATCCAAAAATGTGTCAAGAGAACAATAACTGCATATTATTCTCTGATACTCAGTAACCTTTTGTGTGCTGTTGAAGAGGCACATAGCAGATGCTTGCTTTAGTATCATTGACAGAGGATGTGCCCAGTGTGAGAGGGTTTCCAGATGTGTGGAGTTTTTATGAGAGAATAGACATGGCAGTTACCTACATACACCAATTTACTTAAAAACCCCACAAAAAATGGTAATGAATGCAAACAACCAGCAAACTGTGCCATTAGAATATTCCATAAGCTTGTCCTCAGATTGTTTCCTTGTACCAGGTACATTTGCACAGGATTTTATGCAAGACTTCTGCTTCATTATGAACCAGAAAGGAAGGTAAGAGGGGGAACTTTACTCAGCAGAAATACTCAAATGCTTTTCAATTTACTCTTTGCTTGATCAAAATATTTTTTTAAAACAATGGTTACTGCTCATGGGAAAGCCTCCCATCGCATGAAGTTTGGGAAGCAGATATCCTGAAATAATTTCTGCAATGCAGAGTAGATATTTTTCTGCTCCCCAATTACACAAACTGTTAATGGGTAATTGGGAGGCAGGCTAAGTGCTAAAATCTGGTAGCGTTACATTGCATGACACTCTATAAAATAACATCTGTCTGTGTGTAGAATGGGCTTAATTCCCAGACACTGCCAGTCTATAATGAAAACAGTACTGTAAGCACTGAACATATTAAAAAAAAGAGAATGAAGTACAAGTAGAGTGCTTTTCTGAAATTTTAGAATTCAAGTAGGAAAAAGGCAGGCTTATTTATTATCTTCCTGTGGTTTATAATATAATTTCATTTTGTAGAGTGCATTTATATCTCTCTCTTTCTATTCCCTTACAGCATATATATATTTATACAAATAAATTTATGGAAGCATATATACAAATGTATATATATATTTAAATGGAGTTTGATCAGAGAATTAAATACTGATGCAACACATATTAAAGTCAGTGCAAAGATTCCAACTGGATTTACAGCTGGAATCAAGATGAGACAAGAACAGGTTCAAAATCTGCATATCTTCCTTTTGCAGTGTCGGCCCAGATCACAATATTAGCCTTGTTTTTGCTCTGCCTGCTCTCACACCCTCCTACTAAGAGTTATCTAAAGGTTTTTGATATTCTGTGTGCCACATATAAAATAATATCTTGTGAGTATCCCATTACAGTGTATTTTGCGTTTACAGATGATGTCACAAACTGTTTGCAGTTAAACTGATCTCAGTCAGGGAAGCACAGCCTCTGTTGTGGAAAATACTAGCTTCCACAACCAAGTGTTTGAAACAATAGATTCAGAGATGGAGATTTTAGGACTCAATAGCTGAAACTACAGAGATGATAAACCAGTGATGAAATTTTATCTAATTTTAGATTCTTGACAGTCAGACTATTTTCAATGTTGAAGTTTAGGCTCAGGTTTTTCCTTTTTACCTTATTTCATTTGACATATGATAGTTTCCTAAAAATGCCAGTATATGTCCATATTAATAGTTATAATTTTTTCTTTCTATGCAGAAGGACAAGCATAATTTCTTAATATATTCCCATATGATGTATCTTCACTTTTTCTAAGATGTGGCTTGATAATTAGTACAGAATTATCTTATCAATTAGTAAAAATTTATCCAATAATGTGATCAGCTATGACACGTCCAGGTAACATTTGAATAGATCTCTTTTTGCAGTTACATTCATATTTACCACAAAGCCATGTTTTTTGGCATTAACAAGGAAAGGAAATATTGATATGTGCTCAATGTTAAGGAGCAGAAAATGTTTTGGCACTGTGTGAGATTACTTACTGCTGAGAAAAGTTCATTATACCCTTACATTAGTCCTGGCATAACAAAAACATTGTAAAACAAAAACAAACGAAAAACCCCCACAAAAATAAAAGAAGAATGTCTGGAAAAGTGATGGAAACAAAGACATGCCATTATATTTCTGTATTTTCTGTAGAAAACCTGTAATTTCTTAACAGAAACTAGTTTAAAGGGAGATTTTTTTTTCCCACAAGTGTATTTGTGAAAAGTCTCATTTTTTCCTAGTAAGGGTGCTGAAATTTCTTATTCAGTGTAATTTTATAAAGAATGTTGGACAGCTTCTGCATATATCTATTCTAGGGAAGAAAAACATAATTTGTCAGGTAACATGTGTTTACTAAAGGAAAATGTTCTGTGAAAACAAGTGTGTTAGTTGGCAGCATCCCAGGCTTGGTGACAAAAAGTGTGCTCCTTCTATGTCCTTGTGCATACAAGGTATATGGTAGTCATTAATCTGGTTATTAGATGATATTTTTCTCCATGGATTTCCTACTCTTCAGGGCTCAGCTGCATTTCTAAAGCACACACTGACAGAAGTGCAAGGTAGTGCTTAAGCATCTCCTTCTCCTTACCTTTTGGGTGAGGCAATGCTTTCTGCTGCTCTCCTACTCCCCCTTCCATGGGTTTTCTTCGTGCATTTGTTTTCAGGTACAAGCATGATCTTACCTCTCTCACTTTTATTCTCCAACATCAATGTACCTGGCAATTGAGCAGTACTGAAGCCAGAGCATATGTTTGGCCATTTTAGGAATGAAATTATGAAGGCAGCAAGAGAAAGCTCTTTTGCATTGAGATTTTCAAACTGTTCTGTATTGCAGGAACTGGTCAAGGGGATGTTTTTTTATGCAGTCAGTGACATGGCTCAGATGGTAAACGGTCCTCCCCAAGGAAAACTTTAGCAGTCCTTGGTGTATGAAAAGGAATACGTAGACTATGTAACTAACCAGGAAATGGAATGAGAGTGTCAGTGCTCTTTCCGAAACACTGCAGCTCCCATCAAGTTCCTGTATTTATTCTGAGTCCTCAGAGATTTTTAAGTCTTTGCTTGTGATGGTTTGTTTGCAACCTCATGTTTCTGTGCAGACCAATACAGGAGAAAAAGAGAAAAAATTCTCCATCAGGTCATGTTCACCTACACTTTCGAAATTGCTCTTATATAAAAAAGTTAACAGTAATAAGTCCTTCAGTAATTTATAATGTGATTCTGCTTTTTCTTTTCTCTTGGAAAACCCTGTTTATTTCACGTTTTCAAGTTATAAAAATGATATTTTATAATCTATTTGCATGGGTTTCTGCTGCACATTACTATTTTTTTCCCATGTGTTACAAAGAAAAGTCCTGCCTACACTGCTTTTCATTTTCTTTAACTTGCTATTACCACTCTTATCATGTTTTTAAGGAAAATAAAATTTATTTCATTTTATCTATTCCCAGATAGGCTATTATTTGGGGAAAAAAAAAAGAAAAAGTATAAGGCATCTGGATTTATACCACGTCACTACTTAAACCCTAATGCTTGAGCCTGGACAAAGGATGGAGATAAAATTGGAAAATTCAAGCCAGACCATTGTCTAGACTCAACTGCTTTGAACACTGCAGACATTTGGGATTTTAAGAAAAAAAAAAGACCAGTTTCAAAAGTGACAAGGAAACAAACAGCCAATTTAGCAATATATCAGCAGAGGAGAGCCTGGTTGCTAGATGTGGTGGTAAGTAGTAAGTAGATAGGCCTCCAAGAACAATTTATCTGCAACATACAAACAGGCTAGCATGGCTCCAGTTAATACTAAGATTACCTTGGGGAATCTGCCTATTAGACAGAGGAGGAAATTGCTAAATGTGAAGGTATTTCTCACAGTGATGGGGAATGATCAGTATGAGCCCCCCGGGACCCCTGGAGCATCGACATGGGAAGAGGAGGAGGAAGAAGTGCAGGGCATAGTGCAGGCAGTGACAAATACAGCCCATCTTATTTACCTCCTAAGAGAGCATGTGTGTTTCTGTATGACATAGAGAGTTGGGAAGCCAGAGATTTCTACTGTAACGTACTATGGAAGATGCACTGAAGTTTGAAGACACAAGGGGGAACCAGAAAGAAAAAGAAAGTGTTATTTAATTACTCAGAGGCTCAATGTAAGGGCTAAATTAGTCTGAGATTTGGAGACAAGTAAATGAATGAGGGCTCAAGAGGATGTGCCAATGAGCACCATACAAATGATCAGGGAGACAGACAGGATTTCAGTGAGGTTTCAGAAACCGGGACCCTCTCCAGCTTACCTGAGACGCTGAGCAGAGCCAACCCTTCTCACACCCTGAGGTCTGAAGGACCAACATCAGCAGGGCCCCTGGGCACTTGGTGTAGGCACCAGCCGACAATCCAGGCTAGCATCCTAATGTCCAAAATGGTTTGCTTTTGAACTTCAGTGGTGGATTTAAACTCTCTGAAGGTCTGTGCAGAGTAATAAACTATGACTTTATCTGTCAGATTTTATGTGCGATCTTTGGGGAAAAGGTGATAGTGCCTTTTTTCACTCATTTATGTTGCATGGAAGAAAACATTTACTTAAAGTATGTTTGTGTTCTACCTGTCAGTCTAGAAATGCCAGAAATGTCAAGCCTGATCTTCCCTGTTTGCAGAATGGGGAACGACTCAGTTGTGGCAAGTGCAGCACTGAGGTTTTTAAATTGTATTGAAAGAACAGTGTATATCAAAATTTAAAGTTTCCCTAATATTAAAAAAACCCCAAAAAACAAAGCATCTTGAAACATGTATTTTCTACTCAATCAAATTTCACTTCTTCAATTCTTTTGTCATAAAACCATCACTACTTATTTTCAAGTAGAAATTGAGACTTTCCAGGTACACTGAGGGTGAATTTTGAAAGAGAAATAACTTGCAAAAAAGCTTTTTTTGCTTCTGTAAAGGGGTTAAACATTATTTTTGTGACTATAAAGCACCACGGATTCATATTTTCCCTCTCTGTTTTAGTTCATCTCAAAATGAAATTCCAGATCTCCTACCTTACTTTGTCCAGATTTGTCAGTCATATGTTAAAATTTCTTTCCACATCTTATTTTAGATGATACCTTCATTTTACTTGAGTTTTGAGAATGCTCTCTCTTCTTTTTAAAGCAGTTAGTTTGTTGCCTGCGAGACTGGATTTACTTTCTTGGTCATAATACTTCAACCTAATTTTACTCAGTAGATAATTTGCCTTCATGGTCTCAAATCTGTCTTTTTCTGGGTGGCTGTTTTTTAAAACCATTGCTTTGATTTTGGCAAATATATTTCTTGGTCATTCTCAGATTATTGCTTTTTAAAAATCCATTCCTAGGTGCAAACTGAAAAATTTAGAGAGTCCTATATTTCCCCAGCCATAACTCCTCCTTGGAAACTAATTAGATGGAATTAATGTTCTTCATGAATTGGCTTACTGCAAATTGACCCTCTAACTCTATGTAGTGGACTATCAACAGCCCCTATATTTCTCATTAAGCAGTGGGGTGTCCTTAACCGACATGAAACCTTGTTCCCAGGATCCTGCAATAACATAATCTTCCTGCTCTGAAAGGGTACTTCACGTCTCTTGGTCTAGAATGTAGCATGTGTGGGTGTGTGGCTACACCACAACAGTAGGCAAGGCTACCACTGGACTTTGATATACACAGGAAAAGAAGGAGTTACAGAAAACCAGGGCTGTATTTAACAAAGAACACTCTCGTTCTGCTGGCACAGGACCAAAGTTGCTGAGAAAAGAGAATGCACCAGCTATCACATGACCTTAAAAAAGCAGTTTGCTCGTTTTGAAAGAGTACCGTTTCTTTTCTGGGTGACCAGCTAAGCTGAGCACCCAAGTGCATAAGGTGAAGTTGATTATGATTGGCAAAACCCTGCATGCTGGACTCCCTCAGGACTTTTCCAGGGAAAGCCTGGAGTACAATCTTATGTTTTTGGAGGAAGCTCAGGATTCCCCTCTCCCTGCTGCTGTCCTTTCCCTGCTGCAGCAACCTTCATTCACCACAGACGGAGCATTTCTTGTCCTTCCAGCAGGGGACACAAATGTTTCATGGAGGAGTGGTGGCTTTGGTAGGTTTTAGCAACGGTCACGTGGAAATCCTAAAAAGCTGATGAATGTTAGAATAAATTACCATGTGCATAGAAAACTAACTTAAATAAATTAAGGAATAGGTCAGTTGGGTGGTTCAATTGTTATAAAGGGCTGAGTATATCACATGTATGTGACAATGACCATAGCACGCTGGATGTGCAGCACTGTTTATAGCTTCAGGAACAACCCTGACCAGAGCACTCAGTTCTAGCCTGTAGCTGTCTCTGCCTGAGAATGATGGTTTCTGGTCCTCAGTGGTGACAATAAAGAGAAAGTTACATGGTCTTCTGATCACCAGTCTGCTCAGGCCTATGATGGAGAAAGCTGGCATAGCCTATGCTTGGAGCAGCTAGTGTGCGCTGCAGACTCCTGCCAGGGTCCCCCACACTGCCATTAGCTGGGGGTCTTGCATCATAGAAGCTGAAATGGAAACACTGCAAAGCCTGCAGTGCTTCTTTGAAGTTGGATGAATTAAGTTTGAAGTCTGCTTTAGGTTGATGGAGCATAAAATGACTATGCCATGTGCCAGGATCAAGGGCAATGTTTCATTCCTGGCTGGGATATGCCTAGGTAACCTGCCCTACCTCAGCACCCAAAATTAGTGTTTCCTTATTCATGATGAACTATTTTCCTTCTGCAAATTTTTTATGCCAGGAAAGTACATTAATGGATGGTAAGTAATGTTTTGTAGAATAATAAGAATTTCTATATGAGAATAGTTAAACAACAACAAAAACAAACAAACAAACAAGAAGGGGCAAAAGAAGCTCCAAGTTTCCCATCTCCTATTATTCACAGCTGAAAACCTATCAGTGTAAAAACTTTCATCTGAATTATCCCAACTGGTATGTTGGGATCAAGACTGCTGCCCATTTTCCCAGAGCTGAGATACTTCTGTATTTTGTTCTATTTGGGCAATAGGTTGAGGAATAGTACTTTTTCCAGGTATTTGCATATCAAACCTTGCTATTGGTGATTAATTACCAAAAGATTATAAACTCCTTGCAAGACAGCTTAGCTATTCTATTACTTGATCTTTGTTCTCTTTGCTTGTCACTTTGTCCTCTTTGCTTGTCACTTTGTCTTTAACCTCTTCAAGGACAAGCTGTAGGAGGCTGATTTATGTTCTTAAATGATTTACTCTCTTTTGCCCTGTCACACAGACTTTATCTGATTTGTTACTTACTCCTCTAAACAAGTCCAGGCGTGGCTTTCAGAGGTAAACATGAATGGTATGCTCACACAAACAAGGGTCAAAGACTTACTACCAAAAATCCCCTACTCATACAAAATTAAAGGGTGAGGAGGATGTAAAAACCTTGAATAACTTCAGAACAGACGGTAAAAGCAAGCATGGAGACGACCTGCACAGAAGGAAAGGATGCTGGTGTTTCATCTAAGCCAAAGATGCCTGGCAAATCCCACCTCACACTGCATGCCACATCTGTGTCCAGCCTCCTACAAACCTCTTTTCCACCACACTCTGACATTACTTTGCAGACGTTTATGGAGTGAAGGATCAGCTGTTGATGGAAGGGGAAGGCTTACTAGCAGCATTGCTCTGAGGATCCTTCAAGCTTCTCCCAGGAACGGTGGGAAACTCTGAAGCAGGGTGCTGCTGGCCTGCAGTGCCATTAAAGTAAGGTCTTCCAACAGAGATTTCAAGTGAGTTTGGGCAAGACACCTCTAGGTCATCCAACCTGGCCCACGCTGGTCCAAAGTCTGGGCTCAGTCCTGAGCTGGATAGGCAGCGAGGTAGAGCACAGGCTCTGAGCTATGTGCTGAAAATGGGCTTGTTTTCTTCAGAGAAGAAACATGGGTTTTCCTACTAGCGCAATTATCTCGGTAGAATAAATTCTACTTCCTTTGTACTCCAATAAGAGTACTCCAATAATGTGCATGTGTTTTTCCCTGTTATAACTTGCAAATGCAGAGCAAGCTGACTTCGTGTTCTGTTACTCAGCAGACATTGCATGGGAACAGTGGACATTGGGGTGGCATATGAAAGGTGGAGAGCAAACCTTATTAGGAATTCATTGAAGTATAAAGTGCTTTATACCATGATGAGAAAGAATTCTGGAACTTTGGTAATGGTTCTTCAAGAGCTAGGCAGACTTGGATACAGAAGAGACCTTGAAAACACATGCAACCCATTACATGGATGTATGGAACCTCATTTTTCGGTTCTCAGAGTAGGATTAATGGGGTAGAGTGGCAGTGAAAAACAAAAACTGTCATTAAAGGAAATATTGGAGTATTACCTTGCTGCCATGGTACCATTTCAAAGACATTTAGTTATCCATTGACCTGCACAGAAAAGCAAAATCACTTAGGACTGGCTTCAAATGAGACTGATCTTACAGCAGAACTTCAGTAGTAAAATATGAAATGGACATCAGGTCGGCTCCCTTGGCTACCTGAATGACATGGTTCTTGGGAGCTGTGGAGGGGTTTTCTGAGAACCTGAAAAATCCATCTCAAGGGATGACTGTTCAAAAAAATCTGATCCCCTCAGAAAAGCCAAATCACAGGTACTTAAATCTGGACAAGAAAAAATAATTATGACAGGAAGTTGAAGTGCTAAGTTAGGCTTGACTTTTCATTTCTATAGTGACAGTGAGAACTTAAAACATATTCCTTTAGATGTTCACAGCCAATTTCCATAACATTAATCGGAATCTCCAGGGCAGTGTCTGTAGATTTTGATCTGTTACATTCTAAATATAATTTTTTGAATGCTGACTAAAACCCCTTGAAATATGAAATTGATTTAAGGAAATCCTTCTTCTTGGAAGAATGGTAATAATAAGTGCAGAGGTTCCTTGTCTATTAAGCAGTCTTTGCCTTTGCTGCTACATTTATCACGGTCATCTTGTGAAATTCTGCAGTGCTGTCACCACCTACTCAGAACAAAGACTGTCTTTTAAAACCTCTTCAAATGAAATGAAATGACATAGTGGTCTCTCTCACTGGAAAGACAGGTTTTTTTCAAAAGATTCCTGTATTGCTGCTAGTCAAAACATAGTTCTGGTAATTAGCAGTGTTTCTAATGTTACCAGAGGTGAGTTGCTCTGCTGCACTAACCTGCTCTTCAGAAGGTATAATTTTGATACTATTGATACTATTGTGATCTGACTGTCAATAAATAGCAAATTATGCATTGTAGTGTGCAACTATGTGAGTGAATCAAACTTTTAGACATGAAATTAATGAGACATATTTTTCAAGACATTTTTGGATACATAAATTCCCTTGCCTTGAAAAATGATTTTAAGCAGTATATGTACAAATCACTGGTTTTAATCTTTAAAATTTGCAGTAAATCAATAATTTTAGGGAAAGAAGCAAAGGTAAGAGTGATTCTTTTCCTTGAATTAACCCTTACTTTGACATAATTCAGCAGTGTTTGCTACATGACAGAGCATGAAGACTACGCAGATTTTCAGTGACATTTACTTCTGCCATTCCTGCAAACTTATTTGCATGTGAAAGAGGTAAAATTTAGAAATATTACAAAAAAAGACCTAATGAAAAAGATTCAGGATTCTAAAGATTGCAGATAGTTCTGGGTTTAAAATTGCCCAAGTATTTTGGTTAAAGGCTTTGGCATAATCCTGTCTGGCTTTGCTGTATGGAGAGTGGATCAAGGGTGCAGACTTGTTAACCTCTTCTGAATTTCAGCCCTCCTGGGGATTAGTTTCCTAGGGGTGTCCTAAAAGCTTTCCTCTAATACAAACACAATATCAGAGGAGCAGTTCACAGGGACTGAGAGTTTAAATTCTCAGTTTATACATGCACACTTTAAAGAGACAATTCATTTGAGTGCAAAGTACAGTACCTTAGGTTAAGCATTTCTCCCTTGTTATCATTACCAAATGCACATTACACTAAACAAATTATCATGCTAGACAGAAAGGGTATTTGAATTTTTTAGGAGATAAAATGGAGACCAATCATGTTCTGACATCTCTGATGCCTCCATTCTTCCTCCAATGCACACCAAAAACTGCTTCTATGAAATTTTGCGTGGGCTGTTGGTTGTACTGTACACATCATCCATTACCATTGTTATGCATTGATGGGGAAAAAAAGCATATGTAATATATGGTAAAAAATGCACAGCAGATGAAAACAATAAAAAATTATTAGAGAATAGTGCTATGTGCTTTCACAGTGAGATTTCTGCTCCAAAGTTATATTCTAATGATACCATAAAAACTGTGCAAATGACTATGAGGAACTTTCTCCTGTTTTTTTAAAATAACACCATGTCAAGGAACTGTACAGACAATTCACAGGCTGCACAGTGGGTTTATGAAGTTAGGGTAGCAATCCATTCTCCTGGGTGTTCTCTTGCTATATGTTTTGTTGGTTTTTTTTCCCCAAAACTAGTCAATTTACACTATTCTACATGATATACTGCTTATGACAGATTTTTCTTCACAATCTACTGCACTTTTAGGATTTTGTAGTAAGGGAGGGTTAAAGAACCTCTTTCAGGTACATCAAGAAATAACTGACTCCTTCTGGAGCTGGGAGGGCTGATCCTGGGAGATGCTGAGTGCCTCTAATGCTGCTGAAGCCCTTCAGCTCCTGCTGAACCTGGCAGCCTATGAAAGGGTTCTACATAACAAATGTCAGGCTCTTTCAAATAACGCAGGAGATGTGGCCCAGATGTGATCATCATTGCTCCCCTTGATCATGCCCATAGTCACACTGACTTCATGATACTACTTCTGTGAATAATTACTTGACAGGATAAATTAAGTTTTAACAGGTTATTAGGAAACTATCCCAGAAAAGGTTTTTCTTAGGAAAAAGCTTTGATTATCACACAAACTGTCAAGTCAACTGAGACAGAAGATATTTTGAACCTGAAAAGAAGATGGTAAATCATTATTAATAAAGTCTTCTGATAATTTAACTATAAAATAAACATAATAGGGTTTCATATGAATTCCAGTGAGCTCCCACTATTGATGTTGCAAAACTCTATTAGATCGATGTAAACATGAAAAAAGAAACCAGATACTTTTTTGAAAGGGCAGACTGTTCAGGTCACTTTTAATGGAAATCTATGCCACACCAGTGTTACTTCTGTAACTCATTTCAGTATGTTTTGTTCAAAATATTACTGTTTCCAGTAAATACAAAGCTCTGAGCTTTGGCTAGCTCTGTTGTCAAGCTGGTCAACAAGACTCTTGTGATACTGTCAAGTGGTGACTCTTTGGCTAGAGATGCTGTTAAAAAAGCTTCATACTGAGATAAGATGAGGAGGCTTAACAGGAGACAGGGGGCCATCAGCACTGGGCCAAGTGATGAATGGTGTTTGGGAGGCAGAGGGTGCAAGAGTGGGGGAGTCAGAAGGACAGCTATTACCTTTGCCGTGTCCATGAGATATCCTTAGCACCAGCACAGAGTACTGGGGCAAGTGGCTGGGGAACCACATGTATCCTGTTGCAGTCTGTCTCTCCACAGTGACAGCAGAGGGAACTGGAGAGTAACTCTGTCTTGGCAAAATTAATTTTACTAATTTTCTCTTCCTCCTGAGGCAGATGGGAAGCCTGTTGTTGACATTACTGAATACAAACACTTTGTCTAATAGATACCCTGATAATGGGGAGCAACAGTTTACCATCACCAATACTATCTTTCAGTAGAAAAATAGTCTAAAGACAACCTGGATGCACCCCAGGTCTAAGCATTGGCACCTCATTGATTATGTCTTGGTGCGACGGAGAGATGTCCGCGATGTCCTCCATACCCGCGTGATGCCCAGCGCAGAATGCCAAACAGACCATCGGCTTGTGCGCTGTAAACTCAATTTCAATCTCAAATTCAAACCCAAAAGGGGCAGTATCCCAAGGAGAAGACTCCAAGTTAACGATCTCCAATCAGCCACAGTAAGAGAAAGATTCCAGGCAAACCTTCAAACTAGGCTCGAAAACCATTCCACAGATTCTATAGATTCCTCTCCTGAAACAATTTGGCAGCATATTAAAAGCAGCATCCTGCAATGCTCTCAAGAATCCTTAGGGTTCTCCCTCAAGAAGAACAAGGACTGGTTTGATGAAAACAATCAAGAAATCCAGGAATTGTTGAGGAAGAAGAGAACTGCCCACCAAGCACACCTTGCACTGCCATCCTGTCATGCAAGAAAAACAGCCTTTCGTCTTGCATGCAGCAAGCTCCAACAGAAACTCCATGACATCCAGAACAAGTGGTGGACCGATCTAGCTGCAAAAACCCAACTATGTGCAGATACAGGGGATCACAAAGGATTCTATGAGGCCCTGAAAATAGCATACGGGCCTACATACCAAGTCCAAAGCCCACTACTCAGTGCAGATGGTCAAACGCTTCTGACAGATAAAACCTCCATTCTGAATAGATGGTCTGAACACTTTCAGACTTTTTTCAGTACCAAACGTGTAGTCCAAGACTCAGCAATTCAGTCCATCACACAACAACAGGTGAAATACGAATTGGATACTGCCCCCACTTTAGGAGAAATCCTCAAGGTCATACAGCAGGTGAAAATTGGCAAGGCAGCTGGGGTTGATGGAATTCCACCTGAAGTCTGGAAACATGGGGGCCTTGCACTCCATGCTAAATTTCATGAGCTTGTGGTGCGCTGTTGGGAACTAGGCGAACTACCTTCAGACCTTCGTGATGCAGTCATCATCCCCTTGTATAAGAAGAAAGGTACTAAATCGGACTGCTCAAATTACCGTGGCATTACTCTGCTCTCCATTGCTGGCAAAATCTTGGCAAGAATACTCCTGAACAGACTAATTCCCGCTATAGCAGAAGAAATTCTACCTGAATCTCAGTGTGGCTTCAGAGCCAACAGGAGCACCACAGACATGATATTTGTTCTCAGACAACTGCAAGAGAAGTGTAGGGAACAGAACAAAGGTCTCTATGTAACCTTTGTCGACCTCACCAAGGCTTTCGATACTGTGAGCAGAAAAGGTCTTTGGCAGATTTTGGAACGTTTAGGTTGTCCCCCCAAGTTCCTTAAAATGATCATCTCACTTCATGAGGATCAGCACGGCCAAGTCAGATATGGCAACACACTTTCTGAGCCCTTTCTAATAAAGAATGGTGTGAAACAAGGCTGCGTTCTCGCTCCTACCTTATTCACAGTCTTTTTCAGCATGATGCTCCAAAGGGCCACGGCAGACCTCCATGATCAGGACGGTATCTACATTCAATATCGTACTGATGGAAGCCTATTCAACCTAAGGCGACTGAAGGCCCACACTAAGACCCTAAACCATCTTGTCCGGGAGCTGCTTTACGCTGATGACGCCGCCCTTGTTGCACACACAGAAGCAGCCCTGCAGCATTTAACATCCTGCTTTGCAGATGCTGCTGAGCTCTTTGGGCTGGAAGTCAGCTTAAAGAAGACAGAAGTTCTCCATCAACCTGCACCTCAGGAAGTCCTCCATCATCCCCACATCACCATCGGCCAGTCAGAACTCAAATCAGTCCAACAGTTTAATTACTTAGGCAGCCTCATCTCCTCAGATGGTAAGATTGACGGGGAGATAGACAATAGGTTAGCGAAGGCATATAGTGCTTTTGGAAAACTCCATAAAAGAATATGGCCTAATAACCACTTGAAGAAAAGTACCAAGATCAGTGTCTACAGAGCCATAGTGCTGTCTACTCTTTTATATGGTTCCGAATCATGGGTCATCTACCGCCACCACCTGCGTCTCCTAGAATACTTCCATCAACGCTGCCTCCGTACAATCCTAAACATCCACTGGTCAGATTCTGTGACCAATACATCTGTTCTTGAACAGGCAGCAATCACAAGTATTGAGGCCATGCTACTGAGAACGCAACTGCGATGGGCAGGGCACGTCTCCAGGATGAAGGACCACCGCCTCCCTAAGATCCTACTTTATGGTGAACTTGCCACCGGCTACCGCAAGAGAGGAGCTCCGAAGAAAAGATACAAGGACTCCCTGAAGCAACAACTCAGTCTAGGGCATACTGATCACCATAACTGGTCTACTCAGGCCTCTAATCGGGAGGCCTGGAGACAGACCATTTATAACGCCGCTGATGCTTTTGAGAAAGCACACAGGATCACCCTTGAGGAGAAAAGACAACGCAGAAAGAATTGAGCCTTGCAGAATATACCATCTATGGAGTCTTTCTGCTGTGTCTTTTGCAACCGGACTTGCCTTTCTCGTATTGGCCTTTTTAGCCACCAACGCGCTTGCAAGAAAAGTGGGTAGAGCCCTTCCCAAATCTTCGTTCGCGAAGCCTAGCCATGATAACCCTGATAAGATTTTTCTGTATTTTCCATTTTCCATGTCCCTGAGATGCTAGAGTGTCTCTCATTAATGACCAAGGTTTCGTTGTTTTCAAGGAAGTATAATTACCTGATTTTTCTTAAGGTAACATTTGGGAGATTTCTTCCATAGCCCTCACTGCATAGTAAATGTGTCTGAGAGTTAGAAATGTCATCTATTTTATCTGGTTAAATACAAAGGAGAACAAAATACTTAGGTCTGTGATAATGTTGACTGTGTATTCACTTTTTTGGCAGAGTATATTTGTGACTTCACTACTCAGTCCTTTGTTACAGTTAAATATCATCTGAGCTTTGCTAATTTTTTTTTTCCTGCTTAAAATGCTATTGTAATTTTTCTTAATGTGACCAGAATCACTGATTTCGGGAAAGGCCACTGTATGAATTATCTTCCTTGCCCCATCTCATATTATTAAAAAAGTCTTTCTAAAAATAATGCACTGAATATGTTTCTCCATATATGTCTCCATATTTGTCAAACAACTATTTTAGCACAAATATTTTCCTTAGTAGTGGCAATTTCGCATTAATGCTTATTTCCCCAATATTTCTTACTTAGTTTTATTTGATACTATTTTAACTCCTTCTTCTCGAAGATTTATATCTGGTTTGGATTCATCAGTTTGGTGAGAGCTCATACATACTGAAATTAAAAACAGACCTCTGAAGTACCAGAAATTTAACACTAATTCTTGCCATTGCTGCTTAATATACTTTTGTTCTTACAAAATTGGCATTTATAATTACCTAACACTCAAACTTACAGAAATTCTCAGTTTACTTAATCATTTCACAGTTCAATTATTTTGAAATACAGTAGGTGGCCTATCAATCTAGTGCTCTATAATTGATTCACTCTGTGCTGTGTTTTCAATCCCAGTCCATGTGGATTGCCAGCAGACCATAAATCAGAAGTAAATAGCAGAGCAGTGAGTGAGGTGACTGTGTGTGTGCGTGAGGGCAGTGCATTGCTGGTGGATGCAGCAGGACTCCTTGTTACATACAGTTGTAACCAGTATATAAATTTATGACCTGATAGGAAGAGCAAAGGTGGCCACATAGGAAGAGCAAAGGTGGCCAGATAGGAAGAGCAGATATCCCCTTGTGATTCCCACTGCTACCTTCCTAACGTGTAAGCAAATATCTCTAGCAATCTGAGTCTCAGGCTACACCGTGAAAGTTATTGTTTTCAGTGAACCATAGCTTTAGAGTGCCTCTAAGTTTCCCTGGCAAGAGGTTGGTACCCAAGGAGCCACAGGTCCATGCTATCCATGCTGGGGATAGAAAATTGTTGCTGGAGTGACAATAATGAGCTAGTAGAAGATGCAGCTGCAGAGGATGGTGAGCGAAAAAGGTGCATGAACATGTTCTCCCAACTCTTGATCCTGGGCCAGCAGCAAGTGCATTGATTCATCTCCCAGAGGACATTGCAGTGCTTTTCAGGCCAAACCAGCACCAGCCAGGAAGCTCAGCACGTCCACTGAAGAACTAAGAATTAGCCAGGCCCAAGGTCAGTCTGTTGGTTGCTGAATTTGACCATTCATTTTCTGGCAGCCAAGTGGCAGCAGTGTAGAAATTATGGCACTAGTTTTATAGCACCAAAAGGGTTGCCTACATTGCAGCAGTGCAGTGGGCACAATTGCAATGTAGGGTGTTTCCAGTTGCTACTCAGATTGGTTTTTGGTTTTTTAATCCAAGATATTTATGTTGTTGTGTTTGCTGCTGTATAATGGATCACCCGATACTCTGTCTGATGTACCTAGGTGTGTTTTGTGTCTTTCTGGGTGATGCCTGTAAGAAGTAGTTTCACAGAATCTCACTATATCTTTCCCAGCCATCACATATGGCTATAGACTAACCCAAATTGTCGTTGTGACCTAGCCAGTCAAACAAGATGAATCTTGTGTCGCTGTTCATTGGCACATAATTTTTTTTCAGTGAGAACCTCAGCAAAAGGAAGGTACCAAGAGGTCAAATCACAAATTACAGAGCATCCTGCAAGCCTTAGGAGTCTGAGTGTATAAGCTGTGATTGATTGGCTCATTTTTCTGTTGTCTCTTGCTGTAAAACAGAAAGACAAAACAGTGGAAAATTTCCACTGTTCTTTGATTGATACACATCTCTATATACATTTCTAACGTATGTGTTACGTGATTTCATCTGTCCCTAAGAAGTCAAGTAGGTTAGATCTTTGTGGTTAAATATGCAATAAATAAATATACTAGTTTCAACTTGTTTATTTGACTAATACTCTTTTCTCCAGAAACTTCATTCAACACCCAAACTTTTGAGCAGTTTCAAACTGTCTTTTTTTCCTCTTTGTTGCAGTCTAACCTGCAACATATTAATTTCCTTTCCTGAACAAACACTCATATTTCTCCCTAAAGATATAGTAGTCCTAAAGCCAGAAGGCCAAGAAAGAGTCCTGAAAAACTGTCAGATTCCATCTATGTAAGAGTTGCGTAGTCTGCAGATATGCAGAAGTGGAAGTGGATAGTTGCTATGACAGGAAGGGAATAATACCAAAGAGACCCAGTACTCACTTCTAGCCCTAAAAAGGCCTGAAATAAAGAATTTTGCAATTTTCAGATTGACAGTCAAGCTTAAGTTCTGAACATATAACTCCTAAAGAGCTATTTTATGTAGCATGGGCTATTTTCGTGGCTTCCAGCATTGCTCCCTCTCCCCACAGCTGTGTCCAGGACATGATAACCATAGAGGGTATCACCATTACTATGCTGTGGTTCATCAGCATTAGGGACCCAGTGACCAGAGATGTGTGGTCTCTGCTACCACCTGTTAAAGTAAGAGTCTCCATCCTGTGCTCTGAAGAAAAAACAAAGCAGAAACCTGAGAAGAAACCCAATTTCTCTATTGGTCTCCAGGTTGTCTAAGTGAGAAACACATGTACTGGCTATTGCTTTTTCATAAATATTTCTCACTATTTGGTACATTTCTTTCCTTTTTTCAGTGTAGAGGTGTTTGTAGACACATATACACATATGCCTGTCCAAACACAGCTGCATATTTGTAGAGAATATGCAGAAAACATGCATGTATTGCTCTGTCAGAACTGACTTGGATGTAATGGTAATGCTCTCAAATCTTTGCTGATAAATATGATATTCCAGAACTCTACGGATAATATCTGTAATATGATACAATCCATCATTCTGTCTTTTCATAAATCACTCTTTAAATACCAATAAATAATTTAAAAAAGTGATCATTTCCTTCACCCTTCCCCCCCCCCCCCCCAAGAACTAAGAATATTAATGTTACCTCTGCAATAAAACCCAATCCAAACATTTTTGGTCTCATTATGCAGTGTTTAGCATAGCAGTTCAAGAACACTTTCCTTCCTAAAGTGTATCTAACTTTCAGAACATATGGATAAAAGTTCATAATGCAAAAGGCAGGGATTTTTGAGGATTGCTGTACCTGAAACATTTAGAAAGTTTAATTTATGAGGAGAAATCTTTTCAGTGCAGTTAATCTGCCTGCTTGAGCTTGTCAGAAACTGTATTAGGTTGACAACTGATTTTTTCAATACAAGCTGAATTATTAAACAATCTTTTTTTTTTTTTTAAAGAAAGTAATTTATCCCAATTTAAAATGAAGAAACAGAAAAACCTCAAACTTTTACCTAACTTCTTCATACATAATGTTCCAACAAAAGCTGACCTTTAAGCAAGAATGATATTAGGAAAACAGAGTAAGAAATACTTTTCTTCCTTTACATGAGAAACTAGCATATTTGTCATTTTTTTACTTCACAACCCATTTCAAGAAGTAATATTCAGTTGAAAATCAGACATATCATTGGTGTGGAAAAAACCAACACATTCAACTCTGTCTAACAGATCTTTTTCAGACTTGCATCTTAGCAAAATCACCTTGTACAGCTTACAGCTTCCTGTTTAAAGGAATGTAGAAACCAAGCTAGTTTAGAAAGGGGAAGATCAGTAATCTGCCTTGTCCAACCTTTGGCTTTTGGGTTAAATATCTATTTGCCTCTGGTTGTAGTAGATTTTCTATCAGTGCTTTGAATTAAATCTGTGGTAATGATTTTTTTTTGTTTTTCTTCTTGAGAAAGGTTATGTTCTTAGGAATCTGATAGGACTTTCTCTTGCCAGTAGGTCTGGTGTGTTCCTGGGCTCACGTGGGCTTTCCAATTTGCCTATAATTAGTCCATGTTTGGCTGATCGCTAGCACTTCTTCCAGAGGAGTCTCACCCGGTTTGTTGTTTACATCCTCCCATTTTTGATGTACAGAAGAGTGGGACACCAACTTTTTTTTTTTTTGTGTCAGTTATAACACATGAAATGTGGTACCAGATCTTATTGGTTATCCTGTGACCATTTTCAGACATTTCAGAGATAAGTGTAAGGATTTACACTCACATGTGACAGATACATGCAAAACTTCTTTAAAGTTGAAATTTCTCCCTATACCCAGGGATGGAATAGTTGATTGTTGTCCTGCATACTCATAGTTAGTGTCTTCCAAGTTATTTTAAATCAGTGTAAGGTTCACCTTGAGCAATCCTGACCCGAACAGAGACACAGAGCCTGAAAGATTTCAGTGCCAAATTTCCAAAACTCCTGCAGTCTGATGCAAGAGTTAACTGTTCCCTAAATGAGAACGAGAAGACTCCTCTATAAACTAATTCAGTCTCTGGGAGCAGGTGTCCAGAAAAACACCCACCCTTCGTCAGAGATGTCAGATACAAGTGTATTTATCCTCCCAGACAGAGATGCCCAGTTAATCTGCTCATCCATGCAGGCAGAAATAAAGCACTAGAAGAGACAGATAGTCACAATAAATGAGACTCCAGATCCTCCCTGGAAGTAATCTGGGCTTGTTCCTTTGAGATCAAGGTGGTGAAAAATTTTATGCCATCTGAGAGTCTGGTCTTTAAGGACAAGCAGCTATATGGATACGGATTAGAAGACTTCTTGACCAAGAAAATATTATTTGCAGTCAAAGAATTGCATATGTTTGTTAGCAGTATCTTTCCATTTGGACTTGATGGGATTTAATATTATAAAGTATGCCTTGGGTTGCATAAAAGAGGGAAGTAGTAGTAGTGAGCATCTTTAAAGAACTATCTTCTATTATTATTTTAATATCATTTGAATATTATCTTTTATGAATGTGACCACAAGCTTTTTTCTTGTTTGAATAGTTAATTTTATTAAAAGGTTTTATATTGGCCCAGGAAATGTATTTTTTGTAAGTGTGTTATTTTTCCCAAGAAGTGAAATCCCCATGAAATGCAACTGATAATTTTATTTTTGAGTTGGCTAAAAGCCATTTTCATAGGGAAGAGCCATTTCCTCCTAATGACATGCCACAATCTGATTCATCATTTGCTTCTGTAGTTTCAGCAACAAAAGGCTTTTCTGAATAGTTTTTTCCCTTTTTTTCATGAGGATTTCATCTTTTTTTCTATTCCTGCTGGTTAAGTATGATTTCCTAAATTGTACCTTTTAGGTGCATAGTTTTTAGAATAACTCCTAAGTATTATGTCTTCAGCTCTACCTTTTGTTTCAGATTTTGATTTCCTCTTATTATTGTTATTGCTGTTACTATTATCACTGAAAGTATGTGGGATGCTCAGCACTCAGGAATGAAAAAGGTTAAATATCTTGCAGCCTGAAGACCAGATTTTCCTGGCTTTTTCTTTGAACTGATATTTTTTTATCCCTCTTGGGATAATGTATTTTCAAAATGAATGTAACATTTTTCTAGTATTTTACATGGTATTTTGCAGGAAAACATCATCTCCTTGCTCATGCTCTGGGCCAGCTGGATGCTCTTTGGAAGTGAAGGTGAAGCCATATATCTGTGGTGAGCACAGCCTTTAGTCTAAGCTAATCACCAGCCCCCTGAGAGGAGGCATATGGGCTCATACACAGCCTTAGGTGTCTGTGTGGATGTGGGCTCTGCCTGCCTGTGGCTCTATGAATGTACCCCCAGCCAGTCCGTGGCTAGCCCAGGTGAAATAGGCTCAATTCTGCTTAACTGGAAACTATGGTTTGGCAATCAATTTTGAAAGACAGAACTGCAAAGGTAAGTCAAGTTGGAAGATCAGGTTTCTCTTGGCTTCAGGAGTCACCTGGAGGGATGAGTGATGCATGAGTCTTCATTATGGAGGGCCCAGATCTCCATCATGTCTCGCGCTACTGTTGGTGCAATGCCTGGGAGCATGAAGAGGAAAACGTTCTACTCTGTCCATGGGCTCTCCTGACCCAGCTTTTGCCTGTAATTTAAGCATGATTAATTGCATACACAAATGAGAACCAGTCGTCTGGAGATTTTATGCTTTCTGTGTTTGTTAAATTATATCAGAGGCTGTTGTATTTCCAGCAAGGCAAATGTCTTAAGGCTGTAAGCTTTATTTACAGAAGAAAAAAATGTGTTAAAGCACTGAAAAATAATCTGAGCCTCATTCTTTTTAAGGTAACTACAGACTAAGCAGACATCTAGGTAGACCTCATTTCAACTGTTTTAACAGATTTCTACAATGAACACCTTGCTAATTATACAGTAGTTATCCAGCATTAATGAAGTTATACACAATGAGATTTGCGACATTAACTTTTAATCTTGTTTTCTGTAGTGATTTTTCTTCCCTAATGGAAACACATGCTTATTTAAGCAGGTTTTTGACCATTATTTTATAATTAAACTATGAGTTTCTCTTGTTGTAACTCCAGCCTGAGCAGGCACTAACAGATCTGGAAAGAGTGGATGTATTCTTAAAGCTCTTTTAAATTTCTAACCTTGAATAATTTGTCTCTGATGCTTTTCTTAATTATAATCTATTCAGAATAAAAGAGGATGAATTTTTCCCCTTGAGCAAAGCCAGGATAAATTCTAACATATCTGCTCTCTATAAAGATTTCTTTTTCATTCTGCCAAAGTGAATACTGCATCCTAAACTACTTCATCGTTCATTAGTGTACAATTATGCCCATATTCACTGGTACGTGCTGCCTGCTTTGAGCCATTCTAGTGATGCAAAGCAGCTGTAAACTCAATTTAACAGCCTGGTTAATCCAGGTTTACAGCTGTTTTCTGTGGCTGGCGAGGAGCGATATGTCTGGGGTGTACTGGTAAATCTGGCCTGTTGAAAAAGAAAGAACTTGCATTATTATTTTATCGCTTCTCAAACTGTCTTTATCATAAAGCAGCCTTTGCAAGTTTTCTTCAGTTAAGGCCTGTTTCTTCACTTTGTTGCATAGCTTTGTCGCATTCTAATTACAACAGAGGAAAAACACATCATAAAACTAGAGTTTAAATAAGCAATGTATTAGAGAGATATGTAGTATAAGAGAGAATAAATTAGGAATTATTCATAATTATGGCAGAGAGATTATTTATGGCAGAGAGATTATATTATGACAGAGGAAAAGAAGTACAGATTTTCCCTATGTAGAAGCAATCTCCTTGCCTGAAAATCACTGGCAGCCTGTATTTCACTCTGGCAGCCTCAGCCTCCAAGCAGGTACTAGCTCATTTAGATGGTGTAGAACCACGGAGGTAATTAGATGGTCATGACACACCATGAGGATTGCACCTTTTCAGACATGGTTTGTCCCACCTCTTTTGCCAGAAAAGTTGTCTGCATAGCTCCTGAAAGTGATGATGCTTTTACACCCAAGGTCTCCTTCCTCATCCATGATGAACCCTTAAGGAGACCCACCCTAGGATCAGTTGATAGAGGATTTCAGTAGCTGTGTCTAATCTGACACCACTGAGCTGGTGTCACAAACATTGGTGTGAGAAGCTTTCCCCCAGGAGGGACAATGGTGCTGGTAGGCTGAATCTACATAAACCCCTTCAAAGTGTGACACATTTTGAAAGACAATTGCAATTAAGTTTCTACTGAAACCAACCAAGTTCTGTACTTTCATGTTTTCTTTTTCTTTCTATGACCTTCTGTGCTTGATCAGGGCTTTGCCATGCTGAGTTTCCTGCCCTTCTCGCCATTCCATTTACAGACCTTATTCTCCGTCTCAGTTATTTTGTTGAGTCCTCTCAGTGGGAAAATACATCTAAGCAAAATATGACTATACCTAAATCCAAACCAAATTCAGAACAAGTAATCAAAAATTTAAGAGCTTTTTCAGAATTCAATTACTTAAAATCAAAGGGAACTGGCAACAGCAGTGCATCCAGCTCAGCTTGACCTTGATATCACTATGCCTGGGTTTCTTCAATGCCTATTTGCAATGTGGTTCTTGGTTTCCTCTCTCCCATTCCCATTTCTGAGTTCAGTTGAAATTCCAGGGATTCATCAGATCAAGTCATCATCAAAGGGAAACTTTGGTGCATGAGGGAGATGCAGATCAAACAAAAAGCTTCGCACATTGGGGAGAATAAAGAAGAGTATTTTCTGGCTGCAAGTGCTATCATGCACAATGCTGGTGGAACTGGATGCAGAAATTAACGTAAACATAAAGTATTTAATTTAGATTATCATGATGGGAAAATTCCATAAAAATTGATCTTTCTCTGAAGATACATTGATTTACATTGCCTCTATTTTCCCAACAGAAAATCTTTCTCTAACAATTGTTTCCATCAGCCCTTTCCATGATTTTTGCAATGAACAAACAGCTTTAAAATGCAGAAGTCTTTTATTTCCAATTGAGGTAAAATAGAGAAATAAAACATGGAAATATTCAATATTGTCTCTGTTTTGCTATCCCTTTGTGTCCAAGCTTACATCACGATGAGCAAAAATCTACGGAATTCCACGCTTTATTGGTGCATGCCAGTTGCAATGGAAAAGACACTTCCAGTGGGTTATCTAAAGTGACGGAGTGCTGTAAAGTCAGATTAGACTGAAATCAAGCTCTCCTCCTGTTTCTCAGTGTGCAAACAGATGGAGAGGAAGACAGGCCCTGCCTGCACAAGTGATCTGTCTCCATGCACCAGCAAGCAAATGGCAGCAAGGACGGCAGGCACTTAGGAAAGAAGAGGTTTGCTCCCAGCAGATCTTACCAGAGCTGACATCTGGTAAGAGATGGAGCACTGTCAACCAGACCACCATGCAGCTGCCCATTGCCAGTGGCATCCTCAGCTTGTATTTCTGTCTGTGCTATGATCCCACTGCAATCAGGGACCATAAACATCTAAGGGAAATGGAGGGGAAAAGGGAGAAAAAATAATGTTTACACTGTTAAAAACTAAATTGAATGGATTTGTGTCCTTTTCCAGAGCCGTAAGTCTGAAGGGCCAAGCAAAGCATCCCATAGGGAAGTCTCTTGGTAAGTGCATCCCCACTGTAACCAACTATACCATGGCAGCCAGGAAGGTCATTTGGCACCATCTCATGCTTTTTTTCCTTAGCTGCCTTTTGAGATTCACCAGCTGCAGTACTATTACCATGCAATTCTTCTTCAGGCCAATAAAAATCATAACCATTTTCATTTTCAGCAATGACATTGCCATCAGTGTTGCTTCCAGTGCTTTTTAACTTTGCTGAACCATTTTCTTTTGGTAGCAAATGGTTATATCTCTCTGTACGTCCACCAAACAGTAACTGCCTTTACCATTTTCTCTACCCTCTATTTTTTCAAATTTCCTTTTTACTTGATTAGGTGTCATCAAAACTGTCAGATCTAGGTGAAAAAAGAAATACATTGAAAAAAGAAAATCTCCTCTGGAGCCATATGTGAGTTTCATTGACAACCAGGTATTTGGTCTAAAAAAGATTGATCTCTAAATTCAATTTGAAATAAAAGATCCACACATTTCTTCTCACACTGAAGAACTACTTCTCTGGCAGCTCTTCAAGGTGGCTAGTTCTTATCCTGCACTGTAACTCAAAGGGTGCATTCCTAGTTGAAAGTTTTGTAAGGGAAAAGGAATCCAAACAATTCTTTTGCACTATGTCACAAATATTTGCCTCTTACATCTAACTTTCCTGTCACAGACAGATCAGTCATTCACTGAAAAGCAGAGAGGAATTCTCCCTGCGGCCACTCCAAGCTGAAACACATACATTTGTCCATCAGAAAATCCTACCTTCTTTCCCTTTTTGCCTGAATGCTCAGCAAAACACTTCTTTGACTCTCTTCCACTATGAACAAAAGAAAAGCATCTAGATACCTGGTTGTTTCCGGAGAACCAGGTCCTTTTTAATCTTCATTTTATTTTTTGAAGTGGTTCTTTAGATCTGATTTGAAATGCTGGCGGAGAAAGATGTAACTGTGTCTGTCATATAACCAAATAAACAGTTTCCTCAGACACACTGAAAGAAAGGAATTATATTTTCACCAGTACTTTTAACAGTAGGACAGATGTGCTGCTTGGTCTCACAAGAACCCTGGTGCTTAGCCACAACACCTTTCCCTTAGGAATGGAAAATGTGGTCAGTGCTGGCAACACTGTACTGTGTCAGTCATTAAATATGTGCATGAGTTCCTATAATACTGTCAAACGTGGTGGAGTGTAGTTGCATGCTTGTAAGCATCATACTGTCTGTTTGTCCTGACTAGGACTGTTTGAGGGGGAGTGTAGCCATATGCATTTTGCATGGCAATTCAGACATTTGAAGCATCCTCCCTGTGCTTTCTGATATCCACAAAGGAGTCGTTACTTCCTAGGCTTCTTTATGAAGACACCTTCTTCCAGGAAGATTTTTTCATGCAAATGTCTCATTCTACTTCTTCCTTCTTCTCCCTAACTCCATCTACTGTCTCCTACATGGATGCAGCACTATCCACTCTATTTCGGTCTAAAGCTTATTTAGCAGGTTGAGACCCAGTTCCATGTATGGAGAGTAGGACTGTTTTGTCCCAGTGATGCTGACAGGGAAACTGGTGTTACTGTTCTTACAGAAGCAGTGCAAACCAGTTGGTTTCCTCCAGGCAAGTATTCAACAGATATGATGACAGGCCCAGGAAAAATTTTTATGTGTCAGGAAGGTAAACATTACATGTGTCCCAGGCAGCTCCCTCTGTCTCCTCCCTTGGCACATGCCAAGGCTGTGTTGCAGCCTGCTAAGACACAACAGCTCTAAAGAGTTTTTTACCCTTGCTGCATGTTGCAGCCATTTCATAGGCTGATGTGTACCTCCTGTGTTTCCAAAAGCCAGAAATAATCAAGGGCTTGTTTCTTTCATGCTGCAGATGATGAAGAGAGACTTATGTTGTCTTTTTACAGCTCTGCTAGGAGTTCTGTTTCTTTGGAAGCGAAAGGGAGAGGAACAGCCTGCAGGAGGGAAGGATGGCATGTTGACTTGTTTAAGGGTTGGCAACCAAAGGTGTTGGTAATATAAAAAAAAACTTTACATGTTAATCTAAGAGAAGGAAGTTTCTGTAGTACTAATTTATCCCTGACGTGCTTTATCTTGCTCTATAAATCTTAGTGAGGGATAAAATTTCTGAAAGTCATGATGACTGACAATGAGACCTTTGGAAAAGACCTATTCTATTTCTTACCAAATTATAAAAGTTAATTGTGTGGAGTTTTAGAGACTTAAAAACACCTCCATTTCACAATAGGAAGTACCAAGAACTGTACACACTGGAAAGATTGAATCCACAGAAAATCACATTGCTGTCCACATATGAGTGGTTGGTGGCATTGGGATCACGATTCCTTTCAATACAGCATGCCATGTGGAGAAGGATGAAAGGCACTAATTAATTTCTGGGGGTTCTCATCTGTTTTTTTTTGTTTCATTCCAGAATTTTCTATAGCCACAGAGAACATCAAATTTTCTCCAAGATAATTTTAATAGCTGAAATAAAGGGTAGCTAGAGGTTTCCAGTAAGGAATTCCTGATTCCTAAAAACATTAATTTTCCACCATAAAGTTTATCTTCAGGTGTTTTTTGCAGGTAATTATTCTTTATATTATTAAGAAAAACGGTGTTAGACAATTTTGGCATTTGCACCCTTTTAATGTCTCATTTGGCATCATTCTCTCCCACAGCAATAACCTAGAAAATCTCTACACGTTAATGAAAACTAACCCCCGAGCAACATTTGTCATTCTACACTAATTTCCTTTGTAATTATGCTTATCTTGTGATATTAAGAAGCACAAATATGTTTGCAGATTTCTGTGTGGAATCATAATAAACAGACTACATTTACCTTCCAGATAACATCTGTAGCTTGATGTGAAGTCCTTGTCTGTTTGCCATAATCAGTTATACACTAAGACTTGGCTTGGAGCCTGGCCCAAGGCCTGCTGATGTCAGTAGAAATCTTTCTAATTATCCTGTTTCTGACCTGTGGTATGATTCAGGAATCAGCAGCAGGACATGTTAAAACCCGATGGGTAATAAATGTTACTTCATATACTTTGTGTGTCCAGAGCTTTGCCCCATCTAGAGCTGCCATTTCTCCTCGCAGAATAAGACACTCCTTTCTCAATGGAGATTAGCAGATGCTCTGAAGCCCTGAATAGATTCAACTTTTAGTGCCTAGCTCCTCACTAATACGCACTGCTTAAGCTCTCCTGGCATTGGTAACATCAAGATGTTCCTTTTCTGGAGGATTTTAATTCTTGCTACCCTGCTCCAGCTAACCTGACTAATTAGTTTGCATTTTTGCTTGGTTGAATGTAATGTGGGTTTTTTTTGTTTCTTTGGGTTTTTGTTTTGTGGGTTTTTTTGTTTGTTTGTTTTCTGTGGGATTTTGTTTGGGTTTTTTTGGTGGTTTTCTTTTTTTTAGTTATTATTATTATTATTTTCTGCTAGTTTTTCAGTATTGCTTGGGCCAAACTTTTCTTCGCCCTCACAGGAATCCAGGCAAGTAAGAATAGCATTTTAATTCCTTTTAATTAATGTTACCAACATGCATCCTGTAAGGGAGTAATGAAAGAAAAACATATGACATATACTCCTAACTTTCATCTAGACATAGTAAAGAGATGACTGTGTCATTGCCAATATTTAATACCAAAAAATATCTTTAACGATCTGGAAAACTGCCAGGCTAAATTGAATGAACTAGACACCATTTTTGCAGAAGAGGGTTATATTTTCTATTATCTTAATGGAGGGAGATAAAATTCATGTAAAAGGGAAAGAAAAAAATTATTACCAAAGATAATTAAATGGAATTCTAAAATCTTCTTTGTTATGCTTCAGTTTTTGGAATAGTTTATATAATCAAAATGTACAGCATTTGGTGGAGTCCATAAAAAACGCAGTCTTCAGTGTTGTAGGTTTTTTTACTCTACAGGTCAGAGAGTTTTCCACACGCACAGTGAAACACTCAGGCTTGGGCAGGAACAGTGCCTGCAGTGGCCATTGATATAGTTCTTACTGGGACAATGTGTCACTGTAACAGCCCTTCTGCAATCTGGACAACACAGAAATATTAGGAGAGGGCTGAGGGACAGCAGGTGAAGATTTCTATAATTACTGTAAGAGTGCAGAGTACAGATTGTTACACATGATCTGCCTGTTGTTTTTTATTAATTTATAAATTGTTAGTACATAAATTTACAGATATGGGTAAGGTGACATTAGCTGTCTGTGTGCTGTGTTGTGTGACCCAGTAATGCCATTTTGTCTCCTGCAAAACATTTGAAAAACAAGGTTTTCCATTACCTTTTTGTTTCATCTGTGTTGATTATCTTCCTACAAGTGCAGGTAAAGAACAGCTAAAAGGGCAGAAGGGAAAAACATACTGTTAGATGCAATAATAAAATGTGGAGCCAGATTGTGGCCATCATGCTCAGTAGCTAAGCCTTCAGTGTTGGTGAGAATTGCTTTACTGATGCAGCTGAAGTCTGGATCAGAGGAAGGGAGTGAGTGAGCGGCTTACAAAATCTTTACATGAGTGTCTAATTTTGTTCCTGGGTTCTGTATATAAAACAAAGGGACCAGCCCATGGAAGTCTGCAACTGAAACGAGTGCACAGCCTACACAGAATAAATGTTGCACTT
This sequence comes from Neopelma chrysocephalum, assembly GCF_003984885.1. Classification (NCBI taxonomy): domain Eukaryota; kingdom Metazoa; phylum Chordata; class Aves; order Passeriformes; family Pipridae; genus Neopelma; species Neopelma chrysocephalum. The sequence goes on along the minus strand of NW_020897716.1, from coordinate 1,214,511 downwards.
GTGCGAGAGGAAAAGATGATGTATTCATACTTGATATAAGAAAAAGTGGAGCAGGGAAGGCAATGAGAGCAGAGATCACAGGAAGGCTACCTAAGGATTTAAACAGCTTCACACACAGGGAGAATACAAGGATCGAAGCTCACTTGTTTAATGAACCCGCATAAATAATTTGAAGATAATTATTTTGCACATTTTGAGGAAGAATTTCAAAAGACAGTCCCCAATCTAACACCTGCAGTTACAATCACTTGTATATAGATGTACCTGATTACATCTGTAAATCAAATGGTTAGGTGTTTAAATAATTTCAGCTGTGCCTCAAAAATTGCAGATGCAAAAATACAGTCCTTGCTGAGGGCATGATGGAAGTTTGGCCCTGCATTTCTCTCAGGTGCCTCTAATAAGGAAAAAAATTGCTCAGTGCAATGAAAAGTTATAAATCCTCTCTTCACAGTGACAAAGTAGCATAAACTCAAAAAAGACATTCATCATGACAAAAAAGAACATGAGATATTTTTAATATTTTTTGACAAATCATCATCATACCTAGTAGATGTGAGTTCAGAGCGAAAGAAAAGGAAAAGAGTGTGCAGAAATGCTAAGTAGAAGATATTATAATATTTAGAACTTTGTGTTATATTTGATAATGATATTTTCTCTAAATGTCTTCAGCTGGTTTTCCAACCTAGTAAAACTTAAATTTTCACTATCAAAGTTCAGCCTTTATTGAACAAGGTCTATTAACTCATATACCATGTTCTGCAATTTAAGTTTAGAATTGTTTGGGTTGGAAGACACCTTAAAGATCATGTAGTTCCAAAACACTGAAAAAATTTTTCTTACAATGCCTTTTCATATCTTATATAATTTTATTTGTTCCTTTTCTTAGCAGAAAGAGAAATGTTTTTTTCTGCTTCTTTATTCTAAAATGAGTGCATTTTTTATAATTCATCTTGTGCTTGAATAGATTTCAAAACATAAGATGACTATGACTATCAAAGTTGAAAACAAGGTTTAAGAAAATGTTTCTAATGGGAAAATTTTCTCTTTAATATACAATTATCAGCAATTAAATTAATGTGTGTTTCATGGCAAATTGATAGCTTGAGTTACACATGACTAATTTGCACAATTCATGAGAACCTTGTCAGAAATCAAAAATGCTACAACAGTGGGAACTTTGTGTAGGGTGTTCAGAGTCAGGCTGATAAGGTACAAATTTAATGCTGAGTAATATTGTAATTTCACCAGTCATTTCTGTCTGTATAGAGGGATATTTTCTTACACAGTGCTAGGACAAAGGAATGTATGTAACGGATATTTTCACACCTAAAACAGCTACTACAGAGTTACTGACGTGTGCATGCCTTCTTTAAATGTCACAACAAATCATTTTTCCCCATACATTGGAAAGATCTTGCTTTCAATATACTCCAGGCTTTGTACTCTGATAGAGATCTGTAATTACAGGAACCTTTCAGCTTTTTAATGATGATGCATTCTTTGTTTATTTTTCATACTGTTGGTCTACAACAGCTGCTATTAAACTGTCATCTGTGGATCATTAGGAAACATATGGCCCAATAGGATTAATTTTGTCAGGAGCAATTGTGGCTGGTGACATTTTGGCCAAAAGGACAAGAAATAAGCACTAGCACCAACTCCTCCAACATGCTGCAAAGTAACAGCAATAATTTCACAGTGTTACAGGGTTCTGTGTTGCTGCACTGTATAATGTCTCATCCCCCATCTTCTCTTTCCAAGACCACTGTACATCTGTAAAATGTATACACAAGAGAATATTGTCAATCCGTATGCTGTGGGGCTGCATAATTCTATTACATTAATTAAAGTTTGAATTAGAAATTAAAAGATTGTCAATTACACGTTCTTAGCTGTAGCATGGACTTTTTTTTCACTAGACGTATTTTAGCATAAAGAAAATAAAAAGAACGATTTCTTTAAAGCATGTGCATTGTATTTATTTGTGAAAACAACAATTTAGTGAGAAGCAGCAGGTGCAATGGCAGGTTATCCTAGCCAGTGCAGTTTGGAAGAGGGAATAATACAAGGAGGTTTCACAGATATGCTCTTTAGTCCTTTTCGTAGAAGCTGACCTTGAAAGTGTGAACTAAGCACATGCAATGCAGTATGGTCTTAATGAGCCTACAGAAAACCTGAAACAGTAACTCTGAAAGCCATAAACAGTGCTATCCATTTCATTTTACTGGGTTATTAAGCTTGAGATATAAAGACAAACATCTGAATATCATAATTATTAATTATATCATCAGTGATTATTTTACCAGGAAAATCCAATTGTCTTAGATGCCCTGGTGGCCTAGTGGTTAGCATGCAGGACTCTCACCTCTGCGACCCAGGTTTGAATCCCAGCCAGTCCCCCGGGCAGATGGAGCCCGTTAGCCCTGTGAGGCCATCCATCTATGAGAAGGTCACTCTAAACAAACCTACGTCCTGAGGACCTCACTGCCATTGTCCAAGCTTGCTTGGCCCCGGCAGATGAACCTTAGGATTAAAGGGTGGGCTCAGTTCAGCGCAGGCTGTGTCTCACCTAAAAAATCCATTGCGCAGGCTGGAAAGGTAAAAAGACCTTTCCCCAAATCTTCGTTCACGAAGACTGGCCATTATAGATGCCCAATCAGTTCCTACACTTTCTATGTTAACAACTGTAGAGGGATCCCCAGCCATTTCTGATTTGCTGGATCTACCAGGCCATTCCTAACCCACTTCATGCTACTTTGTTGTTATTGCACTTTGCATCATACTAATAACACACATTGTGAAATCTCTGTAATGCTGAGCACCTTTTGTAATCTCCATCATGTACCTAGTTTTCCTTTGGTCTACAACTAAAGAAGTTTGCTTTAAGTACTTGTATTCATAGCTGTAGTTGTCTTTATTGTGTGTTTGGAACAGAAAATGAGGCCAGAGTGATATCATACAGTGTTGTGATTTTTTTTTCTCATTCGTTTCATATAAATGTTATCATAATTTTATATATATGTATGTCTATATATATGTGTGAATGTGCAACAAGTCCCTTCTTTGTTTTCTAGGTAGAGCATTAAAGTTATCAAACTATGGCGATATGCATTGTTGTGTCATGTAATTGTTTAGCAGCCAAAGCACTTCAGTCAAGAAGTTTAGAGTTCCAGGTAAATGTAAAGACAAGAAAATTTTAATGCTAAACCCACTTTTTTTTTTTTTATTATAGTACTAGGATCCCCTTGACAATTGCAGTGTTACTCAATTGTGGGTAACAGCATAATGCAGCAAATTTAATTTATCTGTACTTCAGTAATGATCATGTCTACTGGTACAAGTTACATTGTGAAAAACCCATCAAGTTAGTAAAAATTTTTACGTGTACATGAAAGCTTCTTACCTTATCTTTTCCCCCTTTTCAGTGGAGTTTTTTTTCGAGTAGTTAATACCTACATATCTGTAACAACACTGTAGAAGCTGGATTTGACATTATGAGCCATTTCCAAGGGTATGCAGGACTTCTGATTCTGGTATAATGGTTGGGACAACTAAAAAAGATATTTGTTACTGTCTTTAAAAACAGCTGTGTCATTATGGAATTTATCTGACTTCTGACCTTCATTTGCTTTACAGTTATTTTTTTTTCTATTTGCTTATGAAAGATTAGGTTTTTGCCTCTTCCCAGTATGAAGTACAATCCTAATCTTTCAAAGCCAACAGAGTGTTTTAAGCACTTGTTCTTTTTAGATGGTCTGTCTGTTTATGCGGGTGCCTTGCAAATAGTACAGGCCTCCCCCTTGTATTTCTGAAAGGGTGAAATGCCTTGGACTGACCCAAATACTAAGAGACCCAACTGGCCCCCGCAATTCAGGACACACCAGTTCAGGGCCCTCTCTTACCTAAGGGGGCTGAACTCATGTCTCGGCACCATGCCTGCTTGGAAAGCTGCTGCAGTGTAGGTTTCTCTAAATCCTTGCTTTTGAAGCTCTTTCCAGCAGCATGGAATAACAATTTATGAGGCCAGGGAGAGGCTGAGCAGGTCCCCAGTTTAGTGGTTAAGGCATACCACCAGTATGCACAGTGCCAGCTTCCACACTCTGCTCTTACGGTGGGCTAGTTATTTGCTTGGTTATTTACCCAATGCAGAGCAAGTTCAGTAGGAAAACAGTTCCCATGTGAACTGAGTCAGACTGCTTGTGTGATCTATATAGTGTGTGTTTCTAGTTTGTTTTTAAGTGCATCAATGTGAGAGAGACTGGTGTGTATTTTGGGAAGAAGATATGAGTATTATGTGTTTAAGTCTTTATGTGATAATGTTAGGTTTAAAATGTCTGTTGTCTTGGAAAAACAGATGAGATAAAAGGCACCTGCAAGATACTAAAAAATCTTGCCAAGTTAATACTACTTTACACTATTGAAATTAATGGACATTCACCTTGACAGAATCACAGAATTGGTCAGGTTGGAAGGGACCACAATGGGTCATCTGGTCCAACAACCCTACTCAAGCAAGGTCATTCTAGAGCACATGGCACAGGATTGCATCCAAACAGTTCTTGAATATCTCCAGTAAGGGAAACTTCACAACTTCTCTGGACAATCTGTTCCAGTGTGTGATCATTTGGATAGTGAAGAAGTTCTTCCTCATGTTCAGGTGGAACTTTCTGTGCATCAACTTCTGCCCATTGCCTCTTGTCCTATTGTTTGGTACCACTGAGAAGAGCCTGGCTCCATCCTCTTGACACATCCTTTAGGTATTTATACACACTAATGAGGTTCTCCCCTCGGTCACCTCTTCCCAAGGCTGAATGGGCCCAGCTCCCTCAGCCTTTCCTCATAAGAGAGATTCTCCAGACCCTTGACCAACTTAGTAGCTCTCCACTGGACCTGCTCCAAAAGTTCCATATTTCTCTTGTACTGTGGAGCCCAAGATTGGGTTTGAGACCTCAATTGCATATTTCTATGAAAATCATTTGTTGATGCCAAAATCCGCATAATTCTTTTTAAACTCTAGTCCATGTTTGCTTAAGAAGGTGTTAGTAGGTTTCATATTTATGTCATATATGTGTCATAGTTTCTAAGGTACTGTGCATCCCTATGTTGGAGAGGGTTTAGCTGCAACTGAACAATTAGAATAAGTTATTTGAAAGTTACAGAACTATATCCTACTTCTGTGTAAACTCAGATCATTAATAAAAATTGGTTCAGAAACCACAGTTGAAATGTTTGGAACAAAGAGGGCTCAGACCACAAACCTATATGTGACATCAGTAAAGGTGACGTTTTATGCCTTCTCTGTACAAAGCTGAGTGAATTGGATTTAGTTTAGGGGAAAATTTCACAAGAGTGACCTGTCTTCAGACAACTCTGACGCTACTAGACTGTGAGAGCTGTTTCAGTTTCTTCATGTCCCAGTACAAAAAATCTGTTCAAAACTTGGTTTTTACGATTGCCTGAACTAAAACCATCTCTTAGTCGCTTCCACCAAATAACGTCTGTTTTTTATTTATGTAAGAAGAAGGGGCATTTATTCTACCTCTTATTAGTACCCATATTCAGCACCTCAATCAACAAGAGTGAAATGCCCTGAGGTTTATGCTATATTCAGTGGAGACTTATTCTTGAATAGATCATGATTCATTTTGGGAACTTAATTGATATAGTTAATTACTCCCTGAAAGGGTGTATTTCTTAATATATCACTAGCTGAGCTCAGGGCAAGTGTCTTTCCTCTTTAGGCTGTTGATCCACGGTTCCTTTGTCAAGCCTTCTACTGTTGTCAGTAGAGGCCTGTGAGGTGAGAAGATGTTCTTGTCCTCATACCCTTTTATGGAATTCCCTGCTCTGATACCCTTTTATGGAATTCCCCCCTCTGAGGGAGGGACTGAGCATCTTCATGCCCTTTTATGGAATTCCCTGCTCTGAGGGAGGGACTGAGCACTCCCGCCTGAACTGGAGAACATATAAACTGGGAGTTTCGGAACCTTTGCACCACTCGTGGGATCCAGAGGAAGACTGCAGACCATCGCTCTCAACCAGACTGAGACCACCACCCTCAACTGGACTGCAATCACCACTTTTGACCAGACTGCAACAGCTCTCCCACCAGCAGGTTTTTCCCCTCTCCCTTTTCTTTGGACTTGGGGGGGGGCAAGGTACACCACTTTTGTTCATACCCCAGGGTGCTGGGTTATATATTTGGGTTTTGCGGGTTAAAACCAATTCTCTGTCTGTATAATTGTACTTATTGTATTATTTTAATAAATTGTTATTCTGACTTCTAAATCTCTCTTTTGAATTGAGTTCATTTCCCCTGCTGGTTAACTTTTAAACCAGCACAAGCACCCTAATAAAGAAGTAAAATTCTTATATCTCAGAATACCACAGGAATGATAGCCCTATATGGTATTTATCATTGCTTAGGGCAAGGTCAGTGCACTACATGGAATTTACTGGAATTTAATTTGTTAACTTAATTTTTAGAAATAACTACAAGTATGCAATTCACTTCCCTATAGTTCTGGTTTACTAATGTTTTTCTGAAGTCTTACTAGGGATTATCTGGTGATCAATACAGAAAGTTATACAAAACCAAATCCTCTGTCTGTCTTCGGAGAGTTTTTAGACAAAAATGTTTGACTGTCACAGTGGTCTCATTAAAAAAAGCTGAGCAACAAAGGAACATATTGAAAAGGTTTAGCAACATTGAACTTTTACTAATTTCTTCTATTATTGAGCCCAATGATACTGTCAAGTTACCAAATCAATATACAATGGTTTATGGACATAAGCATCATGCTCCTTCAATGTGATTAACAAACTTTTTAAACTTTTCTTTCTGATTTTTCAAATGGAACAAGATCTTTAGACCAACATGAGGACTGACTGCTGGACTAGAAAATGTTGTGACTTGCAATTCATAAAGATAAATGTTTGATTTACAGGTGGAATAAAAGAAAAGAAATCTGTTGAGGACTGAACTACTTGCCCTTTTTCAGTCTGTGCTGTTGAGAGCATCTGGGACTGCTGCCATTGCCTGTGACAGAGAAAAACCTGTCTGTGTTACTGATGTGAAGGAAATAATATTTAGAAAAATTGAATGACCAATGTATTTTGAGATCATATCTCACAGGTAGTCTCCTGCTGAGACAACACGTTCTGGAAATAGAACAGTGGCATTGGCACAGCACTTTGTTTTTATGAGATGACAGATGAATAAAGGAATGTGACTGCCCATTCATCCCCAAAATATATCTTGAGAGAAGGTGAGATCTGATGGCTCAGTGTCAGAAACTGTAAATTTCAAGCTTAGAACTTAACAAAAGTGTTTCAAACTACGAAAACTTCCATTTCAAAATAGTGACATGCTCATGACTCCTTTGAGGTCATTCCAGAGTAATATTTAAACTGCCTGCAATTTTCATGCTTCCTGTTTTTACTTTGTCATAACAGAGATTAGTTAACAGCATAGACGATTTTAAAATACATATTATTTTTTCTTTATTTATGGGAAAATATCAACAAAACTATTAACATAAGGCAATTGCAATAGGTACAAAACTTACTATTTTTTGTGAAGTAATAAAGTAATATATTGTCCTTCACGTCTGATATTTGGATCTAATATTCAGGGAACATTGATCCAGCAGTGGCTAAGATCTCTGAGCAAAATGCTACCACCATTGCTGTCACACAGAAAACTTCCGTTGATTTTAGTGGGATCAGGGTTTCCCCCTTACAAATCTTTCAAAGAAATAGAAGACTAATTTTGGGCAAACTCTAGAAATGTTAATATTTTTTCCTAAATTTAAAAAAGAATTAAAAAGAAGTATTCTAAAATACTGGTTATGAGAAAAGAATTGTATCATAAGGTTTCTTTGGGTATTTCTTTGCAATTTTTAGCTACACAAAGACACATGACCTGTTTTCAGCCTTGGACAGACAGAGGAAAAACATTTTTCCTACCACATTGTTAAAGTTTCTAGTTAAGTGGAAGAAGACTTAAAAGTACAGACAGAGGAAATAAACAGAAATTTTGAGGATGTAAAATTGTAAAAACATTTCTATCACAGAGGTATTTTCAGAAACCTGTACAAGATAAATATAATACAGCTGATATAACTAACTACTGAGTACCTTTGCCCTGAGAATGTTGAAGTGGCTGTTTTAAGAGTTTCAGCTCCTTGGAAAATATGTATAAGAATTATATGACCAGAAAGCTTTTCATACAAAAGAGACATTTCTTACTCACAAATAATATTTACAGAAGTATTTAAGTTTAGAATTAAGACATATTGCAAGAGGTAAAGAAAGGCCTTCTATTTGTAAGTTTGTTTTAGAAGACAAATGAAGTATTCTTTTTACACATACCTACAGAAAAAAATGTGCTGCTGATAAACACAGTTGGCTACAAGCAGAGTTTATTGTACATCCTCTCCAATTCAAAGATCAATGTTTCTGACCTAAAGGCTACTCAAAAGACATAAAAGAGAGGTTAGATACAAAGGCTGCCCCTTTAGAGTTTTTCTCAAAGATGGACACAAAGGTAGAAATAGCTTTTTTGGACAGGGCTGCTGTCTGGTGTTCGCAGAAAAACAAAAAGCATTAATTCCATGTGCTGGATAGTAAAGCTTCAGCATGCTGGATTTTCAGGCCATTCATCAAGAGGGAGTGTGTCCCTTATTCAACATGGCAGCTCCTGCGTGGTTTGATTGCACTCTACATACTTAACGTCCAAGCCACTTTTCTCCTCCATTACCAAGGAAAAGATCTCTAACTCTGCATGTTAGCATGTACTATCTTTGACTAACTTGAATACTACCACTAGCAGACTCCCAGCAGCCACCTGCTTTAGTTGACTTACAAGTCTAGAGCCAGAAATTTTGGCAGAATTTCTCACTGGGGACTTCCAAGCAGGTAATAACATACCAAAATATAAATTTCAATTATTTTTATGTGCAGCATAAGGAAATCTGCTAATGCTGTATTATATTGTTTGCACCCATGGTCACAGGTGAAACATGTTGGTGGGCACCTGATCACAACAAAATGTATTTTCCATCTGCATAATTCCATGTTTCCCAAATTCTCCATTTTCCTATGATTTTGGACTATACTGGGCTGCCTGAGCTATTGTCCAGTCTTTGTATTTGAACTGTCAGAATATTTTCTCATTGCTACGTGGAGCTCCTTTTGGGAAAGCACCTGCTGCCTCTCCTCGTCTCGCCTCGCCTGTTTCCATTAATGTTGTGGTTGCCACTCCCGCCTAATGGCATTCCCTGGTGCAATTATTGGCTTCCTGAAAACATGGGATGGTAACTTAAACCAGCCATCTTGGTACTATCTATGATTCTCACAGGGCAGAAGGTGTGGACAAAGAACCAGACATCCAAGGTAACTGTGGGGAGCAGAGACCCCAGTTTTAGTCTTTTCCACACAAGACTTCTGTGGTTTGGAAGATGAGTCACCTGAGCAAGGAATACTTTGCCAATGAGAGTTTTCCAGATGTAATAGGAGATCATTCTAGAAATTTTGCAATCATTTATTGGCAGTTTTGGAATTTGCAATCCCTTCACCTGGCTCCTTTGCATGGCATTTGGGATTACAGTTTTGGAAAAAGATCAAAGTTATTACAAATATGCAAAAATATCACAGTTTAATAATTTCCTCATTTTTTGTCTTCATTTGTTTGTTTGTTTATTATTACTTGGGAAAGTCCCTCTCAGCACATAGCTTAAACTGACAAAGCCTCCACAAAATAAAGCACACAACATACCCCCTGACAATTAGCTTTGTCCAGTTACAGGCTCAGACCATGCTTGCAACAAGCACCTGGACATTGTTGCCATCATTACACACAGATAATTTCAATTTTGCCATTTGTGGTGTGCCACAGAGGCTGAAGATCCTGTTACAACTTGTAGTTAAGTACATTCATTTCCACACTGGGCTGAAGTTTTACTTTAATTCTCAGGTACAATTGGCAAGGTCAGTGGCAGGAGTCTGCCACGGAGAGAAGCCATTATATGGCTTATGGCAATTACCATGCTTCTGGGCAACTTGACTGATCTTCATAAACTAATCTTGTTAAAAGAAAATTACATGGTGAACATTATGGTGTACCAGGATAAAACAGTGATGCTGCATGTTACAGAGGCAATACCTTTTTAAATGACTTAATTATGCATTTGTGGAGAATGTGAGTTAAAAAAAAAAATCAGTAATTCATTTTTTTCACTGACCATCTTTTAACTGAGTCAATACTGATATTCAATGTCTTCAATGGGACAGAGAAGTGGGACTGATGTGAAATAGGAGGCAAGTTTGGTTGATATGACTGAATTGCTAAGGACAGAGAAATAGAGTTAGTTGGAGGTAGAATGGGTGTTTTCTCTCAAGAAGCAGCAGACAAGACAGACAGAAGATGTAGAATGAAAATAACTGCAGTCTAAAAACAGAACTTAAGGTGCTGGGAAGCACAGTGGAAGGTCTGCAGCACAGGGAAGTGAAAGAAACGGGGAGAGATCTTGGATATGCTTGCAGAAAGAAGTGAGTAATGTCAATGGGGCTGGCCTGGGTGGATGTTGTGGTTTTCCCTTCTCCATCAGGGTTTTACAGTGTCTTATGTCACCAGGCAAACATGAACAGACCTGTTCTGAAAATGTCTGGTCTTTGTCACTGAAAACACACAACCCTGTCAGTAGTCTGACTTCTAAATTTGGTAAGCCTCCAGGAGAATGCTTATGACTTGGAACCATTTGAAAGAAATATCGTGAGAAATCAAGGTGTGGAAGCAAGTGACAATCTTGGAGCTCCAGATTGTGCCATTGTAAAAATGTAGTGTGAGTAGTATTGCCAGCAGTCTAGTATTTCGTGGTCCCCCTCTCAGGGTGAGTACATAAACCTTAAAGGCATTGCATGGCGCATGGATCTATGATGAGGCTGTGACCTCTAGTAGGAAAGATATCTGGTTTTACATTATATAGAATATCTAATTTTCTGAAGAAATTATACTGTGTGTAATAAGAGTTTAAATTACACAGGATTTTGGAAACTGGCTGGTAAAGCTGTCTGGTGATGAAAACAGATCTGATAATGAATTTTTAGGTGAACAATATGTAGGACAGCACTGGCTACCGCCAAATTCCTTATTGGACAGCTAGAGGCTTATTGTTTATGACAGGTGACAAAACCATGTCTGCCAGCTAGATCTAATTCAGTTGCATGCTATATTCTGGCTTTTGCTACATACTGCTGTTTAAAAGTTGTAATTTCTTCCACACAAATACAAGATTGCATATCTTGGCCTTATAATGCAGAGAGTTGAGGCAGAAGCCAGATGAAACTTTCAAAACCAACATATTGGAGTTTAAAGTTATGCAAAAGATAGCTCTGGAGGCTTCAGGGAGTACAGCAGAGATCATGCAGAACTGTAAATTATGTATTGTACACAAATAGCTTGGGGCCACATGATAATTAATAACTAGTGTATTTGAGTAGTTGGGAACTCAGTTTCATTTATTATTAATTATAGCTTTGTTTAGCAAATGTTCTCCATGGTAATTGCCTGTTTATCCTTTCTGTATATGATGTTAGCAGAGAGCTTGGATGAACAAACTGATTAGTTGGAGTCTTAATTGTATTGCAATAGTTGTCCCTGTTCTAGCAGGTAAGAAGAAAAAAAAAGCTATAAAGCAGATAAGAAATGATAAGCTAGCATGCATCACTAGATTTGCTAGAGAAGTAAGGTCAGGTTTTGTGAGCAAGTAAGAGTAAAGAGTAGGTTTTAAAAAAAAAACTCAACAATCCATAAGTTACGCAGTGATCAGTTGGGAGTTACTTTAGTTATAGCGGAGAGGCACTAGTGGATTTCTGTAATACAGTCCTAACAGTAACTCATAATCACATCTATAAATCCAAAAGAAATTCTCTGAAAGAGGGCAAACAAAAGAAAGCACATTAGTAAGCAATTATTTTCTGGTTTGCCATCCCTGCAAATGACTACATCTGTACTCACAGATAAACTAGTTTGCTTCTGCAGTGGCAATAATAAAACTGGCTGTATGAGCAAACAGAGGGAATACATTAAAACTGTTTTACAGCTACTCTGGAAAAGTAAGAACTTTTATAATCAGCTATCAAACATCCACTGCCTGGTGCAGGCTTAAAACACTGATAAAAGGCTGCAAGAAGGTTTGGATGATGATAAGTCAGCTCTGGATCTGGTCTGACTTTTCTTACCCAAAACTTCCTGAAAATATGTTTTCTCACTGTCCAGTATTTACTGCTTTAGGGATTTACTTTTCCTGTGGGTAGGGATTTTTCAGAAAAAAACTAGTATTTGCAGGGGAAAAAATAAAACCAAATATATTGTGTACCTAGTCAACTAATAACCTATAATTAGTTCAAAACAGAAATAAAGAAAGTGGATTTACCAGTAACTGGAATACCTTATGTGTTACAGAAGGCAGAAATGTTGCAAAATGAGAAAAATATTGTTTTCCCCTGGGATTCTTATAACACTTTATATTTAGTGGTGATTGAGCTGAAAAATTGGGCTTGAGCAAAACCAGCAAATGGACATCAATCTGCACCACTAATCACTAAAAGAAGTGAACGTTCTGTATTTATTGTCCAAACTGTTGTCCAGTCACTATCTTTAACACGCCCTGAGGGTGGGTGCTTTTTTGTTCTTTATGTAGGTTTTCCCTTTTCAATGTTAAAAATGGCATTGTACTTGCTTCTGAACATTTTTATCAGCACCAGCTATTTCTCTTGATCCTGATTCTGCAACGTGTACCCAAATTTGAGCATGTGATGAATCTGGTTGGCTTGAGAGGAGTGGGCACCGTGCTGAATTAGTGTAAACCTAAACTGCAAGAATAAGTGCTTTAATTGAATCAGTGCTCTGAGAACTCAGTCCACAAATGGACACCTAATTGCTACTTTCAGCATCGTATTTAGGCACTACAGAGGATCTCAAAACCCTTCTCTTAGCAGCTACCTGAATCTGTGAGGTCATTTTTCTGGTAGCTGTGCCAAAGCCCTGATATCACCATTGTTAGCTAATATTTAAAGCTTTGTGAGAGGCTTACACTATGTGTCCCTTTAGCTGCAGGACTGAGGTGGCCCTCTGAAAGAGTAGCTGTGTGGCACAGGGGATAAGAACATTATATGTAGTGCTGAGGATGGCACAGCTGCATTGCACTGATGGCTCTTGTGATGACTCATGTTAGAGCTCTCGTTTAGAACAAAGACTTAAAACAGATCCGACAAAACACAAGAGAGAGTACTGTCCTGGGGGTAATAATCCAACACCAGGGCAGGAAGGGGAAGGTGACTATTTCCCTTTCAATCTATGCCATTCTGCAGAAAGGAACAGGGAAGGGGAAAGAAAAATTTGAGTCTCCTACCAAGGTAGTAGGGCACTGGTGATGAAAGAAGGAGGACCATGTTTCATGTGTCCATGGAAGAATTTCCATCACAGAGGAATTTAAACCAGGAGAAATCCAGCAAGACACCTATTGGAGAACTGAGAGCTGGATGGCTGGGATGTTGCTTTGGGTGCAGGAGGCCAAGATCCGCTATGAATCTGGTGGGCTTTGGTGGCTTCCCAGTCAGCTAGCTAGCTGGAGCAAGGCACCATTGCTCTCCACAAGCTCCCTGGGGAGTCTGGGTACAAATCATAGGGCTGGACATTCTATTGGGGCAGGGGATGTTGACTTTACAGCACCAACTGTTCCCTTCAGGAAGCTTGTGCAAGTCAGAAATTGTTGTCACCCTGTTTTGTGATAGATATTGCTGGCTTTGAAAGGGCTCAACTTTTATGTCCATAAAATTAGGACAGAGTCAGAATATTTCCCTGGATCTTCTTCTGAGAAGTATTTTGCATTTTTATTCTTCTGCTGTAACAAAATCCAATCCCAAACCCAAATTAAAACCACTGCAGTGCACTGGATTTGGATGTGGATGTTTAGCTCAGAGCCTGGAGTGCAAGATTTGTAGCTGAGATTTCTGATTTGGTTGATGGCATAATGAAGATGTCTGTGTCTGCAGTTACAGCACAATGGTAAGTCTGAGCAGACATACAGCAAAAACCAAGATTAAGCCTTTACTGTTGGCTGAATGAGCCTCAGTGAAGTTTGTGGTATCAGCATAGCACCATGACTGGTCACAGTCAGCTGAGTACCACAGAGCTGAACACCGTCAATTTAAACTGCAACACGCACTAGCTGGAACACATTGAAAGACTTCAAAATTTGTCTTTGCCTCCTCTCTCTAATCTTGCAATCTCTTTTGTTGCGCTTTCTACGGAGTAGCCATCGGAGCACTGGAATTACTGTGAAGTGCATCATTATGATTTGACCATCCGTCCTCTGCAGAATTGATAGGCACACCTTGTCTATTTCAGCAGTTTTTCATGTATCTCTGAATGTAGGGGCTGATGGCTATAATTGTAAAAGAGCTTGAAGTCACAAAGTTGTCTTGAATGTCTCTGACACTGCAAAGGCAGGTTGATTTTCAATCACAGTTCAGTAGTGGCAGGAAAAAAGAAGAAATCAGCAGGTATGCAGGTGATGTAAGTACCTGAGAGTGTTCAGTCAGCATAATTCATCTTGCTGGTTAGCATAAAGTACATGTACATTCTCCCTGAATGTCCATCATGTTTGCATTTAACAACTCCACACATAATTTGCTTTGTGAAGACTTTAGAATATTTTTATTTTCTAAGATGGTCAGGCTTTTGGTTGCACCTCTCTTACCTGCCTGCCCTTGGGAGCTTCTATTCATTTTAGTGGAATCTAGAACAAATATGTTTCTGTGTAGCTGGGACCAGCCTAGTGTAACATTTTTTGTAGTGTATTCCAAGTATTTGAGGCATTAGACACTTCCCATGTCACTTTATTTTTTTCCCCTGTAAACTTTAAGGAAGAAAAGTGGATCATGGCACTTCTCCACTGTAAGTCCAGGTGCTTTCTGCCTTGTCTGAGCAGAGAATCATTGAAGATGTCACATTTACTGTGTAAAACTTCACGAAGCATATAGGTTTCAGAAGTCCTTGACACCTAATGAACTGATCTGACACTTTTAAAATCTTGGTAAAAGAGCTGCCATCATGTTTCCAGAAATGACCATGGAATAAGGTGCTGGAGGAAGTGGGGGTGGGGGATAGTTGATGAGTTCATGGAACAGGCGGAAGAGTGAGATCTCATGGCACCAAGTCTGGGTCACAGTGGAGAAAGACAAAACTTTCACATCTCCTCTGCATGACCACTGCCCTCCACTTGCTCCACTGCTGAGCCAGTTGAAGAGGTTATAAGTAGCTGGGTTAGGCAGCTCAAAGTTTTGCATACTGGTGAAGCTTAAGCTGTACAGAGGGTGTGTAGGGGTTGTGACCCTGTGTAGGAAGAGTTGCGATTTCAGAAGAATTTGTAACACTTAGGAAGCCTGCAAAGTGCCTTCTCAATAAGATTAGGGGTTTTTTTCCCCTTCTTCAGTCAAGAGGGGGTTTCAGAGAGAGCTGTGTTATCTCTCTCTTTGCTATGCCAGATAGAGATAACCCTAGCAGACATGTACAGAGGCCTTGGGAAGGCATAGAAGAAACAGAGAGGATACTAAAGTATCTGGAGAGGGTGGGAACTTGCCTTTTCCTCCTGGGGCCTGGTGCTTCAGTGTCACTGTGAGGTATTTGTAAGTTTCTCATGTTCTGGTCTTCTAAACAAACTTTTGAACTCTTTCCACTGCCTTGGCATTTCTGGGGATACCTACCCATCTTACTATACGCCCTGTTTGTCAAAAGCTGTTCAATTTCTCTATCTTGGCCACATTTCTAATTCCTAGCTACAGGTGGCTAGTTTTGAGGCATTGACTGAAACACTGATGTTGATTTCTGAGACACTTTTTCTCTCCGTAAGTCCTTAAAAAGATGTAAAGGAAAGCCAGTGGAAGCATGGAAGCAAAAGTAAGCTCTTCAACTAGACCTAAGCAGTTTCTAATTCAAACAACCAGCAAGGAAATGTTAAGTTCTTAAAACTACTCAAATTTTACAGTAATTTCTCTTCTGGTATTTATTTTATAATATCATCCAGAGTCTTATTGAGAATTACAGCTCTGTTATGTTACAAAGTTTGAAAGCAAGTACCTGTGAGCGTATCCTGATTTGAGCATATTCTGACCCTGCAGGAGTAAGTTAACTAAGCATATCAAAAGCAAAGTGGCCAGTAAGAGTAAGATATTTAAGCAGTCATCATTTACTGAGCAGTGATTGATATTCTCAGTGGAATATTGGCACTATTAAGACACAGTTTGACTGAAGATCCAGATTATAGGAACTGGTAGAATCTATTCTAAATTAATACAGACAATAATTCTGATAAACTTGAAATTTTCGTAGGTCTTGAAATATGTAAATGTCAGGCCTTAATATTCCCACATTACACTGTTATTTTTTACTTCTTTATTCCTGATTATTACTCATAGGGAAAATGAAATGACATAAGCATGCATGGGGCTAAATTTACTGACTTTTCTTTTAAATGTAATTTAAAAGAAAAAAGTCATTAAGTATAAAAAAAGTAAATGTTTCAAGCAACATTAAAAAAGCTTTTTCCAGAAATCTTGTTTACAATTTCAATATTTATTGCACCATAAAATTGTAGCACTTGTGAAATGATGCTTCAGTTCCTGAAATAAAGTTCCAGGGAGGCAGACTTGGGTAAAATGTGTGATTCCAGTAATCAAATTCTGCCTGTCAGTATGTACCAAAATTGTTACTGTACTGTTAATATATTTGGAAAAAAGCTCATATGCTGAATCTTCTATTCTTGTAATTAAAAAATTATGTTCTAATTACACAGAGAAAATTTGTGATTGTAAATCTGAATGATATGGCAGTTTTCATTTATCTGTACTAAAATTTAGATTCCATAAAATCTGCTTGTATAGACTCAAAACTTCACACACATTTTACATAGCTGATCTACTGGGTGCACTGTTTCTAGCAGCCATCACTATGAAAATCATCATTGTCCTCTAACTAAATGCAAAAGCAAAAAGTGTTGTGTTGTGATGTAGTGTTTCCCAAAGCTTGGGAAACAGACAAATATTCTAAATGTGCAACCTGCATCCTTTTCATTGCAGTGGTTTACCAGTACAGCAAGGCTCAGTGCTCACAACATTGAAATGTTTAGCGCCTCCTTGATAGTCCTGTCGTAACGTCTAGAAAGCGCAGTTATATCACCGTGGATTTTACTGAGCTGTTATTTATTACACTCAAGATGTTTATGCTGTATGACTCACATTCCCAGAACCAGACTTGCAAATGCTCTTCTGTTGTCCTGGATGCAGTGATTTTTGTCTTGAAGTGGGGCCTTCTGTAAGGCATGTGTTTAGATTATGGCAGCAAGAGGCAGGATGACTGTCTGCCTTTGCCATCACTTCCTAGGATGCTATCGATGTATGTCACTTGAGCTTAGAAGACTCAATAGCACATTGTCATTTCAAGAATATGAAAAAAATAGTTTTAAAAGAGTCAAAAACCCCTCTCTTTGCAAAACTGTGCTTTCCTTTTCTCAAGCAAATGCACAGGCGAAGACAAACCCTTAAGTTCATTCTGTGGATATGCATAGCTAATTTATCTATTTGTAGAAGTATGCACAGAACAGATAAAAATAGATATCTCTCTTAAAATGAACAGACTTAAAGGAAATAAAATTTTGAGTGTCGCTTTATGTTTTCAGGATTTAAACATAAATTGTGTAATAAAACCAAATTAAGTAATTTCATGCTATCCTATGAAGTGTTTTCTCTATCTGACTTCAAGTGGGAAATTCATGATGCTTTGGGGAGAGGCATAGTTTAGATTTGCTAAAGTGGAAGCAATATTTGAAAGAAATTAAAAACTGTGTAATCATTAGATTATTTTGTAACATCATGTATTCTGGACTGAAGTAAAATATTACTAAGAAAAAAAAGAATTTTATTATTATTCTGAAACATTGGCCATATAAGTCCACCCTGGAATATTAGTAGGCCTAAGGTGTATTTGTTGTTGGTCTATTGGAGATGGACAGTATGCTCTCAGAAAACTCAAGTTCCGCTGAAACATTCAGGGCTGGCTTATGATTGTGATAAATCCCAACATTTCAAGTCTTGTACTGCCAGTGGTGCTAGACATATAGGAGTAAGGATGATGGTTAACTCTTTCTGGGCAATTTTTCAGTTTAAGTAGCATAGGCGTATTTGTAGCCTGTATTTATGACTTTTATAACCTCATTCAACAAAGCACTCAAGTACTTGAATATTTTTAGAAGCTTCTCGAATATTGTAACCAAATCCATCAAAACAATGTGATTAAAGATACAAAAGCATGTGCTTAAATGACTAGCTGACTACATGATGAGAAGGAGGATAAATCAATTTCTTTTGTAGAAATTGGTGGTTAGGAAACATTCATGAGGCAAAGAATATAAAAAAATTCACGTTCAGCTGAGTTCAGCCTCAGTACCAAATTCAGGAAACATAGGGAGTGATTAGGATAGCTACATAGAGTTAAGTTCTTAGTTCTGGGTTCTATTTTTTTCCAAAATTTCATTCTGTCATAGCTCCAAAGATATCCATCTTGCATCAGAAGCCTCTTCTCCTTATCCCTCTAGGTCATCTGGAGAAAGAAAAAAAGCAACCAAAAAAACTATCCAAACCCAAAGAGACAAAAAACTCATCACAGACCAAACAGGGGCAAATAACTGAGACATTGAAACTACTGGGCCCATTGCTAATGTTCTGATAAAATATCTGTAAATAGAAAGAAATTTCAAATGTTCAAAGCTGCTTTCAGTGTTTTATGGCATAATAAATGCCTTATATGGTCTCATTAATGCCATTAGATTTTTATCTCCAGGAGAAGAAGGAAAAGAAAGGATGTAAACTCTGAGCAGGGACCGTATCAGAGTAAGCATACAAGAAGAGGAAACGCTGAGTGAACAGCAGTAGATTTATTCACAAAGCAATGACTTCAGGTTTTTATCTGCAGGTATCATGGTTTGAAACCATTTTCTTTTCTCCATCATTTATTCATAACTTTCAAACCTACATAACTTCTCCCCTTTCAGAGTCAGTAAGAACCTCTGTGGTTCACTACAAACTGTGGTACTTTCTGCTCCTTGCTGTTCCATGCTTCAAGACTCTCCTCATGCACCCTCATGGGGCACCCAGGCTTTACAGATGCCTCTTCCTAAGTAACCTCTTTTGGGAAGCAGCAGCAATCTTGTCTTAAACGCTAAGCTTTTCAAGGGCTCAAAATACAACTTAACCAAGACCTGATATACCATAAAGTTTGATTTAGAAAGAAATAGATGCAACTGAAAAGAAGTTTTTAATTCTTTTTTTCTGCCTCTTGTGTGCTTGTGTGTGTGTATGTAAGCTGCCAGGATTCTGTGTCCCAGTTTTTCTTTGTAATCAGTCAGAGCTGGAAAATTTATTAATTTTAAATCTAAATCAAATCTAGGAAGCTGACAATAGTATAAGAACCATTTGCTGAACTAACCTTTTTCCAACAGTACATAATGTGGAAAAGAGACAGGGATAACTGAGATTAAGGTAATGTCATTCCTTGTTGCTCCAGCACCTCTTGTTAATTGAATGTGCAGATTCGCCCTTAAGCTGTCAGTTACAGAAGGTGAAGTATGGCAAACTGACACAGAACTATGGCTGCTACAAGAAGTCAAGTTCTTTACTTATGGCTGGTTCATATGTGTGCCTCAGTTTTTAGATAGCTACTATGAGACCTTTTCCTCCAGAAATTTTTTACACCCTTCTAGAAAATAGGTATGGTATCTGAAATGAATACAAAAAAACTCTAGTGAAATCCCATTTTTTCTTTCCTAATGATTGAAGATTTTATTTGTTATAAGTAATGGTAATAAAAACTAGGACAACAATAAATCTGCAGTTCTCAAAATTCGAGGAACTGGTTTTTTAGGGATTGATTTGTAATTTAATTTTCCATTTGCATTGGATAATTTTTAGACCTCAAATTATGTGATCATGATAAATGATCCTGGCTCCAGATAGCCACATAGTACAGTGCTTGCCAAGTTCCAATCTCCTCTTCCAGTCAGCTCCCTGATCTGCTTGAAATACTTTGCAATGTGCAATGAAGCTACATAATCTTGATTTTGTTCTTCCAAAGTACTGTGGAGAGACATTTGCTTAGCTTGTGAACAGATAGACACATTTTTACCTTATTTCAGGACCAGCTTCCACCTTTAAAACTCTAAATTTTTAAGAGTTCCAGACAGCTCTAGAGATCATCATATGTTTTGCTTATAGAAATCATATGTTTTATCATAATGTTTTGCTAATAGAAAAAAGAAAATTACTTTCAAGAAGCATTTTTCTGGTGACCTCCTGTTACAGAGAATGTACTGGTTTTAAATAAGTTTCTACTGGTTTGGGATTGGGGCATCCACTGTGAAAAATATGAAAACTGTCACTTGATTCTTCTTATCAAAACGCCTATCAGCATTGACTCAGAAGTATAAATTTTTGGACTTTCCAACTAATAAAAGTGTCAGCAGTCCTATGTGGATGATCTACATAAACAGAAGTACTAATGCATGATACTTGAGTGTTGTAGAACTAATGGACATGACTGTAGATATACCAGGTTCCATCTTGTAGCTTTACATGACAGTTCTGCAAAACTGTGACTGACCAAGACACTCATTTCTTTTACTCAGACTGTGGAAGTTGGTGCTCTTAGCATTTAAAATCCTAAGTTCAAATCCTTCTTGTGGACTGAGTATGGTCTGTTACACTGTCTTTAGGGTGTTATACGCTGATACTGCCCAGGTACAAGGAACTCCAGAAAACAGCACCAGGATTAAACTCTGCTGAGCAGGAGTCATAAATACATAAACTTTTCACTCAGCTCTTTCAATACTAAGTTTACATGAATTATTTTTTGAAATATTCTGGTTTATGTCTGATTAGTTGCCATACTCCATGTTTTATTTCCCTCAAGTTGATAGTTATACCCTCAATGATTTTTACAAGGTGTAAACTGCAGAAACATGTAAATTCAACCTGGGCAGAGAACTTGACAGCTTTAGTCCAAGACAAAAAATTAAGTGGAAAATTTGGGAACAGCAATGATTTCAGAGATGACTGAAAATTTCCAGAGAATCTTTTCCACTAGGGTTTTTCCTACTGACCCCCCTGAACATTAAAACTTCCTCCAGCACAGGAACGTGTTGGTCATAGCTCTGACATCCCTAAAAACAATGCACCACAGCCACCGGTTGTGCTCTGAAACACTTCTCTCTTTGCTAAAATAGTATGAGATATTTTCCCATTTAAGCAGGTTTTCGCCAGAAGAACAGCAAATCTGTCATCCCTCTGATATCTACAGACTTGGACTAAGGAAACCCTTGTGTGTTTGCAACAAAACCAACTTTAATATGGTATCTAAACCCAAACAGCTAGGAAACAAAATTACCACAGGATCCTTTTTTTACACTTTATCTATAATGCACAAGCATTAAAATATTTGTCTTTTTTCCCTCAATATTTGGGACGATAGACTCATGGTCAATATCTCTAATTAGTATTTGAGCACCTGAATGTCACTGATTTCTTTGTGAATTGGCTGCTTATGGGCATTTACAGTTGGAGTTGGTGATATAAACAGTCTTCAGAATGAGGATTTTTGTTTCAAGAATCAATGTGAGATGAGAACGTGCCGTATTATTTCTCTAACAGCATCTGCCTTTCTGGTACATGTCTCCTTCTGAGTGGAAGTGGCGGGCACCTGAGGAAAAAATTATTATCTTTGGAAATAATAAGGACATAAACACTAAAAAGACTAAAAAGTATTTCCCAATTCACAAATGAATGACTCTTTTCACATAGCTTTTCATCTTCTTGTGACAGATGGCCCAGTTACAGGAACCAATTAATAAATTTTTAAAGTCTATTAATGAGCCTCTTGTTTGGGGAGTTTCAAATGCATGCTTGGTATTACATATGTTCTCATGGCAAGAAGGGTGTTTCCTGAAAAGGAAGCCAATGTACAGATATTGGGCTTTGCCTACACAAAAAGTATAAATATTGAGTACATACTAAAATTTGTTCCTAAAAATCTAATATTCTATAAGCAAAAAGAAAAAGAGTTTCTTCCTGGAGGTAAAATGGCAATAATAATAACAACATAAAGAGGTTATGGTCTTTGTCTTTCTTCCTTTTTTCTTGTCAGAAGGTTAGTTAACTATCCATATTTTCTTAAATTTTTATATGTCATAATTCTGGAATCATTTACTTAAAGGAACCACATCAAATCATTCAAGCTTACTATAAATAAAACATTTGTAGAAAAATAGCCCAAAGGTTGTTTCCCGGATGATATATATAGGAATAGAACTACAATACATTAAAAAGACAATAAAGAGGGGGAAAAAAGGAAACAGTGGTGGAAATAGAGGCAATAGGTAAATGTAGCCATGAGTTTTGGTCCCAACAAAATGTAAATGGAGCATGAAGGACGTGCTCCCTGAAGGATTCACCTTTGACATATGTTTTGTGACGCATATTTCACCTTGACATATATAGTTGCACAATTTTAATAAATCATGATAATTAAATTAATCAGGAAAAAATATGTGTCAGTGTGTAGGTAGTTGATGATTATTGAATAATTTTGGGCTCACTAATAGAAATTATTATTAGTTGTAAACATGTAATTTAACCTGAAATTGGAGGATGCTCTTATCATGAGTTAGAAGCAAAACTTCGTTCCAGTTTTAATTGTTGGGGTTGATTGCGATTTGGGTTTTTTATTGTTGTTGTTTTGAGTTTTTGTTTGTTTCTTTCTTTGCCTTTTATTGGTTTTGTTTTTTTCGGTTTTGTTTTTTTCTTGCTGGATCATCTCTGACTTTATTGTGGGCCATTAATAAATTGCAGACTAGCAGGCCTAAAAAAGGAAAAGAAGAATAATTGAAGAAAACTCCAAGAGTACTACCAAAATATTTAAAAATACAGCTTCTAAAATCTGCCAATATTTTCCTCAGTAATTTTTTTTATTATAATTGTTTATGAATTTTTTCCTAAGGGGAATACTTTGTGTTTTGTATTATGTTTTTTTCCTGGTATGCATAAAAACTGAAAACTGAAGGGAGCATGGCACAGTAATTCTCATTTATGATCTGTTTCATATTCTTCATCAGACTTTCCCTGAGATGGGAGGGCATGTTCAGGTGCTGTGGGTCTTCTACTGCTGCTCTGTCATAGAAAGTAGGACAAGTTGGGGATGATTAAGCGTGCCCAATTAGTCAGAAAATATTCTAGCTTGGTCTAAGACGATGATTTGGTCACAGATCTCTAAATTCTAAGTGGAGAGAGAAGTAAAATAGCATGACATACAATACAGAAAATAAAGACATAATAACCTTCAGTGAAGGGAACTTGGAGACAGAACAACTCAAATCGGAATCGCCTTGCTTCAGATAGAAATTAATGCCCTGTGATATGGCAACACTTCAGACACTTGCTTCCTCCAAGCTGGCTGATGCTGCACTCAGAAGGCAAAAATTCTTCAAACTTCCTCCTCCTCTTCTGATAATTGCTTGCTGCCATTATGGCAAACAGATTTTTTTTTTTTTGGTAGTTTGACTGCTGTAGAAGTAATTTCATAGTACATAAGACAGCATTACTGTAGCAATAAGGGAACTAATAACTAATGGGCAAGTTTTCTGGCTTATGAACTGCTATGTACCTTTTCATTTTAAGCATAAACAGGAACAGAGGATGGAGTTTGTTTGTACATAGAGGGAAATCATCAAAGGAGTGTGTTTCTTCACAGTCATGATCCACTAGGACACAGGAGGTTTGCTACTCAGTTTACAGTTTTTGCCTGCAAATTACATCTTGAAGAGGCAGAAATTGGCAAACTGCACCAGATGTCCATCCTGATGTCTTTTTTTCCCCTGTTTCCTTCCACTAATTAGGATTGCTTGTAGCAATTAAGCATCCTTGGAGAGCACTAGTGTTTCAGCCATCTCTGTGCAGGTAGATATCCTAGTTTCTGAAACCCATTGACTCCTTTCTAAATTCAAATCATGGAAGCAAGCTTAATTTTCAGGCAGAGTATGAGCAAGGACAGAGCATGGGTTCTGGAGAAATGTATTGGGTGGAGTAAAAGAGAGCTGTCGGCCTAAATTATCTTTCACACAGTTTACCCAAGAAGGTTAGGAAAGTAAGAAAATAGATCCCACAAGCCAGAATGGAGAAAAAAAGTCATTCACAGAGCCAAAATTTAGAAGTACTGACTTCAGAAAATCACAAGGGAATTGTGATGGAAAGTTGATATCCTCTGGGAAGGATTGTTTATAACTTGACATGAGTTTTCAGCAGGCTGTTCTCATAACACTCCGTACCATTAAAAGTTTTGAGCAATCAGAGATTTATAACCATTCACATTGTAAGAACTTTAAATAAAAATAATGAAGAAAGAGAATCAGAGTACGGAGTTCTTATCAGGTAAAATAACATGTCTTTAAAAAAAAGAAACCATCAATATCAATATAATACATTTGTACAGATTTATCAGAAATTTTTAATTTATTATATTCTAAATATTATGGTGACAGTAAAACTTAAATTTTAGCATTAATGTTGATTTTAAGTTACTTTACTAATTTCTCTTTCAAATCTAATTAGCACCAGACAAAATATATTTAAAAGAGAATGCATATAATACATCTTCAGTCATTACTGCAGTCTTTCTTTTAAATTTCCATTCTGCATATTATTTGTTACTAAGTCCTTTAGCTATATTTCTCTGGCATTAAGATTTAGCTAAATAAAAATACAACCTACACCAAATAGTACAAATTTTAACGTATCAAGTCTTTGCTACTATTAAGATCAAACTAATTGAAACTCTTAAAAATGCATGGTAATGTGATACTCGCTTCCCCTTAGCAATTTTTGTCATGGACATCATTCTGCCATATTTACTACCTGTCACCAAGTATCTCCATACCATCCAACTTTGCCTTGATGCAAAAATGGATGAAGTAATCTCTCAGATCCTCTTTAGACTTTTATTTCTGTAAAGTGCTTTTGTGTTACTTGGGGGAGAAACCATAAGAATCTGTTTCAAAAATTGTACTCTGTGATACCACTGCACAACACCTGTTGTAAAGATCCCAGAGTATTACTTTCTAAAGGCGTTCTTCTTGTAAATCAAGAACTGTGGAAAGAAAGAAAAGGACCAGGGATGGTTCCCTTTATGATAGCACCAATGTGAAACTCTGGGCTCATTTCAGCTGAGCCAACTGTTATGCTTAGCTGTTGTGGAAGAAAATAAATATATTTGATGAAGTCTTTACTCTGGTAATAATCAAGTTTGTGGGTCTAGACAGCTGAGAGAATTGGGAAAAATACCTGGAAGGTTTCACTGTTACCTCATTAACTGAAATGGCTCCCATGGTGACAGCAGCAAAAAATTGTATTTTTGTTGCTCATTTGTCTCTGTGAAGTTAATTAGTGGTCCCAATAAAAAGTACAAGGGAATGTCATGGTATTAAAAAAAAAAATTGGTTATCTTGTCAGATAATTGTTCTCTATAAACATAAATCTGGGGGATGAATTTTATTTTGTTCATCAGAAAAATCTGATTATTAGAAAATCTGATTATTTCACTTCTGATGCATAGTTGAAGGGTGACTAAAGCAGTTAGGGACAAAAGAAGCAGCATCCCATCAGCAATGAGAATAACTGTGCTAACAAAGGATGCTGCTAATGATGTAAATACCCATCAACAGCTGCTTGCACTGTGGTGACACCTGTTGTGGGGGGCCGGGGAGCTTCTCGGATGTCTGAGAAATGGTCAGTGCTGCAGTTCTCAGAGTTGTGCTTTTGGTTACCCCTGAGGTTTGGGGTATCGCTGCTGGTACCAGAGAGGTCTGACTGATCTGAGACAGGAGTTGTTCGCGAGGTGATGAGATTCCTGCTCCACTGCTGGTGGTGGCACCTGAGGCAGCACCATCACTCAAACGGAACTGCAGAGATGAGTGCGTGGGTGGCTGAAGGGGACTCAGAGGGAGGCAGAAGAAGGTACTGCGCTGGAAGGAATGGGAAAGAAAGTCTAGAGCTGTGCTTTCCATAAGCCTCCCCTATGACAATAAGGGAAAATTTTGAGGTATTTTAAAACTGCCACTTGTTGCGTTAGAGAGGTTATGCCAGTCTTGCAGGAAGGTCACCACTGCTTGAGGTCCTTCAAGCACAGATAGCATTTTTGGCACCGTTGCAGTGCTGGGCTGCCTGTGCTGCTGTGCCTAGAGCAGCTGCCTCCAGTAAGCATTGGGAACCTGAGCAGACTTTTAACATGATTTTTTAGTTTAGGAGTGTTGAAACAAAGTGTCACAATGTGCTGTGTATGGAGGAACACACATGAATATGAAAATAAGTTATTGTTGGGAGATGTAAAAAAATGCATGTATATATTGACTATGTTGCTTTATTTTCCCCTGTCAGGGATGAAAACATGCAATTGTACAACAATAACAGATGAAACACAGCATCTGAGCACTGAGGTGATGTTCACTGAAATCAAAGTCATCAGCTTTTCTAGGCAGGAACAGCTATACCTGTCACGGAGAAACACTAGTTCATAGTGAGTATTCCCATATAGTACACAATGCAGATAATAAGAGAGGTAAGAAAAAAAGTTACACATCTTCTTGGCTTCCACAGGCAACAATGCTTTTTAAAAATATGGAGAAGGAAAAAGAAAGTTTTAAAGTGGATTTTCTGACCTTCCCTATGCACCTGTGCTGATGTTCTATCTCATATATTTCCAAATTAGAAAAGAATAAAAAACACATGACACAGTCAGTCTCCTCTGTTTTAGAGAGACCTGTCTCATTGTTTGTGTAGCATGGCAACCTATTCTATTAGTGATTTACATGATCAGTCATCCTTTGAACAGAAAATGTTGTGAATCTGTTACTTTGGGTAACATTTATCCCATATAGCTTTTGTGATAAAATTACTGGTAACAAAAAAATTGATGAAAAACTCATATTTTTATTTATAAACAAGTTTTACATAGAAAAGAAACTCAGCTTCTTTGTTCTTGGAATATAGTATTAGTCTTTAGCATTACTGTGTGCTAAATAATGCTTTGTATACGGTTCACCCTTGTGACCTTTGAAAATGTTTTTCTAAACAGACAGACAACTAATTTGATTCGATATATTTAATTTTTAAAATTTTAACACTTGCCTTCTAGATTTCACCGAAGGTCAATACAATCTAATTGATAAGATATCCTTTCAAGAGTCCTTAATGCAGTAGGGTGAGATATTCATGTATTTCAAATGGCTTTAAAGAAGTACCTCTGTTTTCTCAGAAAGGCCAAAAACCTTCTTCTAAGGACATAGTTACACAAATCTAATTTGACTGTTTTATCCTTCTAATCATCTCTACACTTGTATCTTAATATGATAAAAGTGGTAATCTAGATAATAGCTTTTGTCTGTCTTACTCCTGAAAAATTGCGGCACCAATAGGCTCCACTAAGTCTTCATTTTATCTCTGAGAAACTGACTTCAGACAACTTTGTGAATTAACCCAGGACTCCAATGTCCAAGTCTATCATCCCATCAAATTTTGCTGGCCACAAATTTTTTTTAAAGCCATCCGCAGTAAAATAATAACCCCAGATAATTGAATCTTCCTGAATCCTAAAATCTATAGGTTTAAGGAAAAAATATGGAGGAAGGATGGCTTTGTGAATGAAGGCAACTGACATCCAAAAAAAAGGAAAAAAAAAAGTTCTGTCTTCTGTGTTACTGTCTTCTGTGTTACTGTCTTCTGTTTCCATGGAAACCAAGACTGGATTGGCAAAAATGGGTTAAGTGCTTTACAGTGACAGAGACTAATCACTGTTATTTTATAACATTACTATTGCCAGTGGAAGGGAGGGCTGCATTTTAAGAAGAGAGGTTAACAATGAGTCTACTTCTTGCTGAAACTATCAGACAGCAAAAGTATGTGACATGAGAAATTTTGATTACATATACAGTAAATCAATACAAACTATATAAAAGTCATAAGAATCTGAGAAATACTGCATGTGAGAGATCAGTTAATCCCAAAGTCAATGAATAGCAAAATCCAACCATAAACTACTTGACTTTTCAAAACACTGAGAATACACTCAATTACTTGGTAAATACTGAAAAATTAATCTGTCTGTCCTCTTTTCCAATGTGTGTCTTATTTTCAGGAGAAATTATCTCAGAGAATCTACAGTAAAAAAATTTCTCAGCCTGCATTGTTATCCTGAAAACAAGTTTTTTTCCTTGTGGTTGAAAATCTAAACTTTCAAGGGATGGAAATGTTCAGTATCAATATTAATTTTCCAGAACTTTACTTATGGCACTAAAACACTTACAACACTTATTTTCTTTTGAGTAAGGTAGATCAGCAGAAGAAAACAAATCTCATTTCCCTCAGAAACATTGCTTTCTGAAAACAACAACATCCTCAGATTTTAGGTGGGTGTTCATAACTTCTTGGAAAAAAACTGTCAGCAGTATAGAATTGGCACTCGTTCAACAGAAAGCAAACAGTTTGTCTTCTGGAAACATGGTAAAATATTAATTGTTACGAGCCCTACTTAAAAGTGCTGATGACCAGAAATGTTTTACTTTGAGAGTCTTGTTGAGGATATCATCCAAAGTTGCAGGTACTTAAGTTGTACTTTGTCAAGTACCCTTTATCATCCTGAAAAACAGGCCATTTTTGTGAAATATTCTACATACAGGCTGTCTGTACCTACATGCCAACTTAGGTTCCTGAAGACAACCCTTAAGCACCACCAGACCCTTTTCAGCCCATGTGCAACTCCATAAACACTTGAAGGCCCTGGCCCAGAGGTTTGGTGGGCAAGCCCACCCTGACCGGGGTTCCAAAGCCCATATCTAATGCCACACTGCTCTGCTACTGGCTTGCCCACGGGATTTAACCCAGCATGAGGGAAGATAAATGGGGCAGGATGGATGGAGCTAGATGAAATTCAAGCATTTCTGCTTTATCAAATACCCCAGGGAATAGCTGCCTAGGTTGATGTTCAGAAGATCCCACCTGATTTATCATAGATTTTCCAAAAAACTAGGCTTTGGGATATTTGATGGTGAGGCTACCCCTTTGAAGTTGTTAGCTGTGTTTAAAGTGTGTAACTGCTGCTTGGGCTGCAGTGAAAAGAGCCTGTTCTTCAGGAGTCATTGCCAGACTTGGAATCTCAGTCTCAGGTCACAGTGCACTGTCTGGGCAAGGGAAATGACCACTTGTTCTGCCAGGCTCAAGACAAAGGTTCCTCTGGAAAACAGTGACAGATATGAAGAGTGTTTGTCTTCTGGGTCTTAGGGACAAGTAAAATAAATTCTAACTTCTCATTCAATCTCAGGTCCAACAATCCCAGGGGAATCTTTAGAGCTTTGCTTAAAAAAACCCAAAGTAGAACAAACATGCTTCTCCTCGGTGCCAATTGTCAATTCACAATCCTGTGAACCTGAATGACCGAAGCACTTTTTTTATAACAAAATAAAAGGATATATCAAAATACTATTTTTTCTTATATTGAATTAATACACATGTTAGAATTTAATTCACAAGATGCTGTTACTTGAATTCAATTTATTTTTAAATAGAAATTAAAAGGTTTTTCCCATCACAACTGCTTGATTAAAATATTTTAAGAGGTGATACTGGTTTTAGAACTTGTGGCTTTGATAACTGGTACATGAAGGCAATATCTTTTGAAGAAATGAGAGAATGGAGGTGAAAGAGGGTAAAGCAAAGTTTGTGAAAAAAAGAGTTATTAGATTCAGTAAGAAATGTAGGGTAGGATTGCATAATTAGATGAAAAGGGGTCAAAAGTAAAGCATGTCAAGAAGGACTTGAAGTGGTGAAAGGCAACTTTGAATTTATCCCCTGATTTAGTTCAGCACAAATACAAAAAATAAAGTCTGTGGAGCAAAGGAGAGGCATGTTAAGGAATTGTTAGGGCAATAAAAGCATAAGAGAAAAAGAACAGTCTAATTAACAAAAAGCAAAGAGAGTTGGAAAAAAGAAATAAAAACTATTGCAACTCTGAACACTGAAGGAAAAGATAGGAGACTCAGGACCTCAAAATCACAGTTCTTGGAAATGACATTTACTGAGGGAATGGGCAAAAGAAAATAAAAAGAAAGTACAAGAAAATGAGCTGAAATATTGATATGATATGCAGTGTAAATAAAGAGAAAGAAGGCAGTAGTCATAAAAGCAAAGAACAGCAAAATAAGTCAAAGGGAAAGCATTCGAGAAAGAGAATGTGATTTTTTTTAGAGAATTTCTAGATGGTCTCTGAGAATAGATATTCACTGTAAAAGAGGCGAGAAAATACAGACCCTCTCAACTGGAACATGAAGAGGAAGGACTTGTTCACTGGTCCATACTTGGATTTAGGGGTAAAGTGTTAAATTATATGAGCGAAACAGGTCAAACTGGTGAAGGAGCAAGATGCCACTTGCTTGTGTGGTCCCAGACAGGTTGTGGTTTGCCTAGATCAGCAACCCCCAGCAGCCAGACTGGTGTCTGACCATGACCCACTGTCCACCATCCCTCTGATGTTCCTGTCTGATGCAGAGATGGATGTTGGTGGGGTCATCCACATTAAACACCCCTGAACCCAGTGCTACCCCCATGGAAGGACCTAGCTCAGCTATCACTGCCCACCTCCTCCCAAGAAACCACTTTTTCTCAGCTCACCACCTCCATAGCATCTCTCAGGCACAAGCAAATGCAGGCACCTTTCCACCTTTCACTCCCAGTGGCCCTTTCCCTTTGGATTTTAAAGCATTTAGTGGATTATACCACTTATTACTCCTTCCTTTCCCTTTCCAACATGCTTTCAGTCCTTGCAACTCCCGTGATCCAGCTGTTTATGTCACACTCTAGTCCATTCAATGAGATTGTGCTGATGTAACAAGCTATACAAGGGTAGCTTTATTGGAAAATAAATTAAAAAAAAAAACCTTTAGCAGTCTGTCCTAGAGGAGGTAGATTATCTGAGGTTATTCCCACTTGTACGATCCTAATGTTTGAAGTAGTACGCCCATTTATATACACTTCTGTCTGTTTGGTTGCCTGCACAATGGGACTCTTGTATAGTCACTTATTGCTCTGCAATCTTCACTTTTTAAAATCTGTTGTATGATGCATCATTAACTCAAGGTGAGACTTCCCTTCCAGTCATCTCCTCTAACCTTACTGCATAAACTGGTCTCCTGGGTAACAGTGCTCACGGATTATCTGAACATCCTCAGTTTTAGGGCAGACTTTGTGTTACTCTGCAGCTGTGTAGTCATTTATGCTGGCACAATGTGAAATACACATATGGTTTGAAATTAGCCTGGTGTAAATGAGAACACAGATAAATGGAGAATAAATGTAGCTTTTTTTGTCTGGTTTTTTTTTTTTGTTCCTTTGTCACCTCTGTGAGCAGAACTAGCAATAGGCAAATAGGCCTGTAATCGATGGTATCTTTTTTAGAGTCAGCAAAACAAAAGGACTTTCATCAGATGTTCGTTCACACTTGTAAAATTTATATTAGGAATGGGAAATACAAGAACTCCCAAGACATACCTATAAACAGAGGATGCAGGAAAGTGAGTTGAGAGGCACCTTTATGCAAGTTAACGTTTTTCATTAGCTGAAGGAATGACTTCCAGGTTAAGCACTTGTGGTTAATAGAACTTTCCAGGTGATATCAAGTCAAGGTAATCCATACCAACCTTTAAATGCACTGCAGACACTGCGTAAATAAATATGTGAAAGCTTTTATTTGGTGAAAGGCTTAGCTGACACCTGGCACTGTGCTGGCTTGTTTGTTTATACACATCCAGGCCTGGCTCTAGCAGAGGAAAAAAGAGGCACTGCACTCTAGATTTATACTTTCCAGGGCATGGCATTCTGCCTTTCATGTGATAATGCCCAGCACCACAGGGGATCCCTCCTTCCCCTGCTGGCACTGAAATCAGGGCTGCTTCAATCCATGACCAACCTCCACAGACGTATCCAACTTGGAAACGGAAATTTCACAGCTTTGTTGGGTTTTATTGTACCAAATGTGTAGATGAATTCTTTTATAGAGATTAGAGGCCCGTACTTCAGCCAGGATAAACTGGCTCATTGACTTCAATAGAGCTTAGCTGATTGATGCAGGCTTTGGGACTCCTCCTGCTTGGTCAAACCTCATTCTGTTTTTTTTCATCTGAATGAATGCAGACTGGAGGGAAGGGCCCGAAACCATTTTAAGTACAGAAACAGTGACATTGTCCTGCGTAAGATCCTGTGTGGATCAGCTTCCCACAGACTGTTTGCAGCTCCCAAAATCTGTGGCCTTCCAGGGAAATATCTTACTGTAGGTTCTGAGTAAATTTGTAGGAGAAGTTTCCTGAAAGTAGGGAAGCTAGGATCAATGCTGCATTCCTCTTTTTTTTAATTAGTTGAAGGTGGTATACCAAGTACACAAATTTTATAGAAGAGTTGTTATTTGGACAAAATAGTTCTAAGTAAAGGCAGAGCTACCACAGTGTGAGATATCAATTACCAGGTCCCACTGTAAATATGGAGGTGTTGATTTCTATTTTTTTATGGTGAATGTAGAAGATAAAGTAAATGAATGAATAACTGGTTGTCACTCATAGAAACTAACTGAAATCCAATAAATGCTGTTGAAATGTGGATTGTACAGGTACTGCAGGTTGAGACTAAGTGAAAAGTTCTTTTGGATCTCTGTTTCAGGTTATTTTCTGACTCAGAAAGAGTAAAGAATCTTTTTACATTCAATTAACCAAGAAGTGTTGTTTTCATCGTTACAAAAAAGAGAAGAAAAAGTAATGCTAAAGACTCAACAATTTAAATCCAGCTTCCCTGACTTTCAAGATGCTTCAATAATTGAGAAAAGTGGGGAATATAGGTTCTTCAGCTCTTCTTTGTCCATGAATTTCTGCATCCTGAATTGAAGGAAAACAACGTACTTTGAAGCATCTGCTTTATTACCACCATTAAATCTGCCCCCCCCCCTCTTAGTTATTGTATTTTCATTTATGATAAGTCTGTAAACCTGTAGTAGTAGCTGGCATTTTTAAGACACAAAGTTTTTCTCGTTATTTAAAATTAAGAAGATCACAAAGGTAAATCCAAAGTGATGTCTAAAAGCAGTTCTAGTCACACTGATATCATGAGTAATTGGCCTTTTGCAAAACCCAAATGATCTTCTCATAGTACAGCCAATTACTGTTCTAAGTGTCCTGGTATATTTTACCATTATTAGGATATTATGGAAGACTAAACAAAAGGGAGATAGATTTTTTACTATAAAAATCAAAGAAAACAAAATATATTCTCTTTAAGTGTTTTGAGTTGTTCTGTTTTTTTCTTCTTTTTTTTTTTTTCTCCTGCTGAAGGACTTCACTTTATTTTTGTGTCTGCATTTTGAGTTGTTATGATATACGTAGGAACCTACTGGTCAAACAAAAGGGAAAGGAACAAATGCATAGACAGTTGAAACCAGGACAGCTGACCTGGGAAGATGAAGTATGACTGTGTTGTATCGGTGGAGGGGCATGGACAAATGCTCATAGGCCACTATGGTCGGCAAAATGTCGGCTTTATTAGAGAAAAGACAGCTTATATACTACTTATGACACACAGACGTGATTCTTCTCCAGGTCACATTGGATACATAAGGAAAGCATACTGCGTTGTACAGTACTAATTGGATCACAGCAGGTGTCCATAAAACTTGTTTACCTGCCAAAAGAACTCCTCCTTCACCTTGGCACAAGGCCTGCAGCCATATTAGTGGTGCAGCACCCTTTACTCTCTGCACCCAGCCATGCCAAGGCAAAGGTCGCAGAAATGCAATAGAAATTGTTCACACAATTTCTGTATCCCGACAGTGTTGGGATGAGATGAGGAAGGCCAAGGCGAAGCTGGAACTGAAGCTGGCAAGGGATGCAAAGAATAACAGGAATGGCCTCTGCAGCTATGTTAATCAGAAAAGGAAGGTCAAAGAAGATGTATGCTCCCTCCTTCATAAACAATGGATGAGGAGAGGGCTGAGGTACTCAACAACTTTTTGCCTCAGTCTTCAATGGCAACCTCTCTTCCCACACCTCTTAAGTGGATGGACAGCAGGATGGGGACTAGGAGAGCAAAGTCACTGTAAGTGAAGATCAGGTTCATGACCACCTGAGGAACCTGAATGTACAGAAGTCTATGGGATCCGATGAGATGCATCCCAGAGTCCTGAATGAATTGGTTGATGTAGTTGCCAAGCCTCTCTCTGTAATCTTTGAAAAGTCATGGCCCTGAGGTTAAGTCCAAGGTAAGTGGAGAAGGGGAAATATTATACCCTTCAAAAAGGGTAGAAAGGAGGACTCTGGGAACTATTGACCTGTCAGCCTCACCTCTGTCTTCCAACTCTTTCCATTCCATGATTCTATTATTTTAATTATAATGCATAGGGTTTTGTTATTGTTTCATGTCTGTTTTATGCTTCTTCCCTTGTGTTGGCTAAAAATTTTGGAACAGAACTAGTATAAAATATTGTTAAAGGGGATAATTTTTCTCTCTAATTTTTCTTTTCATGACTGAGTACAATTTCTGCAGTGAATTTTTCTGACCAGAGGGGTAACATTATTTAGTTACAAAGCTACTGCATTTTTTTTAGGGCAAGAATTCTTATCTGGTGTACTATGAAAGATTCCAAGCATTCTAAGAAAAAGCTGTACCCAAAAGTACGAAAAATTACTCTTTTCCTCATTTTATCTAAATATCTATTGAAAAAAGAACTGGAATCTACTAAGCCTTCAAGTTTTTATGAAATTTGATAAGGAAAGCATCCTTTCATAGCATTTTATTGCCTTGGGTACTTCTTCTAGTATTACAAAAAAATTATTAGCATTATTTTATATTGGTTTGGATGCAGAAGGAATTTCAGACATTTAAAAACATGTATTACAGTTTACTCAGTTGTAACAAAGAATTCAGATTCTAAGAGAGTAAAGTAATATTATTATCTAATCTTAATCTAAAAAAAGGAATTATCTTTTGGGTTTTTGGTTTTTTTTCTTCAGTTGGTTGGTTGATTTTTAGGCTTTTCCTGACATCATTCCTGTAAATGATAATCATGGTGGGATAAGAGATTGCACTTCTTTTGTAACTGCTACCAACCAGGGCAGGCTACAGCTGTGATGAAGGAGAGTTGTGTGGTCTTCCTCATCTGGCAGTATAGGTAGAAGTACTGGGACATGGAGGACTGCAGGTAACTTTTTCAGTTACATGTGCCTTTTTCAGTAACATTTCCAGATTTCTACATTCATATTTTATTAAACATTGAGCAGACTGTAGCAAGTGACAATGTGACTTGCATTTTGTACCCCTGCAAAGAAAGCGGAAGAAAAAGAATTCTAGTTGTGCCCCTGGGACGAGGGTTGGGGTGAACTGCCATAAATAACTGCTTATTTTTCCTCCCTTGGTGTGCAGGAATAGGAATTGGAAGATAGGCAGATCAATACACTAAATAGGGCAGCTGAGTCAGGCAGGAAATATTGATATTTACTGTTCATTTGAGCCTGCAATAAATGACCATCCCTTTCCTCAAAGCCTGAAAAAATAGGGAGTGCGTCATGCTGTGGAGGTGTGTTGTCTCTTGGGATTTCTGTAGAAATGAGTAGTTTATGCAGTCTGAAAGGTTAGAGTCTCCTGAAATGTTCTGCCTATGTTCAGTATCTCTGTCCTCTGGACACCTGGAAGGATTAGCCTGGAGGCACTCTTTTGATGGAAGTCTCTTTCTTGAAAAGGGTTTAAAGTAATTTAGAGAGTGAGAATTTCCTCAACCTCTCAGCATGGGTCAGGACTTAAGTATTTCCTTAGTGAGGTGCTCCTCTGTGTAAAGCTACTTCTCGAAGTGCTCATTCCTTGGAGTGAGGAATGGCAGACCTGACCAGGGAAAGCTGGGGGCATGGCTGGAACGGGCAATAATCTCAGGAAAAAAAAGGCACACTAGATATCATATGTCTGGAAACATTTTTTTTTGGCACAAGAACATAGAATATTGCTTAAGATATTAGGGAATTTAGACACCTGTGGATCTAGGGAGGGTGCTGGATAAGGGAGCTATAAGTTTGTGTGTAGGTGTGGTTAAATGTGCAAAAGCCCCTCTCTAGATTTTATTTTGGCAGCTAACCTTCAAAAGATTGTTTTTCTTGTCTGGAGAAAGGGAAATAGGTAAATTTCTACTTTCTATTGGAAGGAATTAGCAATTGCCCCTAAAAATAAGCATTAATTATTCCAGTTGTTTTGACTGTATTCACAAACATTTCTGTGCAATAAATAAAAGCATGTGAAAGGGATACTGAAAGTGTATGGATGTATAAGTAGCAGCAAGAGATATATTTTAAATATCTAGGTGTTTGGAGGCTTATGTGGCCAAACTTTCCCTACTTTTAGAAGCTAACCCTTAATTTCTGTGAATGTTACAGTAAATAAAATCCTGCTCCCACGAAGTCAGTAGGAGTTTAACCATTGAATTTAGCAGGAGAGGACTGAGCTGTGTAACTGTTATTTAATGCCACTGCCTGTAGGAAAACTGAATACATTTATTTTGCTTGGGAACAACATTGTATAATAATTTCACAAAATTATGAGGTTATATGACTTGTAGGAAGTATAATTCTTGGAGGGAAAAGTTGGTCCAACAGATGTAATTTGCAATATATTACAATGTAAATTTTAATTCCAGTTAACGTTAAAGGAAACTATCTGAAATAATTTAAGGTGCAAAGAATAGCATTTAATGGAAGGAACTTAAACATAACATTATTATATATCAAAAAATTATATGTAAAAAAATTGATTTGCCAAAAATTGTTCACACTAGATTAAATCATGCCATGGGTAATGCTCAAAATGAAGACTATGGTGAAAGGTAGCCAAAACATTGAGTCTTGGTGGAGAGCTTGTCCTCACTGCACACAGTAGAGCACAAAGTAATTTGTGACACTTAAATTCTGTAGTGAAGCATCCTTTCCTCTCACAGTGATTAGGCTTTCATTCCTTTCACCAGTGTGTGATGGTGACCAGTTCTTCACTTTGTCTCACCCTGGCTGGTCCAGAGTGATACCCTGCTTCCATTCTGGAACAGCCTTTGTGACCTCCACCAAACACCTGAAGGTGTCTTTACCTCTCCTACTTTCCAATACAAATGCAAACATGTCACTTAGAGTAAGATTTTACCTTGAATACATCCTCAAGGGAAGTACACATCTTCATGCACAGTATGTAAGAATAATTCCCAAAGAGTAATCTGAGACCAGTCAGAAATGTGCACGAAGCAAGTACTTGTTTTAAAGCAGTACAAAACACATCTTTGACTAAAGCTGAAATAATTTATTTAAAACTGGACAACTTTGCAGTGGTACAATTGTAAAATTTCTCTTTGTGTCCAGAGATAAGTATCTGACTGAAAGCTATCAAAATTTCTAGAGTTCTCAATCACAGATATAATAATACCATGCTTAGCTGTGTGATGAAAATTGCTGTTGGAAGTCTGATAAATCTCATTAGATGTTATCCAGGGTAACAACCTTGACCAGTCGACTTCTTTCTAACATGGTGCATTCATATTTAGATGTGGTATATCCAGGATAGCGTTCATACTATATTCTTTCACATGCTGAGAGATAAAAGCACAGCCTTCTCAAATTCTCTTTATCTTCCGACAGTTTATGTTCAAAACAGACCTGATTGCTACAAGCAATCATCCTCTCTTTCTTCTTTCTGTCTGTGTTTCAGACATAAGGGAAATTTTCCACCAAGGCGTAACGTTGCTGTGAATGGATTGACCTGGGTGCAGGGCAGGAATGGGGCTTCTTGGACACAGGGAGCTCCTGGTGGGAGAGAGAAGTTAAGGGTTATAGCTCACCCTGTCTACAATGAGGCATTGTATCAGTGGACCAATGCTGTTTATGGTTAAAACAGTTTGGATGTTGGGCTGGGGTTCTGACAGAAGGTGGAACCTTAGATGCCACCCTTTTATGAAAGTGCTGTACATGTGCCTATGAAACACCCTATTTATAAAATACGTTGGGGAAGACATTCAGTCCAGGTAGCTCAGTGTGCAAACTGTAGTGCCAGATTGAGCTCTGCTTGGTAGGAGCCCCAGGCAAGAGGCCAAGAACTGCTGACCTCTTGCATAAAAAAGGGCACGGGGACCTGTGGCATCAGCCAGCTGGCTGGACAATTACAGACACAGCAGGAGCCCATGATGCCCAGCATGGTGTAGCTGCAAAGGGGCTTCTGTCCCAGCTCAGGTGCTGTAAGTGTGACTGTCATAGTGGTTCCTGGATGGTTGGACAGGGAAGTTGCCTTAACATATACCTCCTCTGGTGATCTTAAAGGGCTTTACTCAGTGAAGGACTAAGACAGATGCATGTGAAGTGACTGGTGCCTAAAGAAGGGGCCATAAGGTGAATATTGATCAGTCTTGTCTTCCTTGCCCACACTTGATGGTTGCCATCACAGAATCGGTGTTTACTGTGGCTGTAAGGGGGATCCTAGACAAATTCAAGCTTGCACAGACTCCTGACCTGCTACTGCTGATAGCTGTTCAGTCAGGACTATCTAGAAAGCAGGAGGTCTTAAAGAATTTTTTACTTCCAAAGTGTTCGCCTTCTATCCTTTGAGGCCAGGAAGGCTTATCTTCAGTATCCAGCAGCATTGGCAGGAAAAAATGAATACTTGTGTTCACGCATGAATTCTTTCATTTGCACATGAATATCAGTGTCACTGTGAGGAACAGCATCTCCACAATACCTGTGATAACCAAAATCTCCTTGCATGAATAATGGCAGAGAGATGATCAACACAGAGAGATGATCATGCCAAACTGAAACAGAACATACGGAAGCATTTGTGAGTAAATGCTTCTTTCCTTATATAGTCCAGCTGCACAGCATTTTCTGTCATGAGTTTACTATTTATAAAGCCTTGTAGGAAATTCCAGTTTGTGTTATACTGACTCCTACATAGTCTGAGTAATAATTTATAACAACATAGAGACAGACTGTATTTTAAGAAAGAGGCAAAGAGCCAGAGTAAAGGTTGAGCCTACAGCCTGACTTCTGCATTTCATGACATTTGAGAACTTGATTTATCAACCTTAATGTTACATTAACATAAGCACATAATTTCCTAGGAACTTCACATCAAATTTAAAGAAAAAAAAAGAAAAAGAAACAAAGAAGGTCTGAGTGTAAAATCACTGTAAATTCTTTCCTCTGTATCTTGCATTGCTTTCACAAAAAAATCCAGATTGTGCTTTGTAGCTTTATTGTCCTATGAGCTTGGAAGGAAGAAAAGACCCTCTGTTCAGCAAAAGGCACTTGTTGCTTAGAAGAGTATAATACTTTTCTCCTCAATGGACTGGGACATCTGTGAGGGATGAAAAAAAGAGCAATGTCTGATTGCTATCCATGCTCCAACCAGTTAACCAGAGGAGGTGAATAGGCACCTCAAAGTAAGGACTCTGGGTATAGTGTGTGTCAGGCTTCAATGTATGAATGTGTATGTGATCTTCCTCGGTCACACTGGTCAGAGAGACTTGCTCTTAACTGTGGTGATAACTTTGTGCACTAGTTACTGTTACAGCTACTGTGGTTTCTAATATGGGGTCAAAGTTTACATTCAAAACATAGATTCATGCATATTGTAACCCTTTGTGATTTTGCTTTGATTTTATCACATTATTCCTTTAGGAATAAAACAAAATCACAAAACACAACAACAAAATCATATTAAAAGTCCATGTTTCATTCTGATATTTCCTAGGTTTTGCTTGCTCTATTCAAATGACCTTTTTGGTTTGAGGTTTACTTTGACAGTATTTAAAAATAATAATAATGTTTAAAAATCAGTTAAATATCAGACTGACATAGCTTCCTCCACAATTAATGAATCATGGAAGCATGTAGCTAATCTTCTGGGCTACTAATTTTTCTTTAGAAGAAACTGAATGTTTCTTCTTCTTCTTCTGCCCTGAGATAAATGGAATTGCAGAAGGTTAAACACCCCACAGGAGACTCCATGTTCAGTTCAAATTTCAGCTAGTAAAGCTCAAGTAGAAGAAAACCTTGCCAATTTTGTGAGAGATTAATCCACTTATCTCCTAGTTACTTCACAGCCATTTCTTGCCTACTTCCTATTGATTCACTGTGTGCTTGAATTTTTCACTCTGCTTTCCTGTAGATGTGTTCCTGGGGTTTGAATGCTCTGAAGAAAGGAAGTCATGAACTTCTGGTAGGTACTCTGGTCTCTGACTACAGACTTTTCAAGGTAAATGTCTACTTTACATTTGTTTTATAAAATTTAGCTTATAATTAGCATTTTTTTTGTATTCTGGACTTCTTAATAATAGTTCAGAGTGGAACTTCATCATAGTTTAGGCTAGATACATTCTTAAAACCCAGCAAATATAAAAGGACAAAGATATTGCATTTCTATTTCATCATTTATGCATTTTATCCCCATTTTTCTTTCAAAATTTTTTTTTGCCATTCAGCACCAACTCCTCTAGTACTAGATGCTTATTATAAATGTGACATGCTCTGCCAGTTACAAGAAAAGCCCTCTACAAATCCACCAAAACTCAGCAGTGGTAAACTGAAGCCAGCTAGGCAACACTGCTGTCTGAGACAAGCTGAGATAGTCAAGAAGTTCTGTTGCAATTCTTCTGTTTTGGAAATGGCTGTTTTTACTTGACATCTGCACAACCTCAGGCCAAAGTGGCCAAAGTAAATATGTTACTATGAGCTAAAAAACCTGATTAGATCCATGTCGAATTTGCCACAGGCAAGGTTGAGCCCCTGTGTGGGCAGAAGAGGCTCTTGCTGGCAAGAACTGGTTTAGTTTTAGTAAGATAGCGTTGATTAACCTACCAATGCTGCTGGAGATTGATTTGATCTCCAAAATGAAGCTAACTATTAATTTGTACAAATTTTCATTCCCTTCCAGTAGATTTTATGCAAGTGTGTCAGGGATCTTTAAAATGCCAGAGGGCCAGTGTTGCAATTACATGTTCTGGAATATTTCTACATTCACTCTACATTCTGTAGTAATTGCTTCCTTAATTTCTGCCAGCATCACCCAAAATGTTTCTCACCTTGTCGACGCTGACTATGCAAAATTTTCCAAAATGCTGCACTAATTCTGATCAAATATTAAATAATTTTCTTACCTTCTATTGAGGAAGGAACAGGCAGTTTCTCGCATAAGGCAAATTCTCAACGATACAGTTAAGCACAGACAATGGATGTTATTACTATTTTATAGAGGAGATAAATACCTTAATTTTGTAACCAACCGCACAGTGTTATTCTCCCATTTGATATATCATCCTTTCAGCTGCTTCCCTACCTGTAACCTCTTTACCTACTGCCTTTTACTTTACCAGGTTGAGAAAAGATTGCAACAGCTTCAGCAGAACATCATCTGGCCCTCATTTCTGCTTTACTTAGCATTGCTATATGGTCTTTGTGAGGTGTGTCTTAAAGGTTGCAAGAGGAATGGATGCAGGGTACAGAAATACAGTTCCCAGTGCTGCAGGCACTGTGTCTGAAATAATTAAGGGGTTAGAAATTATAGCTCTTTTACTTCACCTTAGCAGGGTTGGGTTAGTATGCAAATAAACTTGTCTGTCCCATAAACAAAAAGCTGAAGTCTGTATTGTGTTATCACAAAATTCTTTTCAGGAACTGAGGCAAAAAGCTTTTGGTAGAATGGTTCCAAAGAATGCAAAACAAGTGTAAAGGGTTGAATTTACTCATTTATTAAGTCTATATAATTATTTTAGACTTTACCTGTTTTCTGCTGTAGCAGGTTGCTCCCTTTCAAATTAGCTATCAGATATTCTGCTCTGTGTTAACCTGTATTTTCATATCTATTTTATAACAAATGGGACAGAAACTTCCTTTCTGGAAACAGAACTAAAATTCAGCATCATGGAAGCACAAAAGGCAATGCCATTATCAAGGGATTCCCATGCACTTTTGCAACTCATTTTGGGATGCGCGGCACCTCCAAGTGACCCTCTCTTAATACAGCTTGTAGGAAATTATGACCTTCTTAAACTTCTTCTACCGTTGCATGCAGAAAAGCTATTAGCTTGTACAGAAAGCAAGTATTTATATCCACAGTTGAGGATTTTAATACAGGCCTGTTATTTCAGAGGTGAATTAAACTACTTGATTTTGAACAGAAAGTAGCAGTATTATGTAACACTGATTAGCCTTCAAATTAGTGTTAGAAAGAGGAATTCATGAGAGCTATCCCCCTTTTCCTTGCTCTGGCTTATTCTAACATTGGTGTCTCTGGAATTAGCTGTAAGTATGTCCTTGGCAGCTATGTAAACAAAGCTTGCTCCTGCAACCTAAATCGTGTGAGTTGCTGAGTGCTGCTGGAAAGAGGAAGAGCACCTTCTGCTACCATTGTCTTCAGCACAAATTGACAATGACACACCTTGTGTAGCCCACTGGGTTGCAGGGTTGAATTTATAATGAATTCACAGGGTTTTTTCCATGCCTTGTTCAAGACCATCAATACGAAAAATATGCTAAAATTTGGTAAGAGGAAAAAATGGTGATAACAATACTACAGGTTAAATCCTGAGCTTGTGTGAATAAGCACAGCACAACTGATTCCAGTGATACCGTATCAATCTATCCCTGCTGAGGTTCTGCTTTAAAAATTTTAATGGCTATCAGTTCAGAAGAAATACTTCAGATATATTGCTAAATAATGGTTTAGATGCCACAGCAAGAAACAGTATCATGCCACTTATTATTCCATTTTAAAACAATATAAGCCATGTGTGAGAAATTAAATCTGTCACCCTGTGAAAGAGTTCAGGCTGTCAAAATGGTAATAGAAATGAAATTTAATTACCTATTTTCTATGTTACCCATAGTAATTCCCCAGAAAATATTAAAGGAAATTGAAGAGGAGATTATCTTTTAAAGTGTTTTTATAATATAATTATTATTTTAATTACTTTCAGAAAAATCTGTACAATTCTTCAGAAAGCCAGATGAAAGTTATAAGAATTGCAGCTGTTTGTCAAGCTAAGATTAGCTGCCACTGACCATGACCATCATGCAGTGATGGCAGCCACAAGCTCACTTCTACAGATTTTCCTCACGCTCAGGCTGGCAATAGTCTGGGAGGAATGAGACTGATGCTGAGTTTTCTGTATCTCTAGAAGAAGGAAGCCATCAAGGAAGTACCTGTAAGCCCTTTCTCTCTGTACAGACCCGTATGTCTCTGCACTTTTTCTTTGTTGGAGCTGATCCAGCTCTACCCTAAGTGTCAGGGTCCCTTGAGTGGCAAACCCTCATTGAAGGTCCAGTGACCCCTGGATTAGGAAGGAACTGGCCTTCATTTTCCTGTGTGACTTTTACGTCTGTGAAGAGTGGAGCTCAGAGTCTGTCCTTGGCACAATTTCACCATGTCATGAGAAGTGAACTAATGCAGCAGGAGGTACCGCGAGACACCATTTCATACCGCAGCTTGAGGGTAAGCTATAGCCTGCAGGCTAAATAACACTGCAACGTGAGGCCACAAAGACCCACACCTCAATGTGTTTGCTAACATCGAGATTTTGCATAAGGGGAAAGAGGGGATCGATATAGCATGCAGAATGGAGAGTCAGCTGGGATGTAGGCTCCTTTGTGGATTTAGTCCTAAACTAATGCATACATAGTCTATAGAGTAAAAATCATGGACAAACTGCACTTACTCTACAAAGAAATTAAAATTCTTCAAGGCAGAAATTTTAAAAAGCAAATGATGGTGTCAGGTGTCTGTGTTATAGAAGAGTACATATTTTTTTCCAGGTCAAGTTTGTACGAGAGGATAGAAAAAGAAGACAATCAAAAATGAGATCAAAACCGGGCCATTACATGCTGCT
Organism: Neopelma chrysocephalum; assembly: GCF_003984885.1. NCBI lineage: Eukaryota > Metazoa > Chordata > Aves > Passeriformes > Pipridae > Neopelma > Neopelma chrysocephalum. The sequence goes on along the minus strand of NW_020897716.1, from coordinate 1,170,428 downwards.
GCTCTCAGAGACTGGTATTTCCTATCCTATCACAACATAGAAAACTGATTATATTCTACATGTCAAGAAAAATACCAAGAACAATGAATGCTTCACTAACTGTGGCATGAAACAGGATGTTGTGAGTTTATGGCCATTTGATCCCCACCTCCTTAATCCACTACAATATTTTCTGTTACGTTCCCGGATCCTCAGTGGGAACAAACTGGCAGAGATTTTAAGAGTAGGTTGTGATTTGTGTATGTGGTTCTCATGGTGGAGAGGCAGTGTTGGGTGGCTTCCTGCTCTCAGGAGTTTCATCTTTGGGGCATTACCTCAACTGGAGAGTACAGAGCCACGCTGAGGGAGACCAAGTAGCTCATGTGCGTGAACCTCGTTTGCCTTTGTGCTACAGACTGCAGAGCACCTGACCTCTAAGTGAGCCCATGCAGTGATCTGCAGTGCTTGACAAGCCTCTTTCTGATACTTAAGCTAAACTGTTTACAGCTTGCTTGCTAATTTCTCTCCTCCTCCAAATCCTGAAGCATAGAGATGCACTGATTATTAATTTCCTTCTCACCATCATCAAGAGGTCTTGGTAGTATTTGAAATAAATGGATAGTGTTCAGGGAATATGAGTCCTCATCAAAACTAGGTGTGAATGACAAGGGGGAGTTTATACCATGAAATAAAGTCAGATTCATCACTTATCCATTCTGAACAGGCCAGCCTCAGTACCAGAAGCAGTCAAGCCACAGCACAGCATCTTAGCAAACTAGCTTCACAAACTGGCTGTGCTTATAAGCCTGAGCATCGGTCTGACAAGGCTGATTTTGGGTTCACAGTATTTCTGTACTATGTAGATATATTGTTAGCCTAGGGCTAGCTTGGGGCAATCCACATGAGGCTGCACTGCACTAGGCAAGCACTCCCTCTCTCTCTCTTTGCGGAAGATGATGAATGTCTCTGTATTCGAGTCACTTCATGGAGGCTCTTGGAAAAGGGTTTCATTTTACCTTCTTTTGGTTCTTTCTCTAAGCACAGTTTGCATTTTCCAGTTATCTGTTCACATGAGAACTCAGAGTACAAGTGCCAGTCAGGGCTGAATTAGAGTGGCTGGTCAGGATAAGGAAACTTTCATGTTTATAATATAGTTTTAGAGAAATAAATATATAGAGCTAGATCATGCCCCCAAGGCATAGACTTGTATTTGGAAGAGTCTTCATGGCATGAATTGGATGTACTCTGATACTTGGCATGCATAGTTACAGGGAACTTGTTACAAAGGCTGCTGCATCACGCCTCTGGCTGAACCCTCCCTTGTCAACCACCATGGCTTTCCAGAAGAGCAATTAGGTGCAGTGCTTGAGTTCCCCTAGGCATCTGCGTTATGAGTCTATCTGACCCATATGCTGCAGAGGAAGACTGCTTATTCCTTCCTCTTTTCCTGTGACCACGGAGACAAGCCAGTGCATAACTAGTCCTCTTGTGATCAGTCAAACAGTTGTGCAATGCTGAGAAGGTAGAGAGGAAAGAACGAAGTATCCTAATTTCCTTTCCAAAATGAGAAGCAAACTCAAGATCTTACTCCTCTATATCACTTTATGTAAATAAAGCTGTGGGGCTGCAGCTCCCCGGTTGTTCAAGCCCTCGTAGCAATGAAATATTCTAAGAAAAGAAAAAAAACAAGAACTGCAACCTAGTAAATCTCAGACAAATCCTCACAGCTGAGATGTGGTCCTCATAATACAGTAAACATGCTTGTAGCTTGGCTCTTCAGGATGTCACTTTTTGGGTTTTTTTACATTTTGAAAAATAACATCTGCAAGGCTCTTCGAAGACTTTCAGGAAGGTTTTAAGCGTGGCCAAGGAACCTACTCTTTGTAAAGTAAGAGTCAGAAGTACTGAAGATGGATTCTATTTTCTTAACGTAAAGTTTTTTCAGCTTTATGTCCTCAGCTCTAAGTGAATGAACAATGCTGAAAGACAGTTATTTAATGGAGCAAGAATGACGGAAACAGGAGTCAGAGAATAGCCTCAGCTATCAGAAAGGAACAGAAATGGAGAAATACATTAATTAGAAGCTAAAATAAGTTCATATCCTAGTTTATGTTGAATTTCACATAGGAGTTTCATTAATTTCATTTTGGGGCTTTTCTTACAGCTTTGGAAGGTCCTTGAAATTTGACAAGTGTGAATTAGATTTTAAAAACTTTTCATTTCAGAAATTTTCCAGAGTGAGGTGATGAAATTATGCATTGAATGTGCTTTTCATAGTTATATCTGTTTTATTTAGTTTTGATCATGTTTTATGTAAAGTTTCCTGGATATAATTGCATTTCTTAGGTGTGTATCCCTCAGTTACTATTGAGGGGTGTTATATGACTTTTTAAGAGCATTTTAAAGTAGACATTTTACTTATCTGTTTTTACAAGACATAATTATTCTGTGATAACTGATAGGACATTGCAGCCTGTCTCATGCAGGCAGCCTTCTGTGAATTCAGAACAATCATCTTTACATCTTATATCTGCAAACAAGAAAAAGTGGCAGCATAGCGGCACCACGGTTTACCTTGATGATATTTTCAGAGCAAGAAAATCAACCATATATTTCCATTTCCTGAGTCCTCTGTCTGCCCACTTCTGATGGTTCTCAAATCTGTTCTCCAGTGTCAATGCAAATTTGTGACAGCATGCCCATTAGTCTACATGAATGAAAACATGACAGGCAGCACAACAAACTGTATTAGCATGGCCATTTTCTTTGTTAGCAATGGTTCAAGCCACCCTTTCATTAACAGTCCTTATCCTTATAGTTAGCGATCTTCCAATCTATACATTCATTTTGTTCTTTGCAATTTCAGTATTCCTGGGTTATTTGAACTATCATTTAAGAATACATATGACTTCATCAGGCCATCTTTTTTTTTATCCCTTTAATTTATACATTGGATAGGCCTTTAACCAACCTGGTTTAGAGGGAGATGTCCCTGCCCATGGCAGGGGAGTTGGAACTTGTTGATCTTTAAGGTGCCTTCCAACCCAAACCATTCTATGATTACTGTATTTAGTTATTCATGGAAACACATACATATGAGAGATTCAAGAAGTGAATGATTTCCACCATAAAGAAATTATTAAAGTAAATTCAGAAATCTCAGCATATGAGAGACACGTGGACAGAAAAGAGAGAAGGTGGAAATTGATAAAGAAGAATGGCAGGGAGGACACCATTTTCAAAGACCTTAATGATATCTTGGTGGAGTAACAGATAGACAGATTTTGAAGGCTAAGACCAGGGAAAATGCATCAGAAGTAGTGGACAGCCATGATCAAAGGCATGATTTTCGAAATGAGAAAATACGTCATTAGTTCTTTATTAAATCCTGTCTCGCAAAATCTCCTGCTAAAATACCATTTGTAGTGTTTGTTGCTTAAATATTCTGCCAAGCCTAAAGGTAAGGCTACCACTGTAATTCCTATCAGTCAAAGATTTGTAATATACAGAGTAAAAAAAAAAAGGAAGGAAAGAAATGAAAATTAAATCTGTAATCAAGCTTTGCCATCTGAGTCCCAGCCAGACTTTGCACCCTATTGCTTTCCATTGAACAAAACTGTACACGCAGTGTAACTGCAACTAGGACTTTAGTGATGTTTATTGAAGATAGATCTGTGTGTTGTGCTATGTACACAGATATAGACTTCCAACTGAAATTATATTATAGATTAATTACAAATGAGGTGATATTTTATGACAGAAATATGCTTGCAAGCAGAAATAGTTCATCTGTGTATCCTGTTTTGTTTCATGTTGTTAATGAAAACCTGTTTATTTCTTTATTCATATTCAGAAGGTCAAATAATCCTCAATGAGTAATGTATTAAATGAATTTTGACAGTCTTTTCTCTGCTGCCCATGGTTTGCTACAAATATATGAATTCTAAAAAGCACTGATGATTTAAAACTATTTGCACATTTCAAGAGTTTACATAAATAATTCTTGCTCTGTGTATCAGTAAAAAAATAGTATTATGGATTACACCTGGCACCACTAAACAGGAGTTAAGTCAAATATATCAGATGATTTTTTTTAATACTTGAAAGTTTTTTCCTAGTGAATATTTATATCTTGACTACTGTGTAGTGAAAAATATTAAATGCGGTCCATTTAACCTGAAATTAGCTCAGGTACTGCTCCAATGATGCTACTGTCACAGAGCCAATGCCAACAAAGGCCAACAGCCCAAGTGTTCACAGTGAGATCCGGGCAGGATTTCTGAACTTATTACCTTGCCCTTGGCAGTCAGGCTAGCCAGAGTAAGGTTGGTTCAGATAAACAAGGCATACCTTTTGTCTGCAACAGTTCACATAAAGTCACTCTGGGCTAAATTTGATCTCCAGGAACAAAGATGAAATGCCCTGAATTGCCCTGTCCCAGAAGCCCTGGATCAAACACAAAGCTTGTTTTTTGTGCTAGGTTTGTGTCTTAGTAACATTGAAACAATTACTGAAAATCATAAGCCTTAGAAGGAAATCAAGAAGTGCAGTGAATATTTTTGTTTTTAAATCTGCTATTTACTCTTACACAGCCTGGCAAAAGCAGGGTAGTGCAGCATCTGGAAGTATCCCTGAGGAAAGTACTCTGAAGAGCCACCTCCTTGAGCATGTTTTCTACACCTCTTGTTTACCTAGTTCACATACTCATTTTCCAGTCATCATAGTCACATTAGTTATAAATGAAAACACTGGCAGCATAGAAGAATTTTATCAAATTTGTACAGACAGTTATTAGCATATTTACCATGGCCAAATTATTTCACTTGATTTATTTCTAAGTCAGAAACAGTCTCGGCAAATACATCAGCGTTCCAGCTCAACCAAAAGTATTTATTTCCTCCTCAGCAAAAAATCAAGTTGATAATATTCTGAATAATACATTATCTGTACCCATCCATCCATTCACCCAGAACTCAATTCTCTTAGGCTGAGCAATGTTTTAGGTTTAAATTTCCCTGTTTGCATTTCTCTAAGGGTAAAAAAGATCTTTACAAAACACTGAGTCAAAATGGCTTATTTTCATCCAGTATTGGAAAGGGATTTCTTGTTCCCTTAAGTAGGGAAATTTGTATATATTAATTTACCACTTAGTCCTGTGTCCCTTAAGCTCTTCTTGTCTTTTTGCAGTTACTCCAACACCTATTTTAGTATTAATCCTACCACTTGTATTTTGCCTGCTAGGCCTCCTGCTGCTTTGCTTTTACAACATTTCATATTTTTCATATTCACATTCAGTAGTTCTACTGCCCCTCAGTGTATTCAAGTCTTTGGGTTTCATTTCATTAATGGGCCCTTTTTGAGAGGGCGATACTATTCAACTTTTAGCTTTGTCTATTGTAGGGCTATATGGTATTCTATTTTTCACCTTGTAAGTATATGCAAGGAAGGCGGCTTTTTTTTTTTTTAAATGAACAGAGTTTACTGGGATTTTTGGTCTCCCATGGCTTCAGAGATTACACTTGATCACTGAAAAGCAAGTGCAGCAATCTGTTATACAAACCAGTTATATAAATCAACAGATGAAGATAAAAGATGTGGGAAGAAAAAGAAATGCAACTCATGGGACAGTCAAGACCTTGAGGGAAAGATTAGTGGGCAAATAGAAGAAGTGAAAATAAAGGAGATAAAAGAGAAGGACCTGAAACAAACAAAGGCAGTTGCAAGTTGGCATAGCTGCTTTACCAGAAACCATGGCTGGTCCTCTGACCACCTTCAACATATTCTCCATAGAGTAAAAAGGTTATTCATCCGTTAGAAACACATTGAACTGTAGTCCTTGGTCAGGCTGATAATATCCCTTGTGTTTTCAGAGGCTTTTTCCATGACTGTTGAAACTAAGCGTATGCACAATAGCTTTGACGCCTAAATTCTGAAAGGAGCAACACTTTTTATATTCAAGTAAGCTTGAAAAGTTAGGACATAGATATTATCCAGCTTAGGTACACAGATGGGGTCATTACTGCTCAAGTGCCTGAATTTCTTACACTGTTCTAGGAAGGATTCCTTGCAGTTGCCAAAGGAGGCTACAGTGCAGGTAAACACTTGTAGATCCACAGCTATTATTTTCTGTCTTTTCCTATCCTTTTCTCCATGGGAATCTGGCTTTTCTTTATGCTTCAAATGTTTATATTGTTCTTTGGACAGCAAAAGTGAATGTGAGTGGCAGAGGCATCTTCAAGATGACCTTTTTCATTCAGACCATGTGAGGGACAGTATACCCTGCTAAGGTGTCTACGTCTGGAGCATTGGTAGGTGGTGAGTCTAGGCTTGGGAGCAGGCAGAGCAGGCAAAACAAGAAAGGCCACTGTACTTGCCCAAATTCTTGGGGGAGCTGTAGATGGAGAAGGAATAGAACTGGGATCTCCCAGGATATCCAGGCTCTGTTACTCTTAGATTATCCTTCCTTACTGCAACAGGAGAAACACGACGGTCTGGGACACAGACAGCGAAAGACAGAAGGCATTCGGAAAGTTCACAGACTTAATGTATGCGTGTATGCACAGACGCATTTTTCAAAAATTACAGATGTAAATATATATAAATTCCTTTATTTTGATAAGAACTTTTCCTCATAGAAATGTGGCACATAAATATAAACCACCAATTTTCGTTTGTTTTTCTGAAGCTAAATGAAAGCAAGCTAAAATGTAACCATGCTGCAACAACAAAGAATTTACATTCAAGAAATGCATTAGTAAGTGAATACAGTTTTCATGTGGTTGCAGTCGTGATGAAGAATAATGACTCTGGCCCTATTGTAGTTTATTTCTGCAGTAAATTACAGAAGCAGGTTTTCCATCTTTATTTGTTTTCTAGACTTTGGGGTTCTTTAAATCTTTGGGAACATCGTACATATAGCTAGTAATGTTGTGAAATACGTCTACATTTACCAACATAACTTTGGAAAGCTTTATTTTTCATCTTTAAACAATACAAATCTAGTAATTTATGGAAATTCATGGCAATGTAGTTCTTGTAGACTGTGTGAGTCATGCTCCTGGAGATGCTTATGAATAATATTGCTACTCTCTCATTGTTCTACTAAAATTCTTTACTGTCTTACTTCATTTTGCTCTGTTCTGTAAATTACATCTCAATTCTTTAGTTTTTATATTTAGCGGTAGTTTTCAGTGTTGTGGTTATTTTATTGTTACTCTATATTAAATCTTATTGTACTTAATTTGCCAATTACTGCTCAAGCTCATCAAAACCATCTAGTTCAATCGCTACTCCTGCTTGATCAGGCACTCCTGTTAATGGTCAGACAGACACGGAGATGTCAGCCTCCTCCCCTTCATAGTTATTCATGCAGTCCTTTTTGATTCTGTGAAGGAAGAGAAAGTACCTACTGACTGCAGATGGAACAGAAAAATTCCAAAATTTGAGAATTAAAAAAAAATTCCCCATTTTTAATGTCTTCATTAGTCTATGCATCACTTTAGCAGCACCAAATGGCCTCTCTGGACAGTTAATGGTAGATCTGGAGGCAATTTAAAAGAATAGGTCATTTCCAAAGCAATAAAAAGTACCAATCTCCTTCCAGATTTTAAAAAAAGGGAGAGATGATATTAGTAAATGAAGTGGACTTCATCTTTATCTTTTGCAAAATAATGAACTTATTTGTATTGGCTTCCCATACCAAGACTGCTGCCTTACTCTAAAAGTTGTCTATTAAAATTTGAGGAACTATAGTTAAACATATAGTTAAAGGAGAGTAGAAAAATATTCCAAGAAAAAAGGCATTGATCCTAAAAAATTTTAAACTAAGGAAAATAAATTAATTATCAGAGGTAGAAGCAATGAAAGATTCATCTATTTATCCATTCATTTGAGTTTCTTTTGAAAATTGAAACAATGATCAAATGAATTTATGAGACTCAAAACGCAAAAGCTTTCTTTCTAAGACCTGCAAATTCTGAGTGTGCACCAATTTGTGTGTGCAAAGCTAGAGGGTCTTGCACACATATACAAGCATGCAAATGCTCAAAACAAGCACTGTCATCTGTCATTTACCATTTCTATTAACAAGTCCTCAGAAGCCTGGCCTGGCAGGGCTTTGAAGATTCAGTCTGTCCAAATGGAAAATAAGTAAGAAGTGTGACACTAATTTCTAGGAACATGCAAAGCTTCCCTCTGCCTTGTCCTTTTCCAAGATATGATGAAAAGACTTTCAAGGCTTTAAAATGAATGTGTTTAAAATGAATGTGTTTAAAATGTCAGAGAAACTGGACTGTTGGATCTGTTGTATATTTCATTCTAATAGGAGGTGTAGTCTTATTTATGGATAAAGGAATGTAACCAGAGGAGAGTCATTTTATGTGTTTGTATATATATACGTAAAATGGATCTCTTAGAAACACACAAAATCGCACACAGAATGGGTGAGGGTAGAAGGGATCTCAGTGGGCCATATGGTTCAACCTCCCTGCTCAAGAAGGGTCATCCTAGAGCACATAGCACAGGATTGTCTCCAGACAGTTCTTGAATATCTCCAGTGAGGGAGACTCTACAATCTCTTTGGGCAATCTGTTCCAGTGCACGGTCGCCCCACAGGAAAGAAGTTCTTCCTCATCATGCACTTCCTGTGCATCACTTTCTGCCCATTGCCTCTTGCCCTATTGCTTGGCACCACCACGAAGAGCCTGGCTCCATCTGCTTAACACCCTTCCTTCATATACTTAGAGACATTAATGAGGTCCCCTCTCAGTTGTCTCTTCTCAAGGCTGAACAGGCCCAGCTGCCTCAACCTTTCCTCATGAAAGAGATGCTCCAGTCCCTTAATCATCTTTGTAGCCCTCTGCTGGACCTGCTCCATGAGCTTCATGCCTCTCCTGTACTGAGGAGCACAGAACTGGACACAGCACTGCAGATGGGACCTCACCAGTGCTGAATAGAGAGGCAGGATCACCTCCCTCGACTTGCTGGCAATGCTCTTTTTAATGTACCCCAGGGTACCACTGGCCTTACTATCTCCTTTTATTCTCTCCAAAGACATGCTCTAGTTTCCCTGTCTTTGTTTGAAATAGCCTCACATCTCAGCTGTCCTTCATCAGGTCTATCTGCTTTCACAATAACAATATATCAACAAAAACTTACTTTCTCCTGTCCTCCAAACCTCCATCTTTTGCCCAAGGCAAAGAAGCAAGGGTACAACATGTGATCCTGTGCGTCAAACTATACAACTGCCTTAAAAAACAGCCCTTCAATAATTATAATCACCCTCTTCCTATGTAAAAATTCAAATTAACAATATGTCATTTCAAAAGTCATGTGTATGTATACACATGTTAGCTGTGTGTGGAATTAGTTAAAATCGTAATTTATTTCATCTTTGCTGGGTAAGAGTTTTGTTTCTCTTTTCTGCTTCCCCATGCACCAAAGAGGCATCCTAGTTCACACTATTTGTATATCTACCCACTAGCGCAAATAGTTCAGCAATGAGCTCAGCCTCTCTGCAAAGGCCATGGGAAGGAAGGATTGGTGGGTAAAAAGGAAGTGAAGTTTGAATCATAGCTCTCCATTTTACTCAATAAAACATCAGAGGATACAAAGCCGAAAAATGAGGGGCCCTTTCTTTGCATAGTAAGCATAAAAGACTGTGCAAATAAGATTCATCTATTTCCCATTTGTCACCCTTTCACCACAGTGTGGTTGCTCTGACTCATCACATATCTTTAAACCAAGCTTTAGGCATCAAGCTAAGAGACTCAAAATGCGGGACCATTCATTCCTCTAATGAGAATTTTGCTGCCCCTTTCTTCCCCCTCTCTCACCAGAAGACCTGTATGAGCAAGCAAACACCCACTGCTAATGTCCCATCCCACTTCTGCACTCAATTCCCGAGCAGCACTAGCCAGGCACTCAGCTAAGGGATCAACAACCCTGCTGGCATCTCTGGCTGTCTGGCTGCAATTACCAAACATGTTTGGGAAACTACTTTCCGGTACCTGGCTTCTGACAGCTAATTCTCACCAATTACATTATGCCTCACTGGTAATCTACTGTTTGATCTATTTATTTGTCCATTTGCTGACTCCTTTCTCTTCCCATTGATACCTGATGGATTAAATAGCTCAGCTGACTCTTTCACTGATATGCTGCTGTCTGCCACTTATCTACTGAATCAATTCACTGCTGCTTCCTTTACTGTTCCTCTAGGTAGCTGATTTAGATGGTAACTGATTCCCTTCCTTTTAAACAGACATGGTTGATGACTCTGCTTCCTCAGCTAATAATTTCATTTAATCTTTTAGTTCCTTTTGTCAGCTGCTAAACTAGGCTCTTAACTCCTTGAGTCTGACCCCGTAATCTCATGACCCTGTACATTTGCTCTCTCATCATTATCTCTGTAGCAGTTTTCCTTTCTATTACTCTCTTTTTCCCTTTTCCTTGGTACTTCCTTTCCCATACTTACCTTCATGCCATTTGCCATTCAAATTGTCATTTTATTTTGTCCCTCTGACTACCCATACCACATCACACTCTTGACTACCATTTTGCCCCCCAAAGCAGTCTTTCTCCTCCTTTTATCATCCCATTACTAGTCAGCATCATATATAAAGATAATGCAATTACATAAATCATGCTTGTAATTATATTTTGAACATGTTTTTTTGATACTTGTCCTTGTCACAAATCCACAAGTTGGAAAGTTTGCAATGTGACCAACAGGAACTGTACAATACAGCTTAATTATTAAGCCTGTATTGGAAGAGCATTTTTATGAAGCATAAAAGCTAGAGGATAATATAAGAAGTCAATAAAAGCACATGAAATTCTAGTAATATTATACAGAAAAGTAAAGCAAAAGCTAATTACCAGAGCTGATGAATTTTAAATCTGTTAAAATACCCTGGTGCACTCAGGCTGCAAAACAAGGAGCTTTTCCTTTTGCAATAAAGTAGAAAATTGAAAGTAATTATATTTTTCCTGTCTCTCTTTTTAAAATTTTTTGTATTTTCTTTTGTTTCTGAATGTAAATAAGGGAGTAATCAAGTTTATCCCTCTTTCTCCAACCTCTGTATAATTTTGTAAAATGCCTTTAAGTTTTAAAAGTTACCCAGAGGAAAAATTAAATAAAGTTTATGATCTTCCCACTTTGTAATGTTTTTAAAAAATGGTAGATAAGTTTTAAAGTTAGGAAACTTGAAGGTCTGACAGATTCTAAATAAAACAAAATTCTTTGTGAAATTGGTTTTATTTAAAATAAATTCACCATCTTAAAAAAATTTAAAAAAAGAAAAAAGGACAAAACTATAAGAAGGCCTCATTTAGAAATTATTGCCCCTTCTATTTTTTAATTCTTTACTGCAATGTAGTGTTTAGAAAACTGAAGTCAAACACCCTTTCAAAATTTTACAATGTTGAGCAACCTACTCCAATTTCACTGCAATTTTAATTTAGAAACTTTAAAACAGAAAAGGTTTCCTTTTTTCCCTGGTACTGGTACAAATTATGAAATCTCAGTAACCTTTTCACAATACATTATGTATACAGCTCTAAGTGATGCATGTGCTTTACAGGTCATCCTTTCAGTTATTGCAATACAAGTTTATTTTATCTGAAACAAAACCTGTATTTCTCTTGCAAATATAAATGTGCTTGTTAACATTTAACCTTCTGTGCAGATTTGAAATTCACAGTTTTCTCTACTTTCTGAAATTGCAAAGCAGAATGAAAAGAAGATAGTCCTGAATAGTATTTATTTTTAGTTTGGTTACTCAATGAACAAAGAAATGAGACATTAATGTGGTGGGACTGTTAAACCACTCATTGCTTTTTGGAATTCAGTCTCTTTTTACTCTCAGTCTATGTCCTTTTTCTTGACAAGTTTAATTTATTGTCATGATAATTTTACAGGATTCTCCAGCTACAAACCTTTTCAGGAAAAGTGGGTTCGATTTTTTCTTTCTAATTATTTTCTAGACTGATAAATATGGCTGATAGCCGCAAGAAGCTGAAGTTCCAGTGAACCAGTATTTTCCCAAAGAGTCAATAGCTTTTTAACAGAACGTCAATATTGTTCTTTCATTTATAACATGTTGGCAAAGATCACCATTTCTAAATATCTCATTATAATTATTTAAATTTTTTTTTCTCTGAAAAGGCCCACTCTTAAATAGCCAAGAAAACATGGCAACACTCAAGGAAAACATTTTCTTTTATTTCCTACTCAATTTCAGGGTGACTAATGAGGTCCTGGGAAAACACATGGATATCTGGTTTGGTGCTGATTTTAAGTGTGAAAGTAAATTGAAGAAAAGCTGTTGTCATGTGGAGACATCCACAGAGCAGGCATTAATATAGATTAAAAAGTCTATTATTGCACAGGGAGGAAAAAGTGTTATTCAAATATAAATAACAATATCAGAATGGTAATTAATGAGATAAAATTATTTCTCATAATAAATGTATGTATATATGTGTTGCAACTTGGTTCAAGATACTTGACTCTAGGATACTAAATTCTGATTCACCTGGTCTAGTTCCATATCAACTAACTCTATCAAAAGAGCTTTTCCTGATTTATCTTGGATAGACAGTGAAAACTCTTGCTTTGAGTAGAAAACTTGAGCATAACGAGCCAGTTCTACAAAGGAAGCTGGACACTTTTAGTGATAAACCATATCATAGCTAAACCATAGCAGCTAGCATAGAGTCCTACTGTTTGTAATCAATCATTTACAGGGTTTGATGCAGTGTTTTGGAAAGGATGAGTTAGAGAAGAACCTGGTGGTGTTAGAGGGTTGGAGCTGAACACAGATTCACTGTGTTTCAGAGCAGAAAAGGTGCCTGTGGACGCTCAAAAGGGGAACTGTGAGTAAAAGTGGAAAAGTCACCATTATTGTAGCAATGACACCATTGCAGTCTGAGGTATACTATGTACCCTCTGGAGTATACATTTTTGAAAACAAATTAGTAAACAGGAACATGTATAGATAGAACATAGGAGAGTGTTTACAAGCAGTTTTCTATTTTGAAAGATGTGTCTGGATGCTAAAGAAGTTCTACTATTTAGGCTAATACGGACAAGGTTAAGTGAAAAATCGGATCTAATTCCCTCAGTACCCTTAAATCAAGATAGGATATCTTCTCAAAAAAAGCACTTATTTTGTTCATCCAAATCATATGAGCTCAGTGGAAGAACTACTGGGGGAAATTTTATGTCCTGTGTTATAAAGAACAGACGTAAGAGGAAAATATAGAAGGGAACAGGTACAACTCCAGTTTTGTACCATTTACAAACATCAACTATTATGTCTATATTTAAAAGTATTATTAACAAAGTAGATACTAAGAGTCCTGCATTCCTGAAGTCTCGACAGTCTTGTGTACTGGCTTCTCTCTAACTTTCTAGTGCTTCTCTAGAAAAGAACCTTCTCTGATTCTTTGGAGTGTGATTTGCCAGGGATGCGAGTAGCATTTGCATGTAGGGCTATACAGTGTCTCAGCACTTCTCCTGGGCCCAGAAAGTACGGACAGTCAGAGATGTGCTGTCAAGGATACCTGTGGCTGAGCTGTAATAGCTGTGATCAATGAGACTTTGAGATCTTATGATGAGAAATACTACAGAAGAGCTAGACATTATTACTAGTTTTAGCTCTGTGAAGAAATGTGCACTGTCAAACCGTAATGGTGTGATCGTAATTGTTGTGTAATTTTAAACACTTGCTCCAGTCAACACACACATCCTCCAAATGCCTCTGTTTCCTTCTTTCTACAGTTTTCTGGCATGCTTGTAGGAAGCTGTGTAGCAAAACACACTGTTTTTCAAGTAGTGTAAATTCTAAACATGGATCAGGGGAAAAAAAGGACTAAATTTTTATTTTGCTACTCTCTTTAAGAGCATTTTCCTAGCTAAATTATTCTGACCTCTAAATATAGACTTCACATTTTCCCTTCTAGTCATTACTGGAAACAGTTCATGTGACTATTGTATTGTGCTGGTTTTGGTCAGGATAGAGTTAATTTTCATCATAGTAGCTGGTATGGAGCTGTGTTTTGGATTTATGCTGAAGACAGTATTGATAACATAGGGATGTTTTTGTTACTGCTGAGCAGCGCTTACACAGAGCCGAGGCCTTTTCTGCTTCTCACACCATGCCAGCTGCGAGTGGACTGGGGTTGCACAAGGAGATGAGAGGGAACACAGCCGGGATAGCTGACCCAAGCTGACCAAATGGACATCCCACACCATATGACATCATGTTCAGCATATAAAGTTAGGGGAAGAAAGAGGAAAGAGGGAACATTTACAGTGATGGTGTTTGTCTTTCTAAGTCACTGCTAAGCATGATGGAGAGCTGCTTTTCTGAAGAAGGATGGACATCTGTCTGTTAATGGAAAGCAGTGAAGGAATTCCTTGTTTTCCAATGTTTTTGTGTGAAGCTTTTGCTTTACCTATTAAAGTATCTTTACCCATGAGTTTTCTCACTTTTAATATTCTGATTCTCTCCCCAATCCCACTGTGGGGGGGAGTGAAAGAACAGTTGGGTTTAAACCATGACATGTATAAAAGTGGGTATTTTATCTTTTGATTTTTTTGTGGTTTAATTAGGAAAATCCTTCTTTTTTTTTTTCCCCCTCAGGTCTTTTCTGCTTTGCAATCCTATCTGCAGTGTTGTAGTTATTGAAAGGATATATATTCTTATGCACTGAAAGAAAATCTTTAGGACATGATTTTCAAAAACATCTGGCATTTACTTAAGTCTGCCTCCTCTGATGTTTATAGCAGAGAACATTTTTACCATTGACGAACACTGGTAAATATTTCTCCCCTTGGATTAATTTTGAACTGTGCTTGTTCAGTACCACTACCTTGCAATTTTTTTTCTCTTTCCAGACTACATAACAAAGGAAAACACACAGTAATGAAATAATCAAATCCTATATTCTCATTTGTTGTGTCTATATGGATAAAGGTTCTCCAACATACTCAAAGAAAAATGTACCGCTTACTTGCACGGTTGAACTCCACAAATGTCTTTAGGATTGAGATACTGTTATTTCAGCTAGTGTGTCATACAAGCAAATGTCAGTCACAGCTATATTACAACACTCAGATTGCTTACACATAGCCAAATACAAATGATGCTCACTTGGGAATCACCCTTCCAAGGATGGTCCATGTTTACCTGTACCAGAAGGTGCCATGTCTACTTACACTTATTTTAGAAGGACATTTAAGAAAATTGCTGTTAGCACACCCTCCTGTCGTGTCCCAACACCAAGAAGCTACTAACACAGTGCAAATAATAAGTCCAAGGCGACATAATCAGAATCATTTTTACTAAGCTTCCATGTATGACAGTAGCAGCCTTGTGCCTGTGAAAGTGTGCCCCTATATCACTGTGTAATTAGGTAAGGCACTCCCCATACATCCTCACTCTAAAGCTGTGCAAAAGGATCTTTACATAAGTGTAACATTTATTCCAATCGTGAATTTCACAGTGGTCATATCATGTCTCCTTCCAGAATACTGCACCTGAAGCAGACCATAAAATAGTGGCATATTGAGTATCTGATAACCTTCTGAGTAATCTTATGATCCTGCACAATTTAGGAGTCATCCTCAAGAAGATGATGTTGGGACTCAGGGGGCGATATTGAATTGATTTCTAATAACTTGAGAATTCATTTGGTTAAAACAAGGAGAAACAGTAAATGTAAAGGCAATGACCACAGGTTGCAGCTTGGAAGACAATCTGGGTAGAAGAGAAAGCATTCTTGTAAACATGTAGTACTGCTTTGGGCCAGGTCACTAGGACAGTCATAGATGCTCCATCAATGGGTGTTTTCACATGCAGCTAGACAAAACTTGTGTGACTTGGGCTCTTGAGAGCCTAGAAATCCTGTTCAAAGGTCCAACTAGATGAGCTCCAGTGGTCTCTTAAAAGTCGTAGAATCCCTCTTATTTTGAAAAGGCCGTGCAAAAGGGTACCATGAATCCACTTAATCTGAAATATTATGAAGCATCAATTTACCGTTAATTCGTGGTTCATTTTCACTGACAGCTAATGAAAAACATATAATGTTGAACATCAGCAAAACTTTGGACTCGGGGCCTATCTCTATAAAAGGTGTACGAGGAATCTGCAACACATATGTTATTGCAAATGTAGTCTTGTTTTTATTGCTCCATGTTTCTAAATTTCCTAAAATATTCAGCTGCATATGGCCCATCTTTTCTCTTTCTACACCTGCAATTTATTGAACAATCTGAGGCAGCATTCAGAAAAGAAATGGAAAGCATCGTGTCACCTTTCCCTTTGAACAGCTTTGAATTACTTTCCTGTAATCATTACTGCAGATTAATGCCATCAAAGAGCAGTTCTGCAGGAGATAAAATGAACAGCCTCTGATAAATTTATCATTATAGCAAATCACATAGAGTAGGATTTCTTTCCTCAGCTAGCAGAATGTACAAATGATTTTTTTTTTCCCTTTAAATTTTAAAGGTTTCCCTGGCAGACAAGGGCAACCTGAAAGTCGGTATTAAGTCCTGAAGGCATGTTATTATGGTCATGATGGGGGAAACCTAATGAAATATATTTGCTTAAAATTTGGACTGCTGCACTGTATCATTGCGTTGAAAAGGAACTCAAATAAGTTTAATCTTCTTTAATGAAAACTTTATTGCCTAAACGATGATACATTTGGGAGCAAATACCATTAGGGAATTACGTATCGTTACTCGGTTTTATTTTGCTTTATCCTAAGTCATCATCACTTGCATTAAGTAGGATTTAGCGGGCTTCCTGGTTGCACTGGGAAAAAAAGCAGACACAGTAAGGGTCACCAGGTTTTTCTGCAGAGTAAAATCTGCTGTGCATGCTTCTCTGTCTTTTATCTCTCACCCATTCCTCTGGCCATTAAACATTAATGACTATTGAGTGACTCAGAAGAAGGACAGGGGGCACTTCTGGAAGAAGTTCAAGTACTCTGTTGATGAGAGCAGTACTAGCACCTGAACAGCATAGAAGATATGATAAGCTGCATACATAGTCATATTCCTCCTTCTGCACCAAAAAAGAAAAAGAATGTCAATGCTAAATAAAGGAGAAGGAGTGATCATTTAGGCAAAAGCACAAGGCAATCAGTGGGATTGCATTACTAAACACTATGGATCTAACATGTAGCATTGTAAAGACTAGAATGAGTTATTATAGGACTGAAACTTGAACTGAAAAAGGGCACCTGAAACAATGCCTGCTTCTTTGCAGTCTCATTTATATGATGTGTTTGTTGGTGACTATGGAGAAGTTGACCTGAAATTTGGGGAGCCTTCTGCGTGCTCCAGCATTCCCACAGACAGCAACAGAAACGCACAGGAGCTCCACTCACCTACCATCTCACTATGTTCTACCCTCTTTCTTCACGACTCTTGTTTCCGATATGATAGAGAGGCACATAGCACACACTAAAATTCATTAGTCTATATGGCTGCCAAGTGATAAAACTATTATAACACATGTACATTTTTTATGCTACATCGTTGTATAGTATCCTTAAAAAGGCAGTAATTAAAGAGCATGTAGCATCCTACTGTAGCGTCATAGTTCTGCCTTTTCATTCCAAGCTTAATTTCTCAATTAAGTAAAACTCAAAATAAATCTCTTTGTATCCGGCATTGCTTCAGCTTTACCTCTGTCTATGACATAATTGCATTGGATAATTCTGTCAAAAATCTCTTAGCCATTTTTGATCTACCCTCAAACAGAATTAATCAAAGCATGCTTCATTGGTTTCAGAGAAATAACCAAATAATTTCAAATTTTGTGATTAGACCACTCAAATTCCTTTCATAGTTGGCAGGTATATTGTCTTCAAAGAGTGTATGTCATTTTTACATATTAGGAGATAGTCATGTTGCAAGGAGCTGAGGGAGGAAAATATTTAGTGTGCGCTCTTGTTGTTGCATTTCTTGTACCTTCAGGAGAGGTCCAGTGAATCAGTGGGGTTGAAGAAAGGATCTTGGTATATTATAAGACTGAGTTCTAAATCTTGGCTTTAGAACCAACTCAGTAAACAGCTAGGAACAAATTATTTTACCCCTTGGTCTTCATTTCCCCTCTGTAAAATGTGGATAATAGTATTTACAACCCTTGCCTTACTCTTTCACAGGAATCATGGGGATGTTAATGAAAAAATATATAGCAAAATACCTTACTGTGAACAACTAGGACATTGTAACAGCGGTATGAGAATATCTCTGAAAAGAAGCACACCAGTTTCCATAACAGTGTATGCCTTTGCAAAGATCACATTCTCTTACTAACTCCATTTCTACAGATGGACACTCTGAAAGCGTGAAAGTAAATAGGTGAAAGCAGATAAGGAGTTTTCAGCTCCAAGACTGATATCAGCTTGTCTCTCTTCCTCAAATCAGAGTTTTACTTTGGATGACTACACAAAAGTCTGAAACTATACTGTCCATCTTTCTTGTACTTTGGTTGCTCAACAATGTAAGGCAAAGAAATGTGGCAGGGTAAAAAGGCCTTTCAATTACTGTGTTTGATTTAGTTAATTTTCAGTTTATCTTTGTTTAGCTAATATCTTGGCATGTTTACATCCCCCATATACTTATCTCACAAAGATGGTCCAAACTGGAGTGGGTTTTGAAGGTAGGGGAGGTTCAAATTTGCATATTACTAGTCAGACTTGAGCAAGTTACTGGATAAAGAATGAGAAATTCATCCTTTGCAAATATCTGCACTCAAAGCTTTGGCACATTGGTCTAGTATGAGACATGAAACAACGTGTGATGTCTGTTTATTCCTAGCTAACCTTATTCGCAGGTATTTACCTCAGTAACTATACCAAGTCTCAGTGTTATTGGTGGCTTCTGCTTTGCTGTCACGTCCCTCTGGCTTTTCTGGATTTGATTTTCCTTTCAGTCTGTGCCCTTGAAGTTTTTCTCCTTCCTCTAACCTAGCCCTTGACATCGACACTGAAACCCAAAAGGGTCTTAGGCAGGCTGTAACTCAAGTAGTTTTGGAAGTTCTGGGAGTTTGAAAGCAGAAAAGTTTGCAGTGTTGGAGACCTGTAAATCAGGGAACAAATCTCTGTCCAGTTGGTGAGATGAACTGTTTTTAATGGAATTTATCTTGCTCTTGGGCACTTTTCTCTCACAATATAATGTATCTCATGAAATGAGGATAAGGCTGCTCTCTGTGCCATGCCCTGATCTGCTACGGTATCTTCAAATCCAGCTTCTTTTATTAATGTTTTTTTTCCCATTATCTTCATTGGATAGGAAATTAAGGCAGGCAAAACTAAAAATGAACAGTATTTTCCTGTTTTGTAAAGTAGACATACAGAAGTGACTATAAACCAGCTTTTGGAACAGACCATTATATAAAGAGATCTTCCTCAGAAAACTGTATCAACATTTTGTTCAATATAAGGCACAACTGCAGATGAGCGTGGGTCATATTTTTTGGTTATACTAGGCTTTTTAAGAGTATAGCTGCAATGAAACATCATCCCCTCCATGATTACAAAGTGAGCTATTCGGCGTATCACAGTCTGAGGGTTAATAAGTGCAAATAGCAGAAGGAAAAAAGATGGAAGAGGACCTTATCTGTGCTGCTTCATACAAGAGACAGTGGCCTGACGTAGGTGAAGTATTAAGAATGGAGTACTGAATCTCTAACAACACTTTTATTAGGAACACAGTACTCTAATCTTAATGTCTATATGAGAAAGACCATTCAGGATCATAATAACATTCTTTTATGGCAATGGAAGAAAATGATCCTAAATGGTCTTTATGGTCTAGACCTTACTGAGGAAGTCAATGATTCACAGAGCACTGGAAATCTCTCTATTGTGGGTTGTTTAAGCATCTGTTTCTAAATGTCAGGACAGGCCAGTTGTCCTAGTTTATAAGTGTCCTTAGAATATAGATATGCATTAGTCATTACCAGCATCTGCCATTTCAAGTGTGGGAGCAACTAGTTTCAGGATTGATTTGTGAGGAGTCCTTCTCATTCTTATACTATTTTTTAGCTACAGTCTTAATGATGGGCTTTATTCAGAAAAGCATAATGTGAGAGTGTACTTTCTGCAGGTTCAATATGAATTATAAAGAAATAATACAGTTGTCCTTCATCCACCCACGTTACCAATAAGCTATCTCAAAATCAGGTTGAGTCTCAAATAACTTCTGTGGTCATTTGTCATGCATGTGTGTACAAAGTATTTGTTTCATCTCCCATTTCTTCTTCTCTCCAAGTCTGTCTCAGCCAGAGGTTAGAAATATTTTTATTTTCTTCTCTTAAGGGAGTCTGTGGAAGGAAGATTGGATTTTCCTACTGAATTACGTCCCACAGAGGGGAAGGGAAGGCAGAAGGAGACACAGTGAAATACCTGGTCAGTCCAAGCAGTGAAATTTGCCTTCTGGTTACATGACTGTGAACAATTTCAGACCACTGATCAGATGTGAATGGCTGTGGGCAGCCCACTGAACAGATCGGAGGGTGGCAGTACAAGGGCAGCGGGATCTTCCAGATCCCTACTGGAAGTCACTGACTTAGATGGCACTGCGCTACCTTCATCTGGGAACCAGCATGTGTTTCACAGCACTACTGATATTTCTGGTGTACACATTAGTTCTTTCATGTTTCCTTGGTTTTTATTCCTTTTTAGTTTTTCCTGTCAAGTTTGGCATTTAAACTTGTTGTTTACATATGGAAATGAACACTAGCAAAACCTGAATTCTGCTCCCAAATGACTCTTTTTCTGTGGCCTTACAACAAGCAACCGAATTTACACCACTGACATCCCCACTGTGGCGGGACCCTGGGACCACAGTGATGGAGTCTGTGCCTACCCCACTGCCCAGCTGGGAGCATGACAGACAGGAAGCACCAGGAACAGCCCCAGCCCTTTGCACCTGGGATTGGGATGGGCCAGAATGTGGGCCCACAGATGGGTCTGACTCAGCGGGGTCCATGGCTGGGCAGGGCAGGTCTGTAGGGAGCTCAGGATCAGCCATGTCATGACATGGTTGAGAGGGGAAGAGATGGGCCATGGACAGATGGGGAGAGGTTGTTAGCGCGAGTGAGACATGTAAGTGCCCTGACACCATTGAAAAACTTGCAGCAATAACGTATAAAGGGTTTGCTGCTTTAAGAACAAATCACAGCCTAAAATTCGTCTTCACGGTGTATTTGTCAACAAAATAAGATATAATGAATATAATCTAAACTGATTATGCAACATTCGGAAGAAAAATAGGCTTAATTCATGTCAATAGAGTTTTCACAACGAGAACACGAACGGTGATTCACCTGGGTCTATGGAGGACTTTCCATGAGCCTATATCACTGATGGCACTAGGACTCTTCATTCATTATAAAGTTAAGCACAGGTGAAAGCTTTAGAAGGCTTGGAAAGAAGTAATGTACTTGGGCATCACATGAAAAGAAACAAAATAAATTAATAAAACACAAAACAGTAGTTATTGTAGTGATGAGGTCTGGTGACCTGGAGGGAAGCAAAAAAAAGAAGTAATAATTCAAGGAGGATTGATTTGTTGACAATTGCCGTTTCTGCAGTTTGACACGTTCTGTTTTCCTCAGTTTTTTCCTCTTTTTTTTCTCGTTCTTTTCTTTTTTTTTTTTTTAATTTTTGCCCTTCCATGTGTGCATTATGAAGCTTTTCACACTGAAGTAGAGGAGTTGAATTACTGTTTTTCTCATGGTTGAGGATTTGGTGCTGGATCCAGTCAGCAAAAAATGGCCACGACATCTGTTGAGCAATAATAATACATCTATTAGGGAGCCATCATCAGTACTGGGACAGAGGTTCATGTCACAGGAGCCAAGGCTGTTCTCTCTAGTGTCTGATACCGATCAGTATCAAATCTTCCAGAGCTGATTAACATATTCTCAATGATGAAAGAACAGCCTACCTAGGGGGAATCTAACAGAACCCATAATACTAATGTTGTGATCTGGAAAGTTTATAATCCTCCTGTTTAGCTTAACTTTTTCAGTGTTGATGTTCTTCTACCTCTGAATCTTCATCAGTTCTGCGAAAGTCTAAGAATCAAGGCATGAGAAGGTTTCCTGCTTAAGTCTGAACTGTGTCTCAAGTCACTGCTTTTAAACGTATCAAGCACACTCCTGCTATTATAACACAGCTTTTGACTTTCCTTTTTCAGTAATACTTCATATTCTGCAATTGTTCTTTATTATTTGAGTTTTCTTTACCATCTTAATTGCTGATAATGTCCCCACGAATCATGCACAGTTGCACTATTGGGGAGAAATGATGCACAAATATTCAGCAGCAATTGTATAAATATTTTCTCCTTTGAAATAACCTGAATCTAGCAGACAAAGTATATAGTGCAGATGCAACATGGCTTTGACATTGGATAGCTGAACTCCTCAGAAGATGCTTGCATGGATATGTGTGAAGGATTATGAGTTTATTGGATATCAGGATCTTCTGAAAAATACTGGAAAGGAAAGGAGGGACATGCAACTGACCTTGTCTTTTACTGATAGACTACAAGCATTTTATTTTTATTAGCTTGTTAGGACATCAGGACTCAGCTAAATGGTTTTATAGTTAAATGGAACAAGTTTAGTATATTAATATCCCACTTGTCCACACTAAATTAATGGCCTGGAGACTGTGAAAGCTTTATGATAGATATGGGCTGTACAGTGCTATTTAAAGCTTCCTTTTCTTCAGTCTTTGGTGTGGGTGCCGTGGCTTTAAGAGTGTCTGAGGAGTCCGAAGTACCCAGAACACATAAACCCCTGAGTTTATTGTGGTTGAGTAACATATGGTTATGCTGAAATGTGTGACCCTGAAGAACAGGGAAAGAGAAGAAAAGAGTGGTATTAAAGGCAATTTTCACTGTTAGACATGTGCAAGTTCATACAGTCCTGCAATCACTGAAACTAGTTGTTCCAGCACCTCCATGAAAATTCGTATTTCCAGCCCACATCAGTCTTGGATAAGGGTCTTCATATCCTTCTGTCAGGCAATTATATCCCTATGAGTTTTGTTTTGCTTTCTTTTCTTAAATATGTGCCTCTCAAATGAGAACTGAAAATTTAGGAGTGAGAATATGATCCTTTGAAGGTAAAGGTGGAGACTTATAAGAATTAAATGCTAGGAAAATGGAAATGTCTTCACACAGTTTCATCTTCCATCATTTTTTTCTTAAAGTGCTGTTAATGTCCAAACAAATTTTCATCCATTGGAGAAACAAAACAGCAGAGTGGTTATCAACATGCACCACTGTGTTGTCTATGGACCACCCAGCTCCAGATACTTTGTATGAACAAAACAGGTTAAATGTCGATGGTATCCTTCTAGTAGTCAAAGCCACAACATTATTGATGAAATAGCTCAGTGCTCTCCAAGATAATTTTTGAGCCAGCTCCACTAGTCATGATTTCTTCACACTCATTTTAAGACAGTTTAAATTGGGGATGTTTTGTTCCCCCAGTAAAAAATACAAATTACATCTGGTAAATCTAGTGGAAACTACACGGAAAAAACTATGTTGCTAAATTAAAGGGATGGAGTCATCTGCATTGTCTGAATGTGGCACCCCAAAAGAGAGTATGAATCTGTTATAAATGTAAATTCTTTTGCTGTACTTCCTTATTTTTTTATTTTTATCCTTCTTGAAAACTTCTGGTTGTTTCATGCTTTTGTGGATGTTAAGGCATGTGTACATGTATGTAGAAGAAGGTTTTGAAAGTAAGAAATAGATTCTCTACCTTGAACCCCAGTTGGGTAAGTTCCGGATGAGAGATTCCATGTCTTCATGGAGCAGGGGTGTTTTCATGTGATGACATCCTTTTCCTATTTACAATGAGGTGGTGGAAACAGACTTTTTCAATCAGTTTTATGTGAGAGGCTGTTTTCCTGTTATTTTAATGAAATATTACAGATGTTAGCCATCGTAACAGTAATCTGCCTTTTTGGTGCCTACCTGAGAGACAGTTAACTCTATTACTGCATACTTTTCAGTAATTTTACCCGTTATTTGTTCATAATGAGACCCACGACCCTTCTTACCTTTTTATGATGTTGTTACTTCTTAAAAAATTCAGTCTTTTCTGCTGTAAAATTTAAGCTACAAGATACTTACAGCCATGTCTGCATGCACAAATGCACACGCACATACACACACAGAGAGCTCTATCGGTAGTGCAAGTTCATTGAATGAATGAGTTTTAATAGAAAATAAAAGTCCTTGTTTTGCAACATGGTATTTTAAAGATAATTACCATGTATATAATAACTTGATAATTTCAGATGCCTTTAAAATGGAATTTTGTTTTTTGCAGTAATTTGCATGGAATACAGTTTGGTTTTTTTAAAGACTTTTTATTTCAATAGGAATTTAAATCACAATACTTTTAACAAAATTAGACACTGTGTGTGATTGCTACTTTGATATTACAGAACAGATATAAAAGTAAAAAATGCAAAGTTGCAAATTATAACACACAGTGGCATTTAAATAGAAAATGAATGAATGAGTGAATCCCATAGTGTTGTATATTAACTCATCATCTGTTTATGAAGAGTTAAAAATATTTAATAGTTCAGCTGGCTAAAAAATTTAAAAAGAAATAAAGTAAAATTAATCATATAAGTCTTTCTTCTGGGTTTTACATAGGTTTTGTGACTAGGTAATGGTTAACGTGGCATTCGTTTCTATTAGCATTCTTCTCTACAAGAATCCCACATTTTAAATGTGATTTCAAAAAGGGTCATTCCAAAAAAGATCTTGGAGTAAAAATTAATTAAATATTTTAAATTTTCAAGATTTTTTTACCATTAAAATTAGACAGGCTGACTGTATATCTGAGAGTTAGAGGAATATGTTACCCTTTTAAAATACTAGATGAAAGAAATTTAGGTGTGTGTCTTCAGTTACCCTTCCTGTGACTTAGTTTTAGAACATTTATTTATTTAATTCCATGTATACATAATGCACATAGAGGATCTACACAATCTTATACAATAGGATTTCAAAATTCTCATGTTCTGATTGTTTTTGTTAATCTTGCCTGATGAGTTACTCAGATATACCTTCTCAGTTGCTTGTCAATCCTTTAGTGTTCATTCTAATCACTTCTGCTTCACAGGATGAAGGTAGTATGACATGGTTTGTGTATGCAGACTGTTTGGATATACAACCTACTACCCACTTCTTACTTGCTGTTTGTTTATTTGTGGCTTCCTAATTTGGTGCTAAATGCTGTTCATCCGATTGTCTTTTCCTTTTCATTGTGGAAATGATATCTATATACCCTGCAGCAGAAAATTTGAAAGTATGCCTAAATTCAATCAGATTTTTAATACTACATTACATTTAACAAACTAATTTATTCTCTTCAGAGTTATATAGGATTTCTGGGCATTTGCACAGATAAAAAGGAGTCATTACTCTCACTTACCTAAAAATTTTATCCTAAAGGACACTTTTCAAAACATTTGAATTCATAATCCAGGCTTGCAATTAAAAAAAATGAATAAAACCACATGAGACTAGCTCATAGAATCACTTCAAAATATCACACAGTATCTCTGCGAGTATTCTTTGAGAGAGAAACAGAAAGGTATCAAAATCTTCTTTTCAAAATTGGTTAAATTTTAGGCCATGATAAAGTCGCTCCGCTCTATTTAAATGCACAGGTAAGCTCAGAAACTTAGAGTCCTCTGCTTTAAAAAATAGTTCAGTCTGAACAAGGCTCGTAAAACTGGAATGATTTGGTCTTGGTATACACAAGCTTATATAAGACAACATACATTCTGTAATATCTAGCAGTTTACTATGCAGCCAATATAGTAAACTATACATCCTGCTGAGGGAAGCAGACCCTTGATACCACTTGGGGATTGGACTTCCTGTTTTTATAAGAATGTTATCCAGGTATTAGTACATACGGAGTAAGCACAGTGCCTTACATAAATTGAATTGTCACAGCATATAAAAGATGGAAAAATTCAGTTTGGCAGCCAAGAATTGCATGTCTGTTTCAGAAATGCATGTCCACGCTAGCCTCAAAAATAGAGTATGACTTACCTTGAAACAGGGTATGGTAGTTAAACCTCTAAGTGTGTTCTTAAAAAGTTAGATGTGTGTGAATGAAACCATCCTCCATAGTTGTAAAATTTAACCAAGAAAATTGTTGTAATGTAAACATCTGAGGTCCATAAAAATTTCTGTCAGTTGCCTGAGGCTATTTAAAGCTGAAGAAATCAAAGGAAATTCTCAGAGGAATGAAGTCATAAGTGGAGGGAGGGGCTGTCATTTATATGGACGTGAAAAGAATGGAGGTAATTTTGCTTCCCAGACAGAACATAGGGAAACTGCAGAGTTCTCTGCAGTGGCAGTATGATGAAGAGCTATATGGTCACCATAGGGAATTAGCACTATGTGCTTACTCTGCTCCTATGATCTTTCCCAGGCCACCACTGCTGGTGTTTGTTGGAGATGAGCTGATGAGCCACTAGGGACTTTTGTTTCACCAAGCTCAACTTATGTTCACTACTGATCCTCAAACAACTCCAAAAACCAGGAAGGAGCACTTGGAGGCTTGAACTGTCATTGCTGAAGAGTTCTTTCACAGGAAACAGCTGGGTTATATTCATAACTCTGAAGCATGAGCCATAAACATCAGACTATCATTAGTCCATATCTGAGGGGCCACTGAGACTTCAGGCCCGACAACATTGCTGGATTGGCCCTGTTTATTATGTTCATTGTCATTCAGAGCTTTTGTCAGTACAAGAAAATATCTTCTTGCATCAGTGATCCTCATGATAAATTTTGTGGCAGACTCCAGTGCTTTCTTTCCCTGCACCTTAAAATACTCAGAGCAAATCTTCGTTCATCTTTATGGTAAATGATGAATCAAGCAGTTTTATATCAAAACTTAGCTGCCTTTCTGTTTAAACTCTCAGAAATCGTGCGTAAGTAATTTAAATGCTCAAAACCAAAGCAAACTCAGACTGTAAAATAGTCCTGTCCTTGCACAAGTCCAATATATTCTTAACATGAGGCTCTGCAGCTGGATCTGGTGAATCTTGCTTGTGCCATTAACTCAGCCCAAAGCAATGAACAGATTGACCTAAAGATTATGTAGACATCCTATAACTAGCTTTTTCACCTCTTATTAGTGACAGTCAATCACAATATTACCAGGCTTTAGAGGAATTCAATGAAACAAAGTATTTTATAGATGTAGTTTCAATCTTCTGGTTATATCTAGAAAAAGAATAGCTGAAAAATTTTGGAATGGAACAAAATAGTAGTATGGTCTTAAAGGACAATCTACTTTTCAGCAGCCATAGGGAACAAACATCCTATTGTCTTCTTTTCCCTGCCAAATAGTTACAGCATAATCCATACAATTTAACATTTTGATTACTGTAATTCTGTTACAAAACAGGTAAATATATGTTTCCTTGACCTTGGATTAACTATGTTCCCTTGCTGCGTATGTGTTTGTATCTAATGACACACATCTAAACTTGTGATTAGCAAACTTGCGGTTAACAAATGTATGGTGACTGTGCTAGATCCAGACTGTACTAAGTGAAACTTAATCTCAACCAACAGCTACCAAATACCACATACTAATCCCTAAGAGGCCATGACTCAATAAAGAAGAATTTAATGAAAAAAAAGAATGCCGTGAGGTACTTCTTTTTATTCTACCATGTTACTTATGAGCTCAGAAAAAAAGAATAAATTTCCTTTTTAATATTTTTTTAACTGTTCAGTATTTATGACAGATTGATTCTCTGTTACCATAGCAATCACTGGACAATTTAATAGCATTTAAAAAACAGTAACTTTTATCTGCATGTAATGGTTTATCTGTAAATCACAGCCATACGGAGAAAAGGGATCAACATATTTAGCTAGTTATTTTAAGTTTTACGGATTTTATTTTTATTCCTTATATATTTTGAAATTGGTACATGTATTGATATGTTACTGTCTCAGATAGTTCTTCACTTATGCCCAGGTAGCTGAAAGTCTCTGTGTTTAATTTTGTTTGCTGTATTGTTAACACTGTATTCAGCTGTCCTACTTTATTAGACCAAATTAATATATGTGTACATTTGATATCAACCCGATATGAAGCTTGGATCCAGATTCTGATGTGAAGTCTTCCCAAGGATGTAAATTCTTTCAATAAAAACTACATGGATTATAAGCAAGAAGCTGTGAACATGACTCTCCTGTTATATCCTTAATGAAATCCATCCAGAGCCTCAGGATGGATTCAGAAATCAGACCAATTTTCTAGCTTTCTCATTTCATATCTTGCTGACAAATTCTATCCCAGAATGTCTGCATCTCATGGTCCATTTTTCTTCACTTCAGGGCATGCCGTATGTGTTTGAATGAATCTGAGAATGAAATGAAGTATGAAATACAGAGAACGTAAATCATATTTTCAGATGACACAAAGCAGGAAGGGATAGTAAATTCATGGAAGAATGAGAATAAAATATAGTTTAGTCATCATAGATTGAAGAAATGGCCTGAAATCAATTAAACTAGATTCATTAAGGCCACTGGTAAAGTGGCTCCATGGAGACTAACAATCAGAAAAAATAAAAAAAAGAGAGATTACATGCAAAAAGTAAAACTTTATGTTTTAAGATAAGAAGAAATATATAGACTAAATCCTGAATAACATGCAATACTTTCTTTGGATTTTATCCAGTTACTACAAGAAAAAATCAGGTGAGGGAGATTTCCAAGGAAACTTGTGGACTCTGTAACGTTGTCTAATACTACTTAAAATATGAAAGCCCTTCTAGTTTTTACTCAGAATTTATTTTGGTGAGATGCCTGAATACTTACATAATGAAAAACTTTGGAATAAACTGAAAATATGTGTGAGTCTTTTCCATTCTTCTCCCTTTTTGAATACTTTCAATAAACCCTTTTAGACTGGAAGCCACATAATTAAATGGGAGTTAACTAACCCAAAATGTCTGCCTTTCATCCCAAAAGACATTTTATGACTAGGGAACACAAAGCCTAATTCTGTACAGTGTCAGCATATTACAAGTAGCATTCTTCTTTCATCATTCACAGCCACACAGGACTCCCTGTCAGTCCTGCCTTATAGTCCTTTCTCACTGGAATTATATCTATGCATTAATTACATTGGAGGTCCCAATTAAGCTTTCTTTTACCACAAATACTAACTGGAGTGATATAAACAGAGAATGCTTTATACACATTAAAAAATGGCCATTAGAGAAATTAAATGTGTTGTAGGAGGAGATTTTGCCTCAGGGGAGAGACAGAGGTAAGGGTAATAGGGGATTTAGCCTTTCCATTACCACTTCCCAGTGTACCTGTTTACCATGGGTCACACAGTGAAGTAAGAGTTGTGTAAATGCTGAACCTCACTCTCTTCTTTCTTCTCTCATCATTTCAGGTTATGGTTGATTCCATCCCTCCTTTTCTTCTAAGATTTTGACCACTCTAAAAGCTGTAGATGACAGGAACTGGAGTAAACCCAGACATCAAGTGTCTGAAAATAAGCCTTTCTCTCAGAATCTGCTTGGAAAACTGAACAAGAAATTCTCATAATAAAATATTAAAGCTCTAAGAAATTCTTTAAGGTAGATACTTCTTTTTATTACTTATTAGATTGTCTCAAATATACAGCTAGGTTGTTATGGCAGAAGGCCTTTGGTCAAATCTAGGTGGAGAAGGCTGGAAAGCACAATATAGTGTTATTATATGGCACTAATTACTTTTTTGAACATTATTGTATAATGTGTTTGCATTCACTAATTATGTGAGAGCACACCACCTACTGCTTTAAGGCCAAGATTACCAATTGTGGCATTTGAACACATTGCAGCAACAACATCCTTACATGTTCTGTCATAATTTTTAAGGAACTGCAAAAGCAAGAGCAGCACTCTTTCCCTGTCTGATTGTGATATGAGTGAGTCTTTCAGAAAGGGTTTTCCTTAAGGGGGACCAAGTAATCTTGCTGAAGAACAAGCCAAATATCTCTGAAGTTCAGGCCCGTTTTAGTTTGAAATTTTCTTTCTCAAGGTCAGAGGGAAGTGCATCTGACTATCCAGGATCGCCAAACCTTCTCCTGAAGCTAAGCCACACGCCTTTAAAATATTGATTAAGGACAGCTGGGAGCATCCAATTCATGCTGCTGTTAGGTGTTGGAGGGTACTCTTAACCTGAAAGGTGCTACATAAAACCAAGCTAGCTTCCTTTGTTCCAGTATAGATTTGCATCACATGTCTCGATTTGGGCTTTTTGTTGGTCGGTTGTTTGTTTTTTTTTTTTGAGATGTCCCTTACTATACGTGCCTTACTTATCTCATTCTCTTTTCAAATCTTCCTGGTGACACCTTGCTAC
This sequence comes from Neopelma chrysocephalum, assembly GCF_003984885.1. NCBI lineage: Eukaryota > Metazoa > Chordata > Aves > Passeriformes > Pipridae > Neopelma > Neopelma chrysocephalum. The sequence goes on along the minus strand of NW_020897716.1, from coordinate 1,139,980 downwards.
ATACTTTTTCCTTGGAAATGCATGTTTTCTCCGTGTTTTAAAGCACGTGTAGTACTAAAGCAAACCAAATTACATTTAGCCTAGAGGCAGAAAGGATTAATAGGAGGAAGGTTAGTCATTTCCTTGGGAATGAGGTAGAATATGAAGACAGGCTAAAAAATAAGTAAAATAAAAAGTAAATTAATTTAGGCAAAGTTATATGACTTTTTATTTGGCTTGTGGGACGATTTATGAATAGACCAATCAGAGTTTGAAAAACAGATTTTAAAGCCAGCTTCAGAAGTTACTACATTTTTCCTCCTTTGGAAATATCCCCCGGAAAAGAAAATATCATTCATCTTTTCCTTTATGTTTCCTTAAGGAAAGTTTGATTTCTTTAGTGAGAAAAACTGCAGCTTTAGAACTAAATTTTAGATCTCATCAGACTGCCAAACCAGGCTCTGTATGAAACCTGCCTTGAGAAGGACAAACCTGTTATCCAGAAATCCCTCTCTGTTCCTCTCCTCTACCAAAAGCAATAGTAATTCACTGGTGACCAGTGCCCAAAGTCAGTCGGGGTATCCCCCTTGCATTATCTCAGCACTAGCTGCCCCTGGTGCCAGAAGTGGAAGGCTTCGGACCCTCATTCCCCAAGGAACAATGTGAGAGAGCAGGTCAACCAATGCCTGCCTGCATGGGATCATTGCCCACTGGCTCAGCAACACAGGAGCATGTTCAGTGCTTGGCAAGGGTTCTGCCCTTCTTCTCAGTTTCAGTTCCACTTTCTCAGTCATAGGTTGGACTTCACCAAGAGACAGAGAGAATAGAAAAAGTTGGAAAGGAAAGGTGAGTAAAGTAAGGCAAAGTACAGGGTTAGCAAATGAGCCAAATAAAAAATACACCTTCCACTAAATAGCAGAAGGAAAGCAAAAACACTTTTAAGTGTGCTGCAGTTAAGACATAAAAGCAATTTAGCGGAACAAATCAAACCCCAGCAACTACTTACCCACCTGCAAAGGCAATAATAGAATCAGCAGCACTTGAAGGATTGCCTTTATTGTTTGAGGAATACAGCATCTCCTGTTAAGGAGCGCACAGACAATAGGAATACATTACAGGGAAATAGTTAGGACAGCCATCAGGAGAAACAAGTATTCAGTTACCTCCAAAAAAGCTTCAGTCATTTCTAGCCAGGTAACTGTTAAAAATACATCTGTGGAAGTGAATTTCATGAAGTTATTATGGAAGTTACTGGACTCTGCAGCATGTGATGGCTTTATGGACATAACATCTGAATTTAGAGGTATGTTTGTAGAACTATCCAATTATTGAAAGTGGTAAACAACTTTTAGAAGGCAACGTCTTTATTCTCTGCTGGAAGTATGTATGCAATGCAAAGTAAAGCACTGAAATAAAGAGCAACAACAGACGGGGTTAGTACTTAGGCTGCTGCAGACTCAAATATGTAATGAAAATGAACCAACTTCTGCAGAATTTAATTTAGTTTTTTTCATCCCATAAACCTTTCCTATTAAAGTTTTATTGATGTAACACTTTTAATACCAGGTCACAGAACAAAGGTGAAAGTTTCTGGGAAAGTTTTTTAAAAAATCACACAGTCTACTTGAGCTATGAAGCACCAAGCTATTTTTGCTTTGCTGAAAGTAATGTGGCCCGACTTTGTTTTCCAGAAATCAAACACATCTTTTTTTAGCGTTTCAAAGTTGTAGAGTAATTAATCTTCAATGAGGGTGAGTACATGTGACATGTTTGGAAAGATCCATGCTAGAAATGAGAATGAGAGGCATGTATAAATTTGTTAACCTTTTAATCTGCATCATCTTACAGCAATGGATATCATAAGATGTGCCAAGTGTTCTTGAAGGTTATAATACTTTCCAGGTACAGTTGTATTCTTCATACTTATCAGTCCATCTGCTGATCTCTACATCAATTTTTACCCACGGGCTAAAAGGGGATATTGCAATTTATCATGCTATTTAGATATCTTTTACAGCAAAGCCCGAGCTGGGTTTTTTAATCATACTGAAGTTTTCTCTTTTTGACATTAAAAATGTGTAAATAAATGCCGGGATAAATAGGAGTCAGAGAAAAGCATAGTTCAACAGTCTGCTTCAGAAAACAAATACTTTCAGTCTGGGAAATATGTGATTTGGGGCATCTACAAGATGAGGTAGGAATTATCTGGCTATGTCTTTTTGTTTGAAAATGTTGATTCATTGATATAATACTAGTTGATGCCAAAAGATTATATCACTTCATTTTTGTCTAATAAAAATAAATTGATAAATCTAATATTTTCTGGATGAAAATATACAGCTTGAATTGACAAATAATTTTTTGAAAAGTTTAAGCTAGCATGAAAACCAAAACCCAATCCACACAAATTTTTGCCTCTGAGCAAAGAGAACTGAGAACTGACTTTCTGAGGCTTGGACGTAACTTGATATTGGATGGAGATGGCTTTCTACATTTCTCTTGCTTTTTTACCCCCCGCCCCAAAACCCTTCCTCAGTGGGAAACCAATTTTTCATTCAGCTATAATCACCATATTTTGTTCTTAATCATGTGTGACATGACAAAGAATTTAATAAATATTAGGTTCTTAAACTGTAACTGCAGAATAGTAGGTGAAGATCATACAGATCTACATAGCTATCTCTAACTGCCTCTCTAACTACCTATCTCAGTTTGAAACTCAAAGCCTGAAAATAGTATTTTAACAGTGATCTTCACATTAAGAAATTAAACAGAAATTCCAGGTTATTTTGAAAGGAGAAGATCTTTGATTAGAAACCCAAAGGCAAGTAGTTACTAATTTACACTTTGTCTCCTTCCCCTGTAATAGAAATAGCCCATTTCTATTATTCAGTATCCTTCAGTGCTTTATTCTGAAGGTACAAAAAATAGGAAGGTATTCATCTCTCTGCTACAGCCGCCAACCTAACTACCCACCATGTCTCCCCATGGATTTCTCTCCTCTCCAAAGTCTTGCTTTCAGCACTTCAGGTGCAGCTTTTCCAGCTCTGTCCCAGTTTCCAAGGCCATATTCCCGTGTTGCAGAAACACAGACTATGCCAAGATGAAAGGGATCCACAACTCCTTGCACAGAAACATCCCCAAGTGGCACAGTATGTACCTGAGAGTATTGTACAAACACTTGAACTCCGTCAGGCTTGGTGCTGTGACCACTTTCCTGGGGAGCCTGTTCCAGTGACCATCCACCCTCTGGGTGAAGAACCTCATTCTAATATCCAACCTAAACCTCCCCTGGCATAACTTCAGGCCATTCCCTCAGGTTCTGTCACTGGTCCCCACACTGCTTGCCCCTCCTCTTCCTCTCACAAGGAAGTTGTAGGCTGCAATGAGGTCTCCCCTTAGTCTCCTCTTCTCCAGGCTGAACAGACCAAGTGACCTCAGCCGCTCCTCATATGGCTTCCCCTCTACACCCTTCACCATCTTCATTGCCCTCCTTTGGATGTTCTCTAATAACATATTTCTTGTATTGTGTCACCCAAAACTGCACACAATATTCAAGGTGAGTCCACACCAGTGCAGAGCAGAGCAGGACAACCCCCTCCCTCGACCAGCTGGCGATGCTTTGCCTGAAGGTCCCCCAGGACACAAGTGGCCCTCCTGGCTGCCAGGGCACTGCTGACTCATCTTCAACTTGCCATCGACCAGGTCCACCAGGTCCCTTTCCGTTGCACTGCTTTCCAGCATCTCTTTCCCCTGTCTGTATTTATATCCAAGGTTGTCCCTTCCCAGTACAGAATCCAGCACTTCCCCTTCTTGAACTTCATGTTCTTCCCACAGTTCATCCCTCTTAGAGACTTGATAATCAAGCCCCTACCTTCTTGGCTCCCCGTGTCCCCCACCTGTCAGTCAGGACAGGAAGAACACCGTGGGGCTGGCCCCATACAACCAGGGGGCCTCCAGCTCTCACGGGGTGCTGAGGTGTCCCTGTGTTCCCTTCACTTAGGATGCTAGAACCGTGCCCTGCCCAAGGCTCTGGTATCTCTCCTAGGTCTTGCCAAAATTGCCTGAGTCTTACTGAGGGCAAGCAATGGAAAGAGGGTGAAGGTGCCTCAGCAATGAGTGCTCATGATTCAGTTTGTTTGGCTAAACATGCATCTCACTCCTCGTTGCATGCAATGAAGCATGTTCCTAATTTGGCAGGGAGAGAGAATCCTTCATAACATTTTCTGTGAGACCAGGAGAGCCTGGGCCACTTATATAGGACATTGTTATTTCTTTAGACATTCCATGTTTCCTTGCCATGCTCACACTCCAGCTTGCTGCCGGTGGCTGCACTGCTAGGAGGTTGTGCCAGTGCTCACACTTCCCATATCGGCTTCCTATTATTTCACTGCTTCTGGGGAAAAAATTGTGCTCAGAGCATTTGTGCATCCCCACAATAGGATGACATCCTATAGGAGATCCTATCTTCCTTTTGCACTCCATAGTGTGGGAACGGCCTGTGACTGAGGTGTCTGCACAAGCCCTGGCTTGCATGCCTGCCTCGCAGAGTTCCTCAGTCTAGGGCAGAGTTACACAAGATTGTCTGCAGGCAGCTGTTGGAGAAATCTGAACCTGCAAGTCTTTGCAAGGCTTGGGAGCTGCAGGTTTCCCATCACTTTTGATCAGTCAGCCAGAGTTGTTTATTCATTCTTGTCTTACAGAGGGTTATGTCTAGGTGGTACTTCTCAGGTCAATGTGAGCTGCGTTTGCTCACTTACCAGGCTGACCTGCAACACGAAGATATGGTTGGTGGCATTCCCAGACCAGTTGAGGAGCTGGGTGATGGTCATCATGAAGATGTTTAGCTCCTCTCTGGGACTTTCCATGTCACCCTCAGCACCTTGTTTCTGTTACTCTGCTCAACTTAGGGCACAGTCAGAGGCGGCTCATACCGCCCTCCTGGCCAACTACCTTTCAGCACAGCAGAGTGGCAGTGCCCTGCAGCCTGGGCACCCAGGCAGCTGGAGCACAGCTGCAGTCAACACTGTCATCTGGACTTGGAAAATAGTGTTCGATGGTCTGGCTGGACTCCTTATATTCATATTATATGGGGGCTGTGCATCCATGGTGATGTCTTTGAAAATCTGAGTATGTTACCCACATCTGCACGCAGTTCTGGATTGGTACCACATTGTCTATCTGGCATGATCACAATGGCTTTCAGGAGCCTCAGGTCCATGTGTTTTATCTCTATAATCACAGTCTGGTCCTTGCAGAGTCTGTCATGCTCAGATTTTGGGCCTGAGTCATCTTTAGATTCAAACTGCCTCAAAGTTTGACCTATTTCTCTTCACATTCTTCATATTAACATGACCCTGTGGACATGTATAACTTCTACAGGCATCACTATGTTCCTTTAAAAACTAAGAAATCTGAAAATGCTACATGCTGCATAATGCCTTCTTTTATGCTACACTACTAAGAGTTTTAAACTTGTCTGAAATGGTTTAAACCTTTGATACATTGTGTTACTCTAGAAAGACAAGGAAACTGGCGGTTATTCATGATTTAGTAAAATCCTCTTACGTATGTTTTTTTTCCATTTAACAATTGGATAGCACGATTGAACAAAAAAAGAAGTTACTAAAATGTTCACTCCTTTTAAATCACTGCTGTTCCAAGTCATAAAACTCCTAAAAACTGTATTAAGTTTCAGTTTCTCATAGTAAGTGTCACTGTATAGAGTTGAAAAATGCAAAATAAGCAAATATTCAGCCAGGTAAAACTGCAGAAAGTTTGGCTTTAAAGTGACAGTATAACTCATTTTCACTGATCTGCATTAAAATGTTCCTTTTTTTTCCCCTCAATAACATCAACAACTTTTAATATCCTGGAAGACTGAAATGTGTTTTCTGTCTTTGATATTACATAACAAGTGCATCCTAAAGGTTAGAATTTATTTTACGGTAAGAATTCACCTGCCTTCTTAATCTGCCTGATTTCACAATGCTGGCATATCCCCATGAGAAAATACCTTCACCTGAGTTTTGTAGTTATTCTTCAACTAAGTCTTTTGCATGGAGTGTCAGAAGAACAGGTTACCTTTTTGTGAAGAGCTCCTTACCACCCCATCAGAAAACTTCTATCTGCTTTTCTTTGAGACAGCAAGTCTCACAGCAGCAGCAACTGAGACATTTAATTACTTGATGATAAGATAAATTAATTTCTGACCTGCTTAGTGCTGTTGAAGGAGAGACAGGAAATTCTGGGGCAAATTTCATAAATGATGAAAACTAGAAGCCTGACAGGGCATGGCAAAAGTACTATATACACTCTCTAGGAAGAGGAAGTCTAAGATGCCTATTTTTTTTTTGTGGGCATGTCTGAGCATGGTAGAGGACCACAGAGGAGGTTTTCTTCAAAACTCAGACGCCCTCAGAGCTGTAGCCCAAAGCCTAAGATTCAGATGGAAGGCAGTATCAGGAAGATGACTGTGTGTTTGATTCAAAGATACTCAAATCTGCTTTCAGCCCATCATCAGCATCATGAATTTTTTGGAATGAAAAATGCTGTTTCTTTCAACATTATTTTGAGAAACAGAAAATTACTCAGGAAGTAAACACAGCCTATGTGTTGTCTGAAGTATGTATTTTAACCCTATATCTCCTTATTCAGGTGGCCTCAGGTTGCCGCACAATTTTAATGAGGAAAAGTCATCTTAAATCTGCTGCTTCTTGATGCTATTTTTCCTTTCTTATAAAACAGCAAAATCATCTGGGATTCAGAGGTGTCCTGTCAGAGAAAGAAGGTGCAAATTCATAAATAAGGTGCAGAGCCAGGTGGTTGGTGACTCCTTTGTCATTGTGAAGAATCTTTGAGGACTATATGTGTAATTGAGACTTTATTCATAAGAGATTGTAAATATCTGAGGACCTAGTCTGGTATATCATGTAGCCTGAAGCTAAGGCAAAAATTCCTTCAAGAGATTGGATATTTTCTCTTTTTATGTGAATTCTTTAGTTCCATTGTGAGCTGTAGGCCTTGGTTGTGTTTAAGAAGAAGGTAGGTATATTACAGAGTGCTCTGTACTCCTGGTGCCTTACTTCTCTGAGCAGGGAGGTAGCAGCTTTGCCCCACCTGCCTGTCTGGGCTTCCCTTTCTCAAGCCCTTTCACTTTAGGGACCAGAACAGGGAGAGGAAGAGGGGTGTCGTGCTACTGGACATGGGATTTCAGATTTTTCCTGAAATCACAGTTCAGATACAGTCTTTGAAAATATGTATAACTCTCAGATCATCTCATTGTCATCAATTTATAAAGAATACCAAAAGCAGGATGCATTAAAAGCTCAAGTTTAGCTAATATCTCCTCTGTAAATATCTAGTCAGGCTACTGAAGTTCATTGTATCTTTTCTTCCACTTTCTACTTATGCATCCAGATTAAACTTTTGAATTTATTGTTGGATAAATGTAGCTATTGGGAAGAAAGCATTTGTTATTATGTTGGTATAATATCCTGTCTGCATACTGCCAGAAAAAAATGTTTTTTAAATTTGCTCTCCACAATAATTCCAGAGGCAGGTACAATTGTGACAAGCATCTTGACTTTCCTCTAATTAGCAGAGAATATTATTTAACACTAAATTAATTGAGACATTTTTGAAGGATACAAATGAGTCTTGTTGATATACCTAGCTGAGATCAAGCTCTCCATTTAAAAAGTATGGAAATGGTCAAAAGACATGACTTTGGAGAAGACATAACCACTCTGCCTTTCCAGGTGACCCATTTTCAACAGCCTTTGTCCACAAAAGCTGTGGGTTGTTAGCACGTAAGGAAGTAAAGTTGCTCCTTACTTTGTCACATTATTGTTTTGTATTTAATGAAAGTGCATAGTATTAACATACATAATGCAATATGTAATTCTTCATGGAAAAAACAAACAGGAACCAATCTGAAATAGTTTGCATACTGTATGGGAATGCTTCGTTTTCATTCCTTGAAAATGTTTTGCATTTGTTCCTCTTGGGCAGAACACTGTTTTGACTGCAGAACTGCTAAGTGTTTATTAGTAAAATAAACATTGTAGGTGATTGAATGTGTTTATCTTATAATAAGGGATAAAATTCTGCATATATCAGAAACAAGCTCCCTTTTTATCCCTGTCTTCAGCTATGCTGAATTTCCATTCTGTTGCTTAACAGGGGCTGTTAGTGCTATTCAACATACTGAGGGCTGATTCAAGCCTGGTCTCCTATCCAACCTGCTCCAGCTGCTGACCACAATAGCTAAACAGCCTTCCCCTAAGCCACATTACCCTGTTGTTCCTTGCCCCTCAAGCTTATTGAAAGAGTTCTTCAATACTCGCTCATCAAATCCCACTGACTCCAACTGGTGCTTTCTGTTTATACAAAGAATTTGAGGTCATGCCAAAGAGCTGCAGCATCCCGAAACACTATTAACAGAATAATTGCAGAGAGAACACATACCATTAGACTTTTTAAAGTATGACAACAAATTATCAAGCAAAATTGGCCCAAATAATTTGTTGTTTAATGGGAGGGTGAGGACAGTAATTTTGTAGCTTAGCGATTACAGTTCTGTAAATAATTAAAATTGCGAAGGTTCCCCCTCCTCCTTTCAAAATGCTGTGTCATTTTAACTGTGCCCCTTTTCTGTATATTTCTTCACTTTGTTAAAAAAAAGTGACTTCATTGGAAGTCAACACTTTCCAGCTTCTTAGTACAGAAACACGGAAAGGCAAAATTTAGGATTCCTTGGTTCTGCCAGATGCAATTCAGAAGTTGAGAGTTCATCAGACAGTGCTATCAGAAATCCAAGAAACATGGCAAAAATACAAACAGACACAGTCTGTAATATTTCTAGTGGCTTTCTAACGTGCACAGTAATGTGAAAATCTTACATAATTGTGGGTTGACTCCCTGGAGAATGTTTGGTCAGTAGTGCCTATCCCGTAGGAACTATATAAGAATGCACGGAAACAATATGAATTTCTTTTTTGTTCAAATGCCGCAGGATTAGTTATAATTCTTGCAATACCTGTAGTATTGGTTGGACTCCAGGTTTATAAAGGTCTTTTGAAGATAAATGATTTTATGACTCTATTTGTGAATTTGCAAAATTTTAAGTGGCCTGGATAATATGGAAAAAAACATCCAAATAAAACCTGCTTGAGGTAGAAAATCTGCATTTTGCACATAACATACACTGGGGAGAGAGACTGAGCATAAAACATCACTGTCAAGTACTTTTAAATAATGCTTGGAATCTCATGTGTTTGCCTGTAATGTACTCACTACCAGTAAGCTTTGTTCCTGAGGATGTATTAAAGACAAAGAAGGCAGGGGGAATAGTCTATATGGTGGATACATGCTAGAAAACAGCCCCACAAAATGCAAATGGCTATGTCTGATGTAGCCATGTTATAGGACCTTGAGAAAGTGTGATACCATACAGCTCCAGCTTTGGACACCAACGAGATGCTGAACAGCAATTCCACTACATGGGTATGACACTCAATCCCTCCCTGTGCAGCTAAAGGGAACTTGGAAAAGGTAATAATGACTTTTCCAACACATTTGTTTTTCTAGAGGAGGATGGAAACACTGCCAGGCAGGCTGATACTTGTGTGCCAGTCACCTGGAGTGGAGAAATGGCACCCAGCTGGGCACTTGCAGAGACAGTGAGCTATGTCCTTGGGCTGAAACACTTCCATATTTACTTTGCCCACAGTAACATACAGCACTGTAAGTCATGCAAAAGCGCAGCCCAGAATTGTTGTTCCATTTCAGAGGTTTAAGCTCTGGCTCCTTTTGTGCGCTTTCACTGTAAGACATTTAGCAGATAACTTCAGTCTAAATACTTGTATTCAAATGTAGATGAGCTGAATGTGCATGTGCGCATATGTGTGCAATCAGTATTATTCACAGCTTATTAAAGATAGTAATTTCTTGCTTTTTAAGTTGTAAAATTGTAAATTTCATCGAATCGTGGGTACAGTTTCTATAAAAACTAGGTGACCAACCACATTAGTAGTCTTTGGGGACACCTTCAGAGCACAGCATACTTGGAAATGTTTTTGTGCAGAATATTCCACCCACGTCTGAAAATCAAAAACATATTTGCAAACTCTGAAGTGAGAGTAATTCACTATTTGAAAAATGAGCTAAATCTCTAAGATTATTTATTCGTAACTTGAAAGTAAATCTGCTGTTGATGGTATTCATTTAACATGGATGAAATTATTGATTTAAATATCAAGGAAAAAATAAGTCAGCTAAACTGCTTTATTGCTCTCGAGGAGAGGAAGGTGAAGCTGAATGTTGTTAAAGTGATTTTCTTTTCAAAGACGTGTTGTAGTCTGCACTAGATTTGTTTGTGGAGAATTACCTTACAGGTGGGACAGCAGAAGAGAGCTGCAAAGCAAAATGTATCTGAGCTGGGGAGCAGTCTGTGTCTGGTACGAGTTGATTTGGGGATCCCAAGGTGACTCCCACAGAGGGGGCACATAGTAAGAGGGGGCTCTGCAGCCACTGTCTTCTTGTCCATCAGCAATTTCTGCAAAGGACACCTATGACTAAAATCTTTTACAGATCACATAGAAAGGTACTGTGGGCCACCAGTGACCTACTGCAGGGCCTGCTATTTAGCATGTCTATTACTTCAGTCATGTTTTTAGGGTCAAACTGTGATTCAAAGGGGCTTTTCTTTCTTGGGGTGTTCACTCTGTCAAAATTGAGACACCATGAGCAAAAGGTAACACATAAAAACTGTGGTCTTAAAATCAGACAGCAAAAATTGCTTCCAGCCAGTCGTGGAAATTCTCAACCCCGTTACTCTGTTTTTCTTCTAGGCATAGGTACTTACTGACCCCAAAGGCAGTGCCAGAAAGCACAAGTCCATATTCCCATGTAACTGTCAAATGTTTCCCATTGTAAGCTACCTTTTCATTCCAGTGAAAATTACATGACTAAATCCTAAGCAGTTGCATTTCTATTACAATTCATACATTTCTATTACATTCATATCTTTTAAGTGTTGCCAGGTTGGCAAAATCTGTGGTTGGTGGGACAAACGTATGCCTCAAAAAGACTAAACATGTTTTTGGAGAAACAGCATGGTAAGTCAGTCTTCTCTACAGTGTGTTCTATAGTACAATGTCTTGCTTCATGTTTCTGTAGCAGTTTCAGGGATTTCAAACCAAATTTAATTTTAGTTTGGCATCGATGAACTCCATTACCAGACATCGTACAAGTAGTAATCATGAAAACAAATGAAGCTCTATGGTTAAATCAAGATTGAATAATAAATTTAAGAGACAAATTCGTACAGACTTCTATATATATGCATCTCCTTGGGTAGATGCCTGAGATGTATTAATGGGCAATTGTTAAGATCAGGGAGTCTGGAAACTTTTCTGATCTTCAAAATGAAAACAACAACAAAATTCATCAGAAAAAAAAAACAAACAAGGTAATTAATACAGTGAGGAAGGGAAAGGGATAAGAAGTACATTGTTTGTGAATTTCCAGTGCAAATAGGTCATCTTTTCTTTCTTTCCCAGCACTTTCTTGTCCCTTTCACTTCTGAGTGACTTGAAAGGCCTGTTTATGACCACTACATTGATTTCCTTTCCTCTGACTCATTGCAATCTGGCTCCGGCCCTCCCCATTCAAACTAATTCACCAAGGTCTCAAATGACCTCTTTCTGGCTAACACGGGAATCTCTGTGTCCTCTTTGACCTTCCTGTCTAATCTGATACCCTTGATCACTTTTTTTCTTGCCTGGCTTTTGTGGCAGTACCCCCTTGTGGCTTTCCAGCAACCTTCTTTATTGCTCTTTCAGCATCTTTTACAGTAGCTCCTTCTCCCTTCTCCATGGGACTCTCTCAAAGCCACTACAGACTCTGTTTTCTCATTGTACACCTTCTTCTCTTGTTTTCTGCTGTTATTCCCAGGCTGAATATTTTCACCTCTCTGTCCTGTCTGTTTCTGTTCCATTGTGTGAGTTGAATTGATAATTTGGTGTATTCAGGATGATTCCCCATCACCTGAAGCAAAAAAGATCACAGGTAAGTCTTTAATTTGAACCTGCCACTCATCCTCCTCTGCTCATTGCTGTTGACAACTTCCACCTCCCCCTTCAACTCTCATACTGAGGATCAGTTTTTGTCATTCCCTTGCACGTTCCTATGTGCTTAGATAATCACGGCAGATTTGGTGCAAGACCAGTGGGAATTAGGGGAATCTTTCTATTAGGGTCACAAAAGTTTAGGCAAAGATCTAAATAGCATCTTTTCCTCCATCTTTTAAAAACCTTATCCTGCATTTCCTCTCCAAGGTCCATACCTTGGCCACATATTTGGCAATATTTGCTTCTCTAAATGATGCTCTTCAAGTATCTAATACTTCTCAAAAGCATCTCTCTGATATTCCCTTATCATTCCCCTTCAGAGTTGCTCAGGGTTGTGCCCTGCCAGCTGATGGACCAGTTGTTCAATCACTGTAGTGCCATTGACTTGACAGCTCAAATCAGTCGAGGTAAATTTCTGGTTCTTGTCATCCTTTGAAACCCAAGATTACATTTTCCTGTGCCCTTTTTCCTGTCAGAAACGGTGGGCTGGATGGTCCTCTCAGTGTCTTTCATGGTTTGGACTTGCCTCACAGAATGGCAGTTGTTGTACTCCCTTTTATACAGAAACTCCCTAAACCCTCTCTTCTCTCATCAGACAAAAAGTTATTATGGAGGAAGCAAGTCTCCAAAAGAATCTTCTGCTGAGGAATACACCATAAGCCTTTTGGGCCAGACAACTTTTTGTAGCAGATAATCCTACAAAATAGGGATGTCTCTCTCCTGGTCAGGTTTTAATCTAGATGCAGACCTCAACAATCTTTGAAATCAGAGGTGGTTTTAATGGTCTGGACCTCCCTAAAGTGAGTGATCCTGTATTTAAGACAGTGACTGCCACCCCAAAGCAGCATAAGTATTTGTTATCCTTCCTATACTCAAGTCAATGCTTTTGGGTAAAATAAATACTGTATATGAAAATTTTAGTACCTCCCAGAGCTAAAAAGTATATATGTCGAAAATGTGCCTGATGGGATTTTGGTATCAATTTTTTAAGCAATTAAAGATTCTACACTAATTTTACTTTGAAGTACCTGAAAAGACTTCTAAGACAAATGCTTCTCAGAGAATTTTGGCTTGCACTTATAGAAATAGAATGCAAACTAAAGAGTCTTCCTTCAAACAACTGGGTGCAAATAAATCACTGTCTGTTTAACAGATCTGTCCTTAGGATCAATAACATTAGTACCTTTTGTAACAGAATTCATTTCATGGTGACTTTCCCTCTTGTTGACATGCATATACTTTTTTTTGCCTCTGGTTACCCACACTTTATGAGTTTTTGTTTCCAAAAGGTGCTCACTGAATTCCCAGGGAGAAATTCATCAGCTGAACTATGATCTCATTTCCCTTGGCATGCCACAGCATCAGACACATCATGTGTTCATTGCTGTAACCTAATTCCCCAAAGTACAGCAGCTGGGAGATGCTGCCAGGAAAAATGTGACAACCATAGCATAATTTACCAAAAACCAGCAGTGACACATGGGTATTGAAATATGCCATCTAGGTTAACTGATACCATACAGCCCTGTTCTAAGGGAAACTCCTTCTTATATGAATCACATTAGTTTGGGGTTTTTTTGTTGGTTTGGTTGGTTTTTGCTTTGTTTTTTTTTTTGGTTGCAATTTGCTCTAAATTTTGTTATAGTTTAACTATTTCCAGAAATCTGTATGAATATGCTAGAAACAAAAGAAAAAGAGATGAATGTATGAAATTGCTCACGGATCCTGTGAAGTGTTTTCATAGATTTTCCCCAGATGGAGACATATTTGTATTAAAGACTTCAGAGACATACATTGAAAGACCCAATATATCCTAAGCAGTGCTTTGTTCAAACCGGAAATCATTTATTGTTTTGTGCTTGAGTTAACAAAAATCAGCAATTAACAAGCAGAAAAAAAAATCCAATTTAAAAGAGGAAAATCAAAAACTAATAACAATCCTATAACTATATACAATTTGAAGGAAAAAAAGGAGACACAAATTCAAAAATTTCTTAAGTAATGATATCGCATATGCTGAATATTGGACTTACACATTTGTATGATGTATTAGTACAGTCCCAGTCTCTTAGAAATAAAATCTAGTGTAAAGAAATAAAAATAAAAAAGAGATGAAACTGCAAATGCATGCAAATTGCTAAATGACAATAGGAAAAAGCAAGAAGTAGGTTTTAATCTTCGTTTGTCATAATTCTAAATTATATTTCTTGCCTTACACTTTTCTAGCACAGGTAGACAGAAAATGAGATACACCCTCCTAGGAAATTGGGAATGGTATAGCATTGACATCATCCCCTCAAACACACTCTTGCAGGAGATAAGCACAGTGTGGGAGTGCTCTCAGGGCTGCAGTGCATAACAAGTTACTGGGAACCCTGGGACATTGCTTCCCTCTTTTTGTCAAGCTGCAAGCTGAGACTTGTGATGGGCATTTTCCTGTCCTCCAGCTTAGTAGCCACAATCAATTCACTGAGAGAAAAAGTAGGCAAGAATAAGAAAGAGCATCAGCTGAAAAGAGCAGTGGCAATTAGCTGGCATCCCGTCTGCTGCCTTTTGCACACTGGACAAAAGCAGAATGGCTTCCCAGCTAAGATCAGAAAAAATACCAGTAGATTACTATTGCTTCAAAAGGCCCTTTTTCACGGTGGTGAAAAGAAAAAAAAATACTGAGTTACTATGCTTTATGGTAAAGTGCATTGAATACATTTCTTTTTTAATCAGTAAACCAGTCTATACCTCATGGATTCTCTACATGGACTTCTCTAGGTTTTGCTTACACAAAAACTACTGTTCTCTCATTACATGAGAACAATACACAGGAACATCCGTGATAGCATTATAAATTTCAGGACTGATTGCTCTTAACTAATATAGCTTTGCAGAAAATCACTGCATTTCAAAGATCTGTCTGGCTAAGGACATTACTATCTATCCGATTCAGATCATCTTGGACATGGCCTCATCTCTGATACCTGCACTAACTTCCTTCAAATATCTTCCTGTGCAGAAAGCTCCCATATTTGTTTTCAGAGCCCTGAGGTATGAAGGGCACCCAAAGGATGGGCTGATTCTGAATGACCTGTAGCTTCAATAGCCTATGGGAGTTACCAGCTAACAAAGGTATGAACTGAATCTCTTTGCCTATCATCACTCTGGAAAGTGGTAATGCAACACAGTGGTGGCTCCTGGGTAAGAATCTGCAAAGATGAAGATTCAGAACTCATGATCTCAAACTCTAACTGTCCCTGCTTACATTTTCCAAGTCTCACTGTCCTCTTCCTGTGCATTTATTAGACCTTCTGTGCTGCCAGAAGCTTCTAGCAAGGATGAGGAGAAAAGGAGGTGAGCTTCCACAGAGAAAATGCTAAGTGGGAACATTTATATAGTTGCTCAGGTTGGGAGATCACTGGGTTAACAGCAAGTGGCTGGAAAGAGTGGAGACTGGTGAAGGAGAAAATGAAGAGGAGAGGAAAAATTGTCTGAGGGATGACTTGTTACAACTCTGTCTATCTTTCTCCTGAATTGACCCTCCACACAGAAAGAGGGTAAAGGATTAAGTCTGTGTGAGATGCTAAACTGAGTGTTGTTATAAATGCAGAAATTAATTAGAAAAATGAGAAAACTGTTTTTCTCTACTGAACTTGCAAATTTTGGGCTTCTTTATAAGTTGCAGCTCAATGATAGTTACTATTATCATACTGCCTCGTATGATAATATCCAACAGGAGCAAAACCACCACAATGAATTCACCATTATTATTCATAGAGCTGTCATGAACAGTCTGCTTACTCTACACAATTCACCAAAGAAATACTGGTTTGCCATAGATTGAACTGCACATTTTAAAGTGACATTTAGTGCCCTGCCCTTTCAACTATAATGTATGTACATATGTAGCAGGAAACTCTCAAATTATACTGTTTTGAAAGGCAGTTGAGAGAGTGAAAGAGACCAATGGCCTAATTTTTGTCAAGACGATACTTTTTCCTATGCTGAAAAACATCACGAGATATGTTTATGTCCACTGAACATGCAATCATTACTCTGGAATCACATTTTGATATTCAATCTCATTAGGAGGAGACATGAATTTCCTGACAAACCATCATTGCAAAAGCTTAGATTCATTGAAGTCCTCTGTAAGAATGGGCCATGTTAAATGGATAATTCACTAGGAAAGATGTGACCACGGCAGGGTTGTACAACATGGGTCTGGCCGAGTGAATGCACTTCCTTGTAGGGAAAACCCCAGAGCCTTGATGAAGCTCAGGTGCCTTGAGAGACTAACACCCACAACCTCTCCCTGCTCCAGCTGTTAGGCTGCCCAGTTGAGAATATTTCTGTTTAATTCCTGCATAGCTGAGGATACAGCTGAGTGTGATAATGTACCCACTTTAATTCCCCTTTTGTTGCAAAAGGGATTATACTTAGTAGTCAGGGAGTCTCTGCATCATGGAAATGAGGACTGGCTTTGTGTTGTAAACTATTCTGTGGGTCAGAAACCTGGCATGTTTAAGTGACTAATTATACCATTATCTTCATTGGAAGCTGGATTGGCTCAGTATCAACAAATAGGGAATTCATACAAGAGAATTATGGAAATACCAAGGAAAGAAGGGTTGGAAACATTTTACATTGAGAAATTAGGTTCAATATTATAGTATATGGAGTCAGAAAGATGACCCACAATTCTTACATAAAACCCAAAAAGGAGTTGTCCACAGGTTATCCTCTCTATATGTTAAAATTTTGGAGAGCCTAAAGACAACCATCTGCATAGTTTGAATTGACCAGCAGAGACCAAAGACCAGCCATACTACACCAAGGGCCAGAAATTCATGCAATGCTAGAGAAGGCTGATGAATTTCTAGTTCATTCATGACTTTCTAGTTCAAATATTTCTTCCTACTATGGAATTCATTTGAAAAAATTGTAATTGTGCGGAAATATTCACTGAAAAAAATAACTTTGCTGGAGAGCCCTTCAGGACAAACATGTGCCACTACCCTTGCATGTTTTTTTATGTCATTGTGCCAAGGCCAGGCAGAAACTGGAGTTCGAGCCAAGCAGTGCAGATGCTCTTGGAAGAGAAACCAGTAGGAGCAGCACCCTTCTGCAGGGAAACGTCCTTATTCCCAGGTGGGGTACATGTACCCCCATATTCCTGCAGAGCCACAGAGCTGAAGAGTTAGGCTCCCCGATCCCTATGAAGAACAACTGTCCTGAGTATTTGTCTCTTTGAGTCAGATTCTGTCTCTCATTTTACATACAAATACTCTGCTTTCTCTTCTGTACAGCAAGGCAATGTCAGTTGAATGCTTGGGAATTCATCCCTCTATTATATAAGCATTTTTTAAATACATAATGTACTTTTTCATATGTGTTTGCAAGTTAACAAGTTTTACAAGTATTTTGATAGGCAACGCTTGTCATTCATAATACCAGTTTCTGTACAATGCTTACCTATAGCCAAACGTACTTATTAATCCACTCCCCTCCCCAGTTTTAACATCATTGCAAGACTATTCTGTGAACATAATTATTTTCCTGACCTCAATACGAAGGTCCTGTTACACTAATTAATTTATAGATACAGCCTGATGTTGAAAAGTTTTCAAAAACAAGATGGGAAATGTTGTGAAGAAAAAAAGAATTGTTATATCCATTTTATAGATGAGCACAGCCACAGAAGGTGTAGCTACAAAGCTTTTGGCATGTTCATACCCGTTTAGACTGAAATACAAATTACCCAGAGCCAGCTGTGTCTGTGTTGCCTATAGGAATCAAATTAGACTAAAAGCTACCACAACACTTTTGTGCTTTTCTCCTTGGAAAACCAGCTGGCTCATTCCAAACTAGTCAGAATAGGACTCATCTGAAGATGTACGAGTGACTGGGGGTCCCGAAGTCATTTGTGGAGCTACAATCATGACCATACAGCTGTAACTGGAGACCAATTAACTTGCAGACATCTCCAACTAACTGCAAAACTCAAGGATGTTTTCAGTATATATTCAAAACACACTTGCATGGACTTGATAATGAATAGATCAGCTTCACTCTGCCTTAATATCCATATAAAATGGATTGGGTTACTCATTGTTGATGAATTTAAAAATTTTGCAGAACATGCTTAAATATTGAAAACCTTCCCTCTGAGCCTACATAAAGCATACTTTCTGAGTCATATCAATGATACATCACAGTAAATATTTGTAATACTGCACACACAAAGAAGAATATATACTCAGAACTGAAAGCCAGAGCAGAACTCAAAGAAGAGCCAAGAAAAACACAAACAATAGTAACTGAGAGACTGAAGAGGAGAGAATATGATAGATACTGATGGTTATGAGTGTTTTCAAACAATGATGACTGGATCTGACAATGCAACTGTACTGTAAAAAGTGGAGCTAATTATGGTTTATTTCCAAGGGTCTTTCCCAAGAGACTAGATGTCCTTCAAACATATGAAGAAAGAAATGAAATACATGAGTGAGCACAAGAAGGCGACTGGCAGCATAAGGAGCTATTTATGTCATACAGCAGGTGTCAACAAAACAATACTTAGGATTTCAGCTGTGCAATTGCGAGAAAAGCTCTGGTAAAAAACATTACTGTTTTGTGCCTGTAATCCTAAACAGCGTCTGGGGCGGAGGTGGTGAATGGTGCAACCTGTCTGCCCTCCACCCAACTCAGAGCAGGCGGTAAGGACAAGGAGCTGAGCTACCTGCCTTTGACATCATCCACAGAGACCAGGAGAAAACAGAAAGGATCCTCCTGCCATACCATGCATGAAAAAGGGAGAGTGGATCTGGTTCTCATGTTTTAAATATTTTGTGACTAAATCTATGGAATGCTTCTTATCAGTTGTGCTTTCATTTTGTAGCTCCTCCACAGGCTGATTTTTAACTTAGCAGCTAGATATCCAGATCTTTTCTGAGTTCCATTCTTCACCTATAAAGCAAAGGTGTTGATATTAATAGGGTTTTGGAATCTTTTGCCTATTTCATCCATACATATTATAACACTCTGGAAAGATCCTGCCCCTTATCAGGTGCTTAGAGAGAAAATAATATGTGTTCTCAGTCTTGTCTAGGAACTACAGGTATTGTGACAGAAGTAATGACTAAGTTAAGGAGAAGGAAAACAGGACATTTACAAGAGAGTAGTGTAATCAGAAATTAGAAAGATTGGGGGCCTGACTGTAAAAATCCTGACTTATAATTATGTAAAAAATATTCCAACCTGGAATATTAAAGATTCCTATAAGTGAATGGATACTGTTGCCTATATAAAATAGTTTGACTGATAAAAGGATGGAGAAAAATATTAGCTAATGTGTAAAAAATGAGGAAAAATAAAAGGAGATACAACAAATTGTTGGCTTGCTAAAGGCTTTTAAAGAGAATATTATTCAAAGAATTAAAGCACAAGAAGTAACCTGTGCAGAGATGCATGTTCAGCAGATTTTCTTCCTTATTTTATTCACTGTTTGGTCAGTTGAAGGCCTGGAGGCAATAAATTCCTCTTGTACAGAATTCAACAGTGATAAATAGTTTGGAAATCACTGAACCCCTAGTTGTGCTTAAGGCATTTGCATTTCAATGTTTCAAGTTTACAGCACAGTCGATTTGCTCTGCATAGGAAAGCAGGTGATGACATCATGAGGACATTTTCTATGAAAGTAGGTGAAAGCTGTTTCCCTGAGAATTATGCAACCATCAATATTTTTACTAATCCTTATTGCGTTTTCCTCATTATCATATTTTTCAATTTATAACATTGTCTAGAAGGATATGATGTAAGACAACCTGTTAATAGCTTTGCTACACATTTATCTTCATTCAATACCTGCGAAAGGTTTTTTCTTTTTTTTTGTGGGATTGATTACAAGATTTTTATGACAAATTTTCTTTTTTAAATTGGGAAGTGCTTTAAACTGAGCATGTATTTTCAGATTCAAATAGGATACTTGGATATTATAAACCATAGGAAATAAGCGGTACAGGTAATGTAATAAACCATAAAAATAAAACATAAAAGAATTGAATATTTACCAGGTAATTTATAATATGCTACAATTGTATTTATAGAGATTTTATATTAGCTGCTGTGACAGGGATAAAATGGCACACAGTAGACTATTGGCTACTAGTATCTGATTTCTTTTTTGTTATAGTCAGATTTTAAAAAAAATCTAATTTGGTAGGAATCTGTCTCCATTAAAAGAATGACTGTTGTACTAGTTGTGAACCAATAGGTGGTACCAGGGCAGGCAGCCTTGTGAATTAAGAACATAGAAATAAGTGTGTAAGGGGAAAGTGGGAGCTGTTCCTAAGCATAGATTGCTTAGCTATTTTCTTCCTTCTTCAAATATTAGCAATGTTGGCATCTGAAGAAAGAACTAACAATTTGGCAAGGTGATCATTCAGTAGAAGAGTTGCCATGAAAATGGCCCCTAATATAATCTGATTTTGCCTTTTTTTTTTTTTTAAGCTGAGCTCATTCTATTATATTAAAAATAAGTTAATGTTGCCGAACCAAGTACTCAGAAGTTATGGAATGAAAGTGAATGCAATTTTAATTCTTCTTCCTGCTTGTGCATATGAATTAGGATCAGTCTTTAATGTGATTGGAGGAGCTAGTCAGATGTTTTTCAGCTCACTAATACAGGTTGAGCGTTCACATATTATGACAAAAAGGTGTCCAGAAAATCAGTATTAAGTGTAACATTCACTTAGTAATACTGTGGAATTAAGAGAAGGGGTTTTCACCATTTTTTGTTTCGCTTTATATAGTAAGACAAAAATTAAAATCAAACAAATATATCATGTAAGGACTGTAACATTTAAAGAAGTGGGAGTGTTTCAAATAATTCAACAAGAGTTGGTTTAAGATAAGGAAATGAGGCACTGATCAAATAAAAAAAAGCTGTATGTGGAGGAATTATCATAATATAATTAAAGGCTACAATATTATGCTCAGGAAAGCTGTTGGTGAGCCAATCTTATTGCTGGCATTTCTTACGTTTTAACTGCTTGATTTGGCACTCTTAACAACAGTCTTTTAATGTCTTTTTTAATGAACTCTACCCATGCTTCTGGGCATAATAATAGGCAGCAATTTTACATGATAGACAACTACTTCACCCACAGAACCACTGGCAGAGAACAGCATATTAAAAGTGTAATTCACCTACTGAAAAATTCTCCGGTTTTGTTTTTTTTTTTGCCACATCTTATCTCAGAATTAGCTGCTTAGCTCTTAGGTTCGTGGAAGTCGAATCTAGCAGCAAACGATGCTTGCCACACTCCTTGCTGAACACCATCTTTGCACCGTGGGGAAGTCATATTGCCCAAATTTATAGAAGCAATTAAAAAGATGTTTAAGAAGCCATTTGGAAATCTCTCATGTCTTGAAGGAATCATGACATTGAAAATCAATCATGTCAGGACATTACTTAGTCTCACCCCAGCTCAGTGTCTGGTTCATAGCCAGGGCACTCCTGTTTCCATGAGCGCTGAGTGCTTGGAAGGGAACAGTCTGTTGCTGTTTTAAAACTGGAAGAGCAGAAAGGCATTTTTATTCTGACTTGACACTCTCTGCACTGGTTGTGTCCTCAGCTGCCCATCATAGCTCGAACTGAGCTCAGTGTTACTGTACGTAGTTCTTTACAACTGTGTGGAAGAGTACAAAACCTACACAACTGTTAAAAATTACAGGTAGACAAATGGAAATAGGCAAAAAGCTTTGATAAAACATGATTTAGGAGAATATCTCATAACTAGTGGGGGGGCTGGTAAAAACACAGCATAGCAATGGAACAAAATGGTTGGAACACAGCTTACACTTTGATCCTATATGGAGGTTTCACTAAGCACCAAAGGTCAAGGGAGAGGGGTGCAAGGTTTGGGAAGGCACTGAGACAGCCTAGATCTTTGTTCTCTGATATTGAGGGCTTCTCAGGGAAGTGCCAGAGAGGACTAAAATGATCCTGCCATTGTTGGCGGTTTCAACTAATCCTTGATCTGCCTGAAGGTGAGATTCTCATTATTGCCTTAGTTCCCATGTACCATCACTTGCTTACCAACTTATTCCTTCCTATTTATCTCCTTTAATATAATCTTTTAAAAATAATGAAGTAAATTAATAGACTTCAGTTTAGCTGCTCCAGACAGCACCTTTTGCTGCCTTATGGCCACTTAACTCTTAACACAACCCCAGAATGGGGCACATTTGCTGTATCCTAGCATCAAATCGTGCTGTGAAAATCACTCTTAAGTGGGTGTGCAACAGTTTGAAACCTGAGGGAAAACCTTCATTTTCAACCTTTCACTTGCCTTTTGTGTACTTTGGTTGTACTTTCTGCATAGAATCTTCTGCAGACTTTAACAGCCTTAAACCTCTAGCACATCTCATCTCTTAAAAATTAATATTGAAATCTTTAATATAATTTTAAAAGAAATCAAAGTTTTGTCTTGTTAAAAAGAAAAGAGAAAG
Source organism: Neopelma chrysocephalum (assembly GCF_003984885.1). Lineage (NCBI taxonomy): Eukaryota > Metazoa > Chordata > Aves > Passeriformes > Pipridae > Neopelma > Neopelma chrysocephalum. The sequence goes on along the minus strand of NW_020897716.1, from coordinate 1,117,364 downwards.
GGATATCTATAAGTTGAAATTATCCTTGTGAAACTTCAGGTTGAAATACCAAGGACTAAAATATTTAAAGGACTTTACAAGAGTGACTACAACATTGTGTTGAACAGGCTTCCACCTCTTTGTGATGAAAAACTGTGAAAACCATGTTGTTGAATTATTTTGTATTTGGGTAGGTCGAATTAGCATTGGAAGCAAAAGTATAAAATTCAACAGGATTTAACACCAGGATTCTGATTGTACTTCTTCATTTCTTTTGCAAAGGATAAGTTTAATAAAGTCTGTGCTTTGCTAAAGCTACTGAGGGACACATTCGATGTGGGAGGGACCTCCTGTTCTCTGAAAATTTGAACATGCCTTCTGGTTAATATTTTCCTGTATAAATAGTTTGCCTCACCTGAGAAGAATGATTTAGAAAACACCTTCTGTAACATGTAGTTAGAGCATGAACATGTGCAAAACTCAGAGGCTGCTGGGACCTCATGAGGAGCAGGAGGTGCCCAGTTCCTTTGCACGCCTGCAGAGTTTTAGGGTTCAAAAACATTTTCTGTGAGTCAGATACTCCAGGTGATTGTATGCACTAGGGCTGTAAATCATTTACCAAAACAAGTGGGTGGCAATGTGATTAGCAACACTGACCAGGGAGGGAGACATAAATTACTTAAAAACTCTTTCCTGTCTGAGTCATGTATGCTTAAAACTACAACTGCAGCAAGGTTGAATGTGATCAAACAGAAGTTCCGTTGTAAGGGCTTTGTGAAAACTGTTTTAAAATGTTTAAATGATTTCTGAGAGATAATACTAAAGGTTCTCTATTTGGCTACCTGAGGATGTAAAAATAAGTTATTTAATAAAGAGTTTAAATCACAAGCTTTTATGTAATCTACACAGTTTCAGTTGTGCAAAGAAAAAGAAATCTGTGAATATCACATTAATTGCACTAGCATTTCACTAAGACTGGTCTGAAGCCTCATAAACAGTAAACCTGGGCTTTTAGGGAGCAACAAAAAGATCAGTTCCTCAGTTGAAAAGGAATTTTATGTTTGGGTTTCTTCAGGAAAGCTGAAAATAGCTCAGTTACCCAGGTGTCTCCTAGAAGACAGTTATTCATAAATGTTGAAAGAATTTTAAATTAGAGGGAATTCCCCAGTTTACAACAGAGTCCATGAAATGGGTACTATTAGAGGTGGATTTTGGATCAGGTGGGGATGAGCCATCATATTGTAATTGAAATTAATTTTAGCAGTAACTTATGTGTATATAGCTCTAAATAAGCTATATTCATCTTCAAACTGCATAACTTCTGCAAGACTTAAGATAAGAGTTAGCTGTATTACAGAAGAGATAGCAACTAAACTAAACCTTTTCTTAGATAAATGATTGTTCAACGTAATCAGCACCAACTAAAGTTGACCCAAAGGAACAAAACTAATAGGACCTACCTACTACAGAGCTGCATTAGTGCTTCATAATAAGGAGCCACATGAATGTTTGAATTTTCTAAATGAGCTGTTTAATTTTAATCAGCCATGGGGGGAAAAGTTTCAAAAATTAGAGCAAGAATTGGGTACCTACCCAGGCTTCAGGCACTTCTCTCTGCTTGCTCTGGAGCAGCTCTCTCTTTCACAACTTTGCTTTCAGACCAGCTAATTAAATTTAGGTTCAAGCTCAGATGTTTCTCCATCTTTTAACTATTGTAATGCATTCTAGCTGACAGGAGCACAGTGAGCCCTTGGTGTTGTAGTTATCCCACGGGCAATTGACAGAGATAACAAACACTTAAACTCTCAAGCTGTGCAAAACATACCTTTTTTTTCCTGGTAAAGATACAGTCTAGGGACCATGGTTTTCTCTTCTTCACAAAGTAAGGATACTTCCTTCTTTTCCTCTCACTCTTATTCAGCCTTAGTCTTAACTCACAGTCTGAGAAAAGCTTTCAAGTAGGACGAATCATTCCCACAGAAAGGCCAGATCCTCAGCTGCTCTAAATCAGTGCAGCTCCATTAAGGTTATTCTGGCATCAGAGACAGTTTCACTCTTCTGCCCTTCAGAGACCTCAGGCAGGTTCAATATCTGGTCGTAGGACCCTAATGTCTCAAATAAAACCAGGCCTTCACAACCTGCAAGACTAATGTTTTGGTCTCCCCACCACTGAATTTACCTTCATGTGGTATTTCATATTTGACAAACTGAAAATGATTTAAAAGTTGTCTAATTTCTTGACCATTGGCAATGACAGATGCAGGAACTATTTAATTTCAATTTTATTTCTTCTACTCTTATCTCTGTCCAACACCTGTTTAAAAGAATATCACTTTTTATTCCTTTGCTTTCAGGGTCTACTTTATCTTGTCTTTTTGTTGCAAATATTTTCCTGTTGGGGTCTTAACTCTTGAAAGGAAATCTGATTGTTTCTAAAAGCAGTTATCCATATTTTCTCTCTGGTTCGAAAAGCAGTAAAAAAAAATGGTTCCCATAATTTTAAATTTTTAAAAAAATTATTATTTTCTTCTACTTGGCAGGTGAATCAAGGTATTTCTCAGCAAATTAGATACGAGTTGGCTCAGGAGATACAAACATTTTACAGCTTGCCATTAGGAACCCTTGCTACAATGACTGAGATATCTCCAGTTGGTATGCCACAAACACTCTCACAACATATTAGCAGATAGCTGAAAGCATCTGAGTACTCCCAGCATAGAATCATAGACTCATAGAATATCCTGGGTTGGAAGGGACCCACAAGAATCATCAAAGTCCGGCTTCTGGCACTGCACAGGGCAGCCCCAAGAATCACACCATGTGCTCTGAGCATTGTCCAAACGCTTCTTGAACTCAGACAGGCTTGGTGCTTGTGACCACTTCCCTGGGGAGCCTATTCCAGTGCCAAAATACCCTCAGAGTAAAAAGAAAAACCCTTTTCCTAATATCCAACCTAAACCTCCTCTGACACAGCTTCAGGCCATTCCCTTTAGTCCTGTCTCTGGAGAGATCAGTGCCTGCCTTTCTGCTTCTCCTCATGAGGAAGTTGTAGACTGCAATGAGGTCTCCCCTCAGTCTCCTCCCGGCTGAACAGACCAAGTGACCTCAGTCACTTCTCATATGGCTTCCTCTCTAGATCATTCACCATCTTTCTAGCTCTCTTTTGGACACTCTCTAATATCTTAATATCTTTCCTATATTGCTATGCCCAAAACTGCACACAGTATTCAAGGTGAGGCTGCACCAAGTGCAGAGCAGAGCAGGACAATCCCCTCCCTCTACCGGTTGGTGATGCTTTGCCTGATGCCCCCCAGGACATGGTTGGCCCTCCTGGCTGCCAGGGCACTGCTGACTCATATTCAACCTGCCATCGACCAGGGCAACCAAGTCCCTTTCTGTTGGGTCTCTCCAGCCTCTTTTTCCCTAGGCTGTACGAAGATTCAGGCTTGCCCTGTCCCAGGTGTAGAATCTGACACTTGTCTTTGTCTAACTTCATATGGTTGGTGATTGCCCATCTCTCTAATTTGTCAAGGTCTCTCTGCAGGACCTCTCTGCCTTCGAGGGTGTCAACAGCTCCTCCTAATTTCGTATTGTCAGCAAACTTTGTATACCTAAGTAAGCATGAATCAGTCAATATGGGAAGCAACTTTCCTTTTCTTCTCCCACAAGAGCCATATGTGTTATCTAGCATAGTTTGAATGAAGATCCTGCAGTTTTACACTTACCTTGTCCATTCAGTAATTCTTCCTTGTTATCTAAATAAATCTGTCTTTTTAAGTACAGCTTTCCTTCTGATTAGTCCATTGCAGTTCTAGACATGACTCAGCTTAATGAAATTTCTGCATTGCAAGGTGAAAACCTGAGACAGACCCCAACAAATCAGCCTGCTGTGAGCAGGGAGGTTGGAAAAGATGACCTACGCTGTTCTTTGTGAGTCTTAGGCTTGTATTTCAGACAATATGCATGACTTTTTAAAATGCAGCACTGCATTTTAACATGCACCTGTTTAGCATTTTAACAGTTGACCTGTTGAGCCTTCATGTCTGTGGGACCTCTCGCTTTAGAACAGGGACAAATACTAATTAGACTGACCAGAATTAATTTTTTAAGATATGTAAAATTCAAATGAGTTCCCTTTTTTTTTTTAACACAAAAAGAAGGAAAGATTTTACCTTACATTTTCAACTCCATTTGAAAGAAAAAGTTTAAGTTGCCTTTTGGGCATAGTTAAGAAACAGAAGCAAGTTGATGTAGTTTGAGGTACTTTGCCCATCCCAAAGCCAGGGGATCAGCCTTTTGATGGACTTTGCATCTCTGATGGGGCTAGAAAGTGTTCTATAGTGATAGAGTTCCATTTAGTTTTAAATGATAGGCTACTTTTTGAGATTATGTCTAGAGCTCACCTTAGCATTTGCCAGTCATTAGACTATAGAAGGATTCCCATTTGCTCTTTATCAGTATACTGTCAAATTCATTGAATTGTCCTAAGAAGGGCAATCTATGAAAGAAAAATCTACCATCTGGTGATACAAGTTTGTAGTTATTCTGCTAAGGCAAAGTGTGGATGAGAAAGTAAATCTCCTGCTTCTTCCTTCTCCTCCTCTTTGATTTTATGTGGTCTTCCAGATATATACATACTTTTAAAACACCACAACTATTCAGAGAATTCAATTAAAACTCATTTACTGGGCCAACACACTATTTTTTTGCATTGAATGGAACACTTGCTGAAAAGATTTCACCAGCTTTTACCTGTGGTGTTGCAAGCATCTTAAGCTAGTTCTCTGAATTCCCTCATATCCTTTGTTTTCATCTGTATATTTAAATAGCTACCAATACTTATTTGTTCTAAAAGGTCTTTACTGTGCTCCTGGCTGAAGCACCATGCACAACTACCCCAAGTCCTCTTCCCTTTTAGCCCTAACTTCTCCTGTTCCTGCAACTATTGCAGCATTGTTATAAGGTCAGTTGCATGATGTGTCAGTTGATCAAAATTTATTATATATGAATCACTGATTACAAGATAACGTTCTTTGTTTCACAGCAAAGATGGTGCCTGTCTGAAAGAGTCATGTATCTTTAGCTTCCCTATCTTGATTCTTGAATGTATAAGATGTATAAGACACATATAGATGTGTAAATGTCATTGGTGTTAAAGAAAGTAAAGTAGGTCCATGAGTGTAGCTATTGGGAAAAGATCCTACCTGTGGTGATTATAAATTTTGTGCTAGAAAAATATCCTCCTGGATATTTTATAGTCCATGACGGTGAAGAATATCTGAGTTTAAACTGCAAAAGGAAAAGAACCTCTATTTCACACAGCAAGTGCATGATCCAAAGAATATTGAAGTCAGTGGGCATCTTTCCATTGGCTTCAGCAGACTTTGTCAATGATGTAAAAGCGGTTAAAGGGATTTTGCTCAAATGTTCCAATATTTACCCTCTGGACTTGAAAGAAGCAGGAACATTTCAGCTTAGAAAAAGGATTTTTTAAAAAAAGTAGTTGAAAAAAAAATGACAAAATTATGTGCAGTAGAAATTGTCATGACTGAACAGAAGTATCAAGAGGAGGAGTAGGTTCTAACTCCTTCAAAAGAAATTTCTACGAGCAAATATGACTGTGTCAGTGCAACCCAGAGACAAATACTGAAAATCATTCATTGTAAAGATTTGTACGGTGGGTAAGGAAGAGTTAAGGACAGTTAGCTTCAAAAGTGCCAGAAGCTGACATTATTTTGCTCTTTGGTTGCTCAGATTTTAATATATAATTCTACCCCTAATAGCTTGAGGCTGTATGTTCTACTATTGCCCTTGTAGACTTTAAATCAATTTCTTGATTGACTTCAACACATTTTGGATTAGACTCGAAATTAATTGTTCTTATGAGAGTTCTTATGTGAAGAAGGCAGATATTTTCCTTTATGAAACTACCTATGACCATAAAAATTCCTTATTAGTGGGTATACTTTAGGAGAGCTTTGAATTTGCTTTAAGAAACCAATCAACAGAGAAACAGAAAATACTACAGTCCACTTTTTGCAGATAATATAAATACTGATTTATACATCTTCCAAAAATATTAGGAGGGTTTAATTAAGATCACAAAAATATTTTCCAACAAGCTACATGGTACTCATGGTTAAAACATGGCCTTTAATGATGGTTTTACCTTACACATGAAAGCTATTGATTCAGCAATTGTGGTTTAATTTGAAAGCACTTATAAAATCATCCTCTGAGTGCAAACAGAAGAAAAAAATATTCTTTCTTTCTTTCTTTCTTTGTTTCTTTCTTTGTTTCTTTCTTTCTTTTTCTTTCTTTCTTTCTTCTTCTTTCTTTCTTTCTTTCTTCCTTCCTTCCTTTCTTCCTTTCTTCCTTTCTTTCTTCTTTTCTTTCTTTCTATTCTTTCTTTCTCCACAGCTTCTAAAATACCTTTAAAAAACTTTAAAATGCTCATACAAGAGAAACTATATAAAGTATCATATAATTTTTTAATCTCTCGTTGGATTGCTGAAAGTCATACCAATACCTCATGTCTTCACCAGCAGGAGAAAAAAACCCCAAAAACTTATATTACTTAGTGGGGCACTGAGGGGAAAAAACCCCAACAGAACAGTAATCCAGAACAGTAAACAAAACCCCTCCTTTGAGTGACCAGTGGGAAATGACAACATACTTTCATTTTCCTATGTTTGGGGAAAGACTTTCTAAACAGTTCTGGGTATGATGTCCAAAAACTACATTTGCAGAAAAAGTATATAAACCACTATATTCAAAGAGCATTAACCATCTGTCTTAAACTCACCAAGGTAAGGAAATTCAGAATTAAGACCGTAACTTCATACTTAACTCACACCTTTGTAGCCAGTCCTTATGGAATGACAGATCACCCACTGCTAAGAGTCCACAGCAGTTCCAGCTTTAATGTTGAATGTCTTTGCACTTTAAGTGCTGAACTGGGTCTGGAATGTTAACCTATTTGCTAGTTTTCTTTTTTCTTTTTTTTTTTTTTTTACGGTAATGTGAATAAAAACAAACAAAACCTATGAAGACTATGCTTTGAAATAGTTTTTATTTTTGCAGTTTATATTTTTTCCAATTAACAAATATGAAGAAAAACTAATTATGGGAAAAACATGCTTTTTTTCTATGATCTTATGCCAAGTTTCAGTCCAGTGCAAAATTTTACAGTCATGTGAACCCTATAAGAAGAGGTTTATAATGGGAGCATTGACAAACCCTTAAGCAGAGCAAGGCAAGTAGATGTCTCTATAATATTACTCAATAAGAAGCTTGTAATTACAGCTCTCAATACAAGGGGAGACTACAGAGGGAACGAAGGATTTTCCTGTATGTGATGTTTCCTGCATAATTTGTGCTGAAAATTTTCCAGAGTTTTTTGAGCCATAACCACTTTTCCACTAACAAAATATTAATGATACAACGGTTTTCCCCTAGAGTTGTAAAAAAAAAAATTCTTTTCTTACAAAAATTGTATTTTATGTCTTAATCTCAAATTATAGCTAAGAAAATGATTTTGAAATTTCTCTGATTTGTGAAAATTGTCTTTCTCTTGTGTGAGCAAAATGTGAAATTTCAGCAAAATCACACTTCACTCCAAGGAAATGGATTTTGTGGGCTTTTATTATGTGAGTTCAAAATATCCAACATCAAGTCCTTTGAAACTATTCCTCTTTATCAAAACTTAAGCAGGTGTAAAACCTTTTCAGTGATTCATTCAGTCAGGCTACACAGCTGCAGCTTCATCTTTAAACTTTATGCCTGTGGTCTTCCATCTGTAATTCTTTCCATGTTAGATTAAAGATCATCCTTGTCTAGTTGAATGTGTCACTTTTTCTCCAACATCAAGACATTGCTTCTGGAGCATCCTCCAGAGAAGAATAACCACAGAAAAGTCCTTCTAAATAACTTTTCAGGATGGGACCACATGGAAGAATATTGTAACTGCGATCTCCAGTAGGATATCTGTCTCTAGGACAGGCAGGATGAAGGGGGGAGGAAAAGGACAGAGATCGTATAGTAATTTCATGTATAGAGAGACATGGAAACATTAGCAACAGAGTGGAAATGGACAGAAACATGAATTAAGGCGTTCTGGTGAGATCAAAGACTGTGAAGGAAAAAAAGGCGTAGGCTTTTGGCAAGTATTTCTTGAATATGAAGGTAGTTTTTTCATCACACAGTAGTGGCCACTGTTCTTGGCCCCTCCTTGGGTCAGGTTCCCATTAACATGACTTTGAGCTGTTCTTTTTCCATATACTCTTTGATTTACAGCACATTAAATAAACTGCGATTAGGTCCCCTGAAACCAAGAGAGCTTTATGCCAGCATAAATCTGATGTAGCTGAGAAGGCAGCTCAACTTTGAGGACATTAGAATTTGGCTTTAAGTTACGGTATTAAAAAACCCACAAAATTAAGTCCCTTCTATCAAATCTTGTATGGAAAAGACAAGCAGTGCAACTTTAGATCTTGCTTTCCAGCCTTGCTGTACATGTCCATTTCTAAGCTTCACAGGTACTCCTTTTTCCTTGCTGCTGAAAGACTAACTTCCCCTCCCATTCCTCTGTGCTGGATGAAAGGATGGCAGTGGTGTAAAGGGAAGGCTAAATGCTTTTAATTCAGTCAGACAAAATCCCCTCAGCACAGACACTTCCCCACCAGCCTCAGCCCATGAGAGGCACAGCAGGAGCTGTGGAGGGTCAGGCTCTGGGCAGCGTTACAGTTGCCTTCAGAGTTGGTAAGGTTTTGCTGGACAAAGGTGTACGCTCAGGGCACCAGATCTGAGGTTGTCCCTTCATGATTTAACATCCCCTTCACCTCCCAGCCTCAGTGTGGAGGGTATCATGTTCTGCATCTCACAAAACAGCTGCATGTCCTGATGCCAGATGGGACTGATGACACCCAGCTCTGCTGACTGCTCTTGACTGCATTGACCTTGAGGCCAGAGATTTCACTAGGGCTGCCCCACATTGTTGTTCCAATATTATATGTCCTCCAAAATTGTTGCTGAACTACAGCAAATACTTTACTGTCCATATGTTCTTTTTTTTTTTCTGACAATAATTTAAGGGCATATAAAAACTCACATATGAATCACACACTTGCAGGTGCACGTGGAAACATCTCAGCTATATTATGCTAAAAATCCCCTCAAACAACAACATTACCTTCACTCTCATGGGATTAATGGCCCATCTATCTTTGTCAGTTTCTGTTCCACCTAGCTACATTTGTTCCCATCTCTAACAGTATATGGAATTTCTTCTTAAAAGTCAACGACTTTTTAGTACCCTCTGTCCTGTAGTCGCAAATTGGGTAAGCAACCATGTAATGGTGCCCCAGAATCTACTACAGGGTTTGATTTGGGTTCAGTTAAAGCTTCCAGTGAACAGTAATAGCCTGTCATAACATCAAAAGCGTGAACAAAATGAGGAAAATGGTTCTACCTCCATAAGCCACCTGAGAATCCATCCACCTGCTCACAGGCATTCTTAAGTTTGGGGCCTGATGCTCATTTACCTCCAGAATGGCTAATACTATTTTAGCACATAGATGTTAGGCAGTCCTATGACAAATCCAGGTTGGGTCTTGCAAGTTTAAAATGTCAGGCAACAGAAACAGAAAAGAGTTAAGTCCCGAAAATTATTTCAACTCAAGTAGAATATACACCATGTACATGGTTTGCATTCATGCCACAAAAAAATGTATATGTATTTACCACAACGGAAGATCAAATGCAATGTATATGCAATTTTGCTTTAAAAGCAATGTTGGTGATGGAAGAATAATTTTTTGAATGTGGAGGATTTAAGTTTAGAACCCTGATATAATTTAGATTTAAATTTCTGAAGCTGTAATTTCTACTGAGTATTTAAAGAAGGAACAGAGGGAAGAAAGACAAAGAAAATTCATAATAACACCAGTAAGCACATACCATGACCTGCTATCCACAGGAAACAGTGATGGCTGTTGTGTTGCATGCCCAGACTCTGGCTTTGCCTGGAATATAAGGCCGCTGCAGGCTGCAGATGGCCCTTGGTCTTCCAGCACAGGTGTGTAATGTTGCATGGTGCCTTTGCTGAGCCGCGGTCCCTTCTGGACCCCTTCTCTTCCTCACTGACTCTTGACAGACTATTGTTTAAGGATTCCTCATTACAGGCAGCGTGTGTGTCTGTAGGGGACATGTGATCTTATAGATCTTCAGCAACGAGGACAGAGCTGCAAGTCACAGACCCAACAAAGCATAAGAGCCCTGTTAGGTGCTTTGGTGGCCTTGAGGGGAAAAAAAGGCAGAGAAAACCTGCCTTAGCTACTTGGACTTCTGAAGTAATAGTTGTGATTATATAAAGCACAGATACGTACATATTTCAGATAAATATTTCCCAAAATAGCTGTGTTACTCTGCATGGGGACAGCTGCCTTTGGTGGGCTATTTCTTTCTTTTGTGCAAGGTTTTTTTGGATCTTGTGCCCAGACTGTGACTAAATTCCCATTTACTAAACCTGCTCAGCCCATTCCTCCTTTGAACATATGCTCTGGGACAGAACCAAGTCCTGCTGAAAAACTGACTGGTTTATAGAGATTCTTCTGTCATCTTTTGCATATTAGCCTAATTGTCTGGGAAATCATTGCAAAACTCCCAGCTCATTGCACAAATCACTTCCATTTTCTTTCTGGGTTTGTGGCACTTAGGGACATGATTTGAACTTGGCAGGCTTAGGTTAACAGTTGGATTCAGTGATCTTAAAGGTCTTTTCCAACCTAAATAATTCTATGGTTTTATAATTTCCTAGGAAAAATAAATAGGCAGTCAACAGTACCTGAAAAGGCTAGAGAGTATTGCATCTCTTTCTGCTTGGATATTATGTGCAGTTCTGGTTTTCCATATCAAAAAAAGTAAAACTAGAAAAGGGAAAAGTGACAAGGTTATGGACAACGGTATTGAGAAAGAATTCTGCAGGAGCAAAGATGGAGCTTTTCAGCCTAAAATAGAGATATAGCACGTACACTGTTAATGCACATGCTGAAAGTCTAAGAAGGCATAAACAGTTCAGAGAATATGATTAGGAAAAGACTGTTTACACTATCTCCATACAAAACCAGGGAAGATATCAAATAAAATCATCAGTTGTCAGGATGGAAGCATATGAATGGCGACACATATATATGAAGCTTTGTGGAAATCATTGCAGATGTTATGTAGCCCAACAATTTTTTTTGATTGGTGAAAGCCTTGGAAATACAATCCAAGAAAGGCTGTAAAAATAAACCTTCTGTCTCAGAAATCCATGAACTGCAAGTTGCCTAGATATGGAGAAACATCTCAATGAAGTGTTGTCTGTCATAGACACTTGGGTGAAGAGGGACAAGCCAAGGCTAACTTTCTTAGACCTTTATAAGTGATTTCTAATCTCTCAGGATATTTCTATGGCTGACAGAAAGACCACTCTGACTGGCCTTAACTCAGGAGTAATGTCAACTGAGTTTAAAATTTCATAATGAGAAGATAAAACAAAAGTGAACTGAAACACCTTATAAACCCAGCAACATATGAAATAAAATTAATAATCTATAGAACTTTCAAGGATTAACCTTCACATTTCTGTCAGGAGAAGAAGAGAGGATAATTTGGAAGCTCTGCTGATTTTTTTTGTTTTATAAAATAGTTATAAACCATGCTAAATTTAGATGATTATTGAAATGAATAAACTGGAAAAACCCATGGATACCTAGTGCCAAAATCCACAGTAATTCCAGCTCCCTAACTGCAAGGTTTTGAATACCTCAGCAAAACATTTTATTCCTTAAAAAAACAGTAGAGAAGTCAAATCAATGAAGAAGCAATAATGGAGAGAGGATGAAATGTAAGAAATTTTATAACTGCAGCCAGTGGTGACAGAGAAGAAAAACTACCTCACATGACACCGCTCTTTCTACAGGAGAAGGAAAAAGCCCCATGACTCACCACAGCACGTCATTGCCTGCCACATTAATTGTTAGAGCAGGAAACATCACAAGAAAATGTGAAGAGCCAGAAGCAGTAGAGGCATTCTTGAAAAAGCTGGAAAGTATATTGCATTACAAGTTGAATTCCAACAAAGATGAACTCACTGAACTTGGAGAAGTACCTTAAGACTTCTATGCAGTAATGAAAAGAGCTAATTGAAAAAAAAAAGATTTAAAGGAATAAAGAATCTCTGGAGGAAGAGAGGAAATGAAAAGAGAAAAAGCAGTACAACATACAACAGAAAAAAAAAGAAAGGATTCCAGGTGAAAGACAGTTCTTACAGTCAGTGTAATTCATGGTAGCATTATCATTATAGTGGTATATTGAAACCTTGAAATACTTGTTCCTCACAAATGACTATAAAAGATTTCTAGTCAGCACCTCAGATGTAGGTATTTTTGTTTTTTGTCCAGAGTTAAGGGAGATAAACGCCATGCTGGTCTTCAGCACCCTTAAAAATTTATAACCACTGGACTTTAGTCAGACTCTGCAGCCCTATGATTTCTTTACTTTTTGCTCTTTACTCTTTCTTTATTTTTTGCCGGATAAAAACATCCAGAAAAATGATCTGAATAGCACCGTATTAGGTGTTAGCATTCCTCTATAAGGATCATACATTACTTTATGATATAGAAGATCTGACATCAAATCTTTAGTCTTAATCAGAAGATGGACTTAAATCTTATTCTTCCGGAACTAGAGTCTGTGCCTTCACTATTAGCAAGTCTATGAAATTGCTTATTCCCTATCTCCTTTTGACTACCACCATTATCCTGGAGATGAAAAAACCTTTCTGAATCATTTTCTGTTGAAGTTATATCAAGACTAGCACAAACAAACAAACAAACAAACAAACAAACAAAATTCCTTTCAGTAAAAGATAATGAATGTCCCAAATGTCCTGCAGAAAAAAATGAAACTTCATTGGAAAATTGATTATTAGATCTATGATGACGTTTATAAGTCAAACAGCGGAAAGATTTGTAAGAGGAAACATAAACAAGGGGAGATGGAATTGCTTAAGTTTGCGAATTCCTGTGAATAGTCTAATGCAATTAAGCCTACTGAGTTTAAGTGTGGAGCCCCTTGCGCTCCCACAAATGGATTCCTTGGTACTTCACATGGCAGCTTCATCAGCATCTCCTGCCTATACTAGAAAAGGAGGTAAGCATTTAGAATCCGAAATCTCACTAAAAGTTTTGTGACTTGACTTTCTATGCGACATGAGAGAAATGAGATTTGGCTCCCAAACTGGAGAAACTACTGCATTGTTAATATAGAAGCTGGACAGATCCCATGATCTCAGTAACAAATTTACAGTTTGGAGGGATTCTGATTGAGCAAGTGCTTCCTGATCCACACTGCCTCCGAAGGAATCGGGTATTTACTACGTGAGCAGCTGCTTTGCAGTTAGAAACATGAAGTCCTTGTTAGCGACGTTATGCTTAAAATGTGCTTTTTTGGGAGTATGCATAATTTTTCTTTCAGCTTCGTGACCTCTCTCTTTCTCTCTGCAGAAAGGGTTTAATTTCTCCTACAATTAACTCCTTTTTGTAAAACAAGTCTATTTCATTATAATTCAATGCATGACTGAGGAGGGATGAAGAGACAACTAATTAGAAATTATATATAGTCTGCTGTTTTTATGGGGACATGGTAGACTTCCACTACAATACTTCCAATCTCAGAGGTGGAGACATCTAACTTCTTTATGTCTCCAAATCAAATAATAGTAATAGCTCCTCCTGTTGTCTTCCAAAGAAAATCCTTCGTACTTGATGGAGAGGTAACCATACAAAGTACAGGGCTTACCTCTCACTTCTTCTTGGGGTTGTCATTAACAGCAAAACAATAATGATGTGGAGAAAGAGTAAATTGTGGGATGGATGCCAGTCAAGGTAACACTTGAAACAGAAGCAGGAATGAGAGCTTCAGTCTGGTGTAAGGGATTTTAATTATATGTCTAAAGCTCTGGGACTTTGCAGCATGAAAAAAAATTCAGATGAGGATAATATTAACATGGAACTGTCATCAGATGTTAAGTAGGATTTGCTATAAAAGATCATACTAGAAAGATCATACTAGATCATACTAGATCACACTCACTCTGTTTTATTTTCATTTAAACCAGATAATATTTTGTCCTTTATTTCAACAGCTTTAAGAGAATTCTATGTATTTAGAGGGTGATAGTGTTTTGGTTTTTTTCCAGTTTTTCTTTTACATTTGTTGTCAATGTGCAAAACATTATTCCTAGAGCAAACTTTGAGGGGAACTGGAGGTCCCTTGTCATCGCTTTGTAGCATCATAGTCATTATATTTAGCCTCAGATTTATAGAAAAATCCCCTCATAGTATCACAATTGCCATGAAAGTGGGCAAAGTAAGTATGTGTTAATTAAGAACTTAAAAGTAAAGCCTCATTTGCTTATAGATATTCTTGCTCTTAGGTTTGAAGGAGTACTATGTAAAGAGGATATGAACTCTAGGTTCTTAATGAGAAGACAACTTTTCTAACAATGGGACAAAAACTGTAACAAATAAATAAGAAATTGAACAACTTTGATTTGCAAATGGAGCATTACAAAGTACCTGGAATAAGACATCTGAGAGAAATTATTTGGAAAACACTTGTCTAATGTTTGAGAATATGACTGCAGCATCTGCTTCTGTGTGGTTAATTTTTGCTGACTCCTTGCAGCCATGATAGAAAGAAAACGTGAAGTCATGTCACTATTTTCCAGAAAGGAGAGCACAGGCACACTTGTCATGTGAGAACAATGGTAGACTGAAATCCTTCAATTAGCTCTGAGTTCATATCAATCAGCTGAAGGATTTTCTACACTTGATTTTTTTTTCTTGTTAACTAGTACTGTTCTGTGTTAAAATACCTAGTGTTCTCAAACAATATTCTTCAATAAACCCATGGTGGAAGTAGCTTTCATGAGAGGTGATGTTTTCCACAACAGTAAAGTTCATTTGTAAAGGGGGACTGAACGTGTGCCAAGTCTTCTCCTGTGGTCCCCTGCTACTGCCAGGTCAGGCTGGCTAGACCAAACCATGTTATTCAACGCTATTTTACAGTCTATTCTGCATGACTTCAGGTATCTGAATCAGATCTTATATCTCATCTTATGCCTGAGGTTATGGACTTTAGTTCTCATATGTGATCATGCTAGTGCTCAGCTTGCTAGGTAGCTATCTGAACAAAACCAAAGTCAACACCATGCTGCAATAAAGCCATTTTAGATCATAGAGTCATAGAATACCCTGAGCTAGAAGGGACACACAAGGATGATCCAACTGCAACTCCTGCACAGGACCACCCTAAGAATTACACCATGTGCCTGAGCACATTGTCCAAACAGTTCTGAAAATCTGGCAGGCTTGGTGCCATGCCCTTCCCTGAGGAGCCTGTTCCAGTGCCCAAACACCCCCGGGTGAAGAATCTTTTACTGCTGCCTAACAAAAACCTCCCCTGACACTGCCTCATGCCATTTCCTCAGGTCCTATCACTGGCCACCAGACAGAAAACATTAGCAAGGCCATCCACTTCCTGTTGTGAGGAAACTGTAGACTGCTATGAGGTTTTTCCTCAGTCTCCTCTTCTCTAGTCTGAACAAGGCAAATGACCACAATCACTCCTTTTATGGCTTCCCCTCTAGACTCTTCACCATCTTCATAGTTCTCCTTTGGACACTTTCTAATATGTGTTTCTTATATTATGGCACCCAAAACTGCACACAGAGCTCAAGCTGAGGCTGCACCAGTGCAGAGTAGAGCAGGAAAATCACCTCCCTGGACTGGCTGGTGATGCTGTGCTTGATGCATTCCAGGAAACAGTTGGCCCTCCTGTCTGCCAAAACACGCTTCTGACACATATAGTTAGTTGTGTGAAGGAAAGCAACTTGTTTTACAGGAGACTTCACTAGATGAATATATACTGTAAGGAGATGGACTGTACACTTGTGTGACATCACACTGTTGAAGCACCGCATTTAGTTGTCTCTATGTACACCTCTGTGATTGCCACCCATTACATTGGACAGAGAGAGTCTGTCACTGAAATCCAGGATCTGACTGGGGCGCTGCAACAGCAGGGGATCACTATGAGCAGGTCTTGCTTGGGCTGTGAGGGAAACCCTGCCTGAGAGGAGACTCCTCTGCAGGAGCTAGTGTAGGCAGGGAGACATTAACACATTTGTGCTGTGCTATCTGTTGTCTGCCATTTTAGGATGTGCTTCTTTAGGATGTGCTTTTGTCTTTTTGGCTTTCTCTTCCCATCATTTGCTTCATAAAGCAGAGGCTGCATGCAGGAAAGTGCTGGGTAGAAAAGTGGGTCAACTCCATAGCTTAGTGTATGAGAGACATTAATGTGCTCTGTTGCTTCAAACTGAGAGGAAGCAAATCCTTTTATCTGTATATTCCCTTGATGTTACCTGGCATATATCCAGGAGCTGTACTAGAGCTGTCATCCCAGTTCTTTTCTTTGTATTGCTCCATCCATACCCCACATCAATGTCCCCTGCTATCCCCTGCCTACTGCTCCCCATATTTTGACATTTGATCTTCTACTTTCTTCCTCTTCCTACCTCCAAAAGCCCCAAATTATCTGCAGTCAAAATGGTGACACTGTGGGGATTATGCATTAAGTTTAAAGGAAGTACAGTTTTCCCTGTTGTAGTTGTTGGGGGGGGGGAGTGTTCAGAGCCTTTAACCAACATGAAGTATGATATGGTAGACCAGCCAAGTCACACAATACAAATATTTCCAGCAGAGAAAGACATTTTGGTTACTGCAGAATTCTCGCTATTTTGCAGCATCCATTATGTTGATCCATGAACATCTTCTTTTTAGAAAAACAAGCCAAAGAATATGCTTTAATTCGATGCACAGATCATGTGGCAAAGCAGTTCACTTGGCACTATCCATAGCGCCTGTGGTTCTTTTTCACCCTGTTCCCAGCTCTGAAAATACATTCTGGCAAATGAGATCACTACATAGTTTCTCAACTAGACCACTATCTGATATTTTCATTGTTAGAGGACGCACCTAATGTGTTTCATTCTCCAAAGCAGGGGCAGTCTATTGGATTGCCCCTGCGGTGACCAGCCCCTTTCAGTGGCACTGCATTGAGAACACACGCACCCTGAGGGAGTAATAAAGTGTTGAATGAGGGAAAGAGAGAGAGAAAAAAAGAGAGAAAGACAAAACCATGGTAGAGTGAGCACAGACACAGCTGAGGAAGATAATGATAATGAAAGAGTAAAGAGGTTCCCTGGAAAGCATGGTGGTTAACATGATGGGGGACTGGAAAACAGCCTATAGAAACCTATCCTGTTTAATTTGAGTTTAAGGTTTTAACTTGGCAAATGATTGTCTGTTTTTAATAACAGTTGTGTGTTTAATCCTTCTCTTTTCTACTGCTCCCAGCATTTAATTTGGTATCCTCATTGTTATTTATTAAAAATTCATTGAAAATGTCTTTACCTTCATGGGTTCGAGTCTTGAGTGATTCATTAAAATGGCCATCTTCACTAATTCATTAAACAATTCATTAAAATGCCTACATTCAGTGAACATTCAGATGTTTATTTTAATCTCCAAACATGCACAGTTAAAAATCTCCCCACAGAGTACACTAAAATTTCCACATGAAGCATGGTAAAAGTTTTATAATATTGTACCCACCCCTTAATACATATGTTAATCACAAATCTTATATGGAAAATTGTGTACATTGTTTACAGGCTGCCTGTGTGGAATACATTCCTTATTTTATTCCCACTGTTAAATGTAGCATCTCAGAGTAAACTCTTCACCGTGCTAAAGAAAATTCCCCGTCCAACCATCCAGGAGCCACTCTGGCAGCCTCTTGCACCACATCGAGCCCCATCACAGCTACACACCCCACACTCCCACAGTCAGACAGGTTTCCTTACTGGCTCGGAGCTAGGTTTCCAATAGGAGAAAGATGTCAAGATCCTTAAAATAATTTAATCATGATGAAATAAATAAATAACAAAGTAAGAGCTTGAGCTGGGTGCCTCTGGAGAGGGACCCCTGGGCTTTTATACCCTTACAGTCTAAGAACAGAAAAGTCTGTGGGTCATCGGCTCCTGCTGTGTGTCTAAGTGTCCAGTCACCTGCCTCGTACAACAGGTCCCCATGCCCTTTGTGATGAAAAGGGTTGGCAGTTCATGGCCTCTCTCCTCAGGCTTGGGCTCAGGCTCAGGCTCCTGCCCCTCAGAGCTCAACCTGCAGCTGGCACTGCAGCTTGCACACTGAGCCACCTGCACTGAATGTATTCCTCAGCTCAGCCATCTGTGCTTCCATCCTTAATTTCGTAGAAGCTGAATCAGTCTCAGCAAAGAGCTACTGTAAGAGCTTGGGTTCCCTTAACAGCTTTTTCCTTTCCACCTCATATGTCCTTACTTCCTATGGTCCGAAGTTACTGTATCACCAAAAATCTGTTTGCATCCAACAATACAAAGCTGCTCACCAGGAGTTCTTACATGCTGCCTCAAACACACCAGTAGAGTGGATGGGACGAAACATGAGATATGTGCTATTCAGCCTCCAGCCCTTCAAATTGCTTTATCTTCAGGTCAGCATCCCAGAACATGTAATATGCAAAATGCCAGATGCACATACAAGATGGGAAGAGCACAATGGCAGAGCAAGAGGGCTTTGAAGGTTTGACCAGAGAAGGGAGGGCTGATTTCAAAATGGCCCAGTGCTGTGTGGATGCAATTGACTCCAAGTGACAAAACATTAGCCAGGGGACAGTGTGGCATGCACCACACATGGAACTGTTCTTGTGAGTCACTCCAGTGGAGGTTTGGAAAAGCTGGACCATGTTTCAATTATAAACATGTGCTAAGAATGGAGATATCTTCTCCAGATGAGTGCCTGAATAATTTACAGCTGCTCTCTGTGAGACTCGCCTGTAATGTCTTCTTATATAAATATTAGTTTTTGCAAACATAGGGATTGAAAACCATCTGGCCAATTGTAAATTTCTTTGCTTAGCAGTGATGGTAATAAAACACGTCATATAAGGGCAGTGCCTCTTGTAGTAAGAAACTCAAGTATGAAGTGTGAAGACTTGGCTTTCAATGTCCATTTGTTCATTTGTCTTCATTTGCAACTTACTGGAAGATACCACAAAGATTTCAAAAGGTCAAGCCGCACTGTATGATGACGAAAATCTTTGGGGCAGAAGGTTTGATTTGAAGGAATCGAAAAAGGTAGATTAGTAGGAAGAAGAAATAGACAGGATTAGAAAAATCTTTGTTCTGAGAAATGACCAGAGTAAACACGGGTCTGTGGTGTAGTGAACACCTGATTGTATTTTATTTCTTGGCAGTGAAATAAAAACAGTTCTACCTTTTGGAGGAGAGAATCTTCCATGTTATCGAACAGACATAGGTCACAGAAATAATGAATACCCTTAGATTTAGACCAGAAGGGCACAAACCAAAACATAAAGAACATAATTTGGGTTGGTTTTTCAGTTTGGGGGTTTTTTTGGTATTTTTGGCAAAAATATGTAAAACTAAATGTTCATTTTACAGGGTCATATAACATGACTTTGCATGACAACTGCAGAAATCATTAATTTAAGTCATTAATGGACATTATTCTCATGTATAATTGAACAATATGTGCAGTGAGTGATAATTGTTTTTCAGAAATATAAATCTGTCTTACAAACCTTTCAAGATATTATTCCTGATATGGCCTTCCATAGAGAATAAAATCTTCCCGATTGTAGTCTTTAAAACCCACCAATCTCTCAACATTGGAAGAATAGTGTCATTTTTTGACTTCTCCAAGCTGTGAGTATGAAGCAGAATCCTTTCTGGGAAGTCTGGCAATGAACTATTCCCACCGGGTAGAATTGAGCAATGCTTTTGAATAGTCAGTTCATCAGAAATGTGATTTGGAGAATATTGAAATGATTTGTGACAAATCAAGAAAAAATTTCAGCCAAAAAAAGAAAAAAAGAGGAAGGACAAAGGAAAGAAGAGCTGGGAAAGTTGAAAAATAAACCACAAATTTTTGTTTTGAAACCAATCAGTAGGTTAGGGAAAAAAAAAGAGTATAAAAGAAACATAACAAAGAAGAGCTAAAGAATCTTAAAAAATTCAGTTCAACCTAATGCAATTTCTTGCTGTTGCTTAGTCAACAAACAGAAAATTCAGACATTCATGCAGCCCCGCTCCCAAGGAGCTGGTAGCAAGTAGAGTCTTGAGACAGCTTGTTCCCTTGCACAGCCAGCCTGTCCCACTTGCTGGGTAAAGATAGTAGAGCTGTGATAACACCCTTGAACACCACCTTTTAGCTTCACCTCAGTTACCACATTCCCTGAAATTTTCTAAGCACCAGGATTACACCTGTGACTTGTCTTTGAAGAAGTAAAGAACAAACTTTTTGCATAAACTGTAGTACTCCCACTCCTCTTTTCCAAAAGCTGTTCCAGAGCCTGTCAAAACATATGTCTTCGTGATCAGAGGATTGATCTAATCAGTGTTACCACCTCTATGGACCTGGACATATGGAGAGTCACACATTGGACACTGTAATTCAAGCCCTGAGAATATTTCTTTACAGAGAAAAAAAAAAAAAGGATGTTGCTCTATGTCACAAAACAAGTAAGACAACTCACTGTAAAAACTTGGCTAGTGATTAGTTATTTTGGTAAATATGTGATTTTGAAGATTTTTCTACATTGTTAACTGCTGTCTTTCAGCAGTCTGAGACATGTTTGCATAACGAACCACAGGAACTACTTTTAACATTTTGGTGGCTGCTTCCTTTGGTGTCTTGAAGTATGTAAATATTCACACAACCCTCTTCTGTGACAGATTTGGCAGAAACTAGTTTTCACTTCCCTCATCTTTTATATGGTCAATATCTTTTTTATGCTAAAAGGAAAGTCACGTTTGTAATACACCTTCATTTTTATAAGATGGCCTATTTGCAGCATGAATAATTCCTTGTTCTGCAGATCAGTACCGTTTCATGTTTTCACGTTCACTTTCCCCGCAAATGCCCATGTTGAATGTGATGGTATGGGATGTCCTGGGTTCAGACTCCTCTCTTTCTGCAATTTGTCTGTCTAATTTGACAAACCATTGCATATATTTTACTTGGCAGTACTATGAATAATTTCCTGGCAGTTAAATTCTCTTCTGACAACATTTGTCAAATCAGACAGAATTTATGCCCACCAGAAGGCTGATGTAAAAAAATATCTTGCTGATGACCACATGTTATTAATGGTTCTTGCTTTCACTTCTGTAAGATAGGTTATTTACTGCGCGTTATTGTTTATCCTGTGTCTACCTGGAAACTTATTTGTGAAAAAGAGCACATTCAGTTGTTTATGTAAATATAAAGTTCAAATTTACTTTAGAAAGTAGTTGATTTCAGAACTAAACAGAGGTAATGAGAGCTAAAAAGCATCCTAATAAATTATATTTTTACCAGCTTTTCAGATCCTGAATTTGAATGTGAAGTTCTTTGTGTATAGCAATATATTGCATACTAATTTCTTCCAGATATGCCCTTAGATGGATAATAAATCCATCCAGAACCTTTACTCTAAGTGCTTGCAATTTTTCATCTTGATGGTGGTGGGTATAATCTAAAGCCCAGTGAAGTCAACAGTAGTCTGTTCATCAAGTGTTTGGAATATGAGCCAGGGATCCAACTTGCTATTTTTTTTTAAAGCAAGCTATTCATATGATAGACAAGCAAGTTCACCATCAGCATTTCATTTAAGTTCCTTACTGAAATCCAGTTGCTGTTATGACAGTGTAATGGTTAGTTTTTGTTTAAGCAGAATACAACCTATACAATGTGTCTTTGGAGTAAACTTAAAGTAGTATTTCTGTACACACAAATTTTCCCACAACCTCTTGATTATTTTTGTGAGTGCATGAAATGGATGGCAAGCAATAGACGAGAAATAACACCTCTAGCTGCCCATCCTGCAGTCTCACAGGCTTCTTCTGTGGTGAAGATTATTGGTCTTTATGATGGATATTTTCATTGCATATGCTGAAGATATGTTGAATGGACAGGGTATTTATTGAGAATTATCTTTAGAAAAATCTTCCTAGTACATTACTGGTTCTTATAACCAATTTTATGGAAGCCATATAAAAAGGTTGGCCTTATTTTAATATGGTTGTCATTTGACAGAAAGTCTTTGTTTGTTAGTTGTCAGCTGCTCTAGGCAAAGACCATATGTTATTTCACAGACTTCCAAAGTGAAATGCTGGATGAATATCACCAAACTGAGATAGGACAATCACCTAAAAACTATGACAGGGCTTCAGTGAAAAAACATTTACTAAGTCCCCTACTCCATGTTCTTATCCCTCTCAGTAGGGACTATTAGACATCATGAAGTCCTATTTTAAGTGTCCAAAGCAACAGATTTAAACAGCTTCTGCAGCTCCACAGTGTTCCATCATTTATCATTTAATTTTATCCTGTTGTGTCTAGTTAATTCTTGTTGTAGCATCCAGCATCTTCTTGCTTCCTTGGCTACCTCTTTGTTTCAGCACATATATTTGCCAAATTTTGAACTGCAGCTGATATTTATTTAGCAAGGAAAATAACTTTGAGATTATGACCCCTTAGACTATCCACACACTTTTTCTCTAACAGCTGGATTTTATCACTTGTTCCCATGTTCTTTCCCTCTCCCTGCCCTTGCCTTTATCCTCTCCCTGCCTCTCAGACTTGTTTGTAGCTTGTGTTATGTTCAAGCAAGGGAAACCGGTTCACCATGATTTGATACCTTCAGATCAGATCTGCCTAAAATAGTGTGAAATAGAGATAACCCTAAGTTATATAGACTGTTTTTTAGATTTGATGCAGAAATCTCTGTGTGAAGTTTTGTGCCTTTTGTTATTAGAGAAAAGGCAGAATAATCATGAAGGTTTCTGTGTTCTGTGCTTTGTGCATCTCTATAGCACCTTACAAAATGTAATAGACTGGGGTCCTTGGACAAACAAAAATACTTATTAAAAATATTAAAATTAACAATTGACTACAGTAATTTGAGTTCTACAAAGGCCTTCAAGCACTTGATGCTGTTACTACTCATGGTCTCCCAAAACAAAAGGAATTATAGTTTTTCTAAATCTCATATGTAGCTTTACTCCCTCCACAAAAGTCCAGACTCTGTCATGTAAGCATTTTCACTGTCCGATTTTATTTGTTATAAGCAATCATGAGATAGAAGAGACATTAGCTAGGTTTGAAAATATTTTTCTTTGACATTGTAAGCACTAGGACTTTTAGACTGTTTTCACCCAGGGCTGATCATATCTCAGCTTGCCAGGCTTCCTAGCTGCCATCAGGATGTTTTTGTGCCAGTTGGCTTTTTGATTTGTTCTATCATGACTTAGCATGAGAGTATTTGGTTTTTCACTGAGAGATGTTGATGCTTTAAAGTTATGTGAGAACAACAGCAGACACCTCGGCTTCCCTTCCAGAAGACACATGCCCAGCAGGTGCCAAGACCCTGAAAGTTATTCAGAAACTTTCTACATGTCCAGGCAGGTTAGTAGTGGGTGAGTTAGCCATTGCAGTCAGATACTTTCTAAAGAGGTCTTTTCATGTTTACATGGCTTATGTGACTTTCCTTGCCTAAAAAAGATGGATTCCACAGTCTTTTTACATAAAGGCACTTTAAATCCCTTCATCTCACAGTACTCACAGTGCCCTCTCATACGCAGGGCACTTTACTTGTAATGATTTGTCTATAATTACGTATAACCGTGTGGTATTATGAATTTGGATTCATGTCTGGCATCCTGCAGCGCTCTTGGCCACTGGTTTCTTTAACCAGGCACTCACTGTTGCCTTCTTTATTATCAAGGACCATACGGTTTCACTGACTTTCAGGATAGTTTACAGTAACTCTTATCTTTGTTCTCCTCAGATTGTCTGTATTTTTTTGGAGTTTTTCCTTTTGCTGACTGTATGTTTTGGCAAAGCTTTTGTATTTCTTCAATGTTTTGAAGTTCTTGCTGCACATTACTCCCTAATGCCTCTGTAGTTTACTGCTACCGGAATGGTGACTAATCATTGAGTTGGATTTACGTTTTATGTCTATTTGGTTTTCCTCTTTTGTATTAATTTTGGAGGAAAGTAATTAAATACTTGTTTCTGTTTTGGCATTGGCAAGGGCCACATCTTTTCAGCACTGATTCTGACATTTTGGATATGGCATGTCCAATCATCCTCTTCGTGAACTGAGCCTTCTTCTTTGGAAAGGTAGAAGAGAAGCTGCCATGCCAGTCTGCTAATTTAGTTAAAGGCAAATGTCTGTAATAACTGACTTATGTGCCATGTTGTGCTGCATATTTCTGTGCTCTGAGAATATTCTTTATTTAGAGTAGGTGAATCAATAAGGGCTCTACTTTTTAAAAGGTATACTATACAGGAAAAAATTTTGGGTAGTTGTAGGTAGATTAAAAAGCAGCATGATACAAATGGAGCAAAAGAGTTTGTAGGGCCTAATGTGATTTTACATTTACTTAACTAATCATATGAAATAAAAATACATCATGCAAGGTTTAGTTATTATTTTGCCAAGTTTTCAGCCTGGTATAAGATCCTTGAACCAAAGGAAAATGACATAAGATAGGCTGAGATTTTCTAGAATGCCTTTCACAGTAGCAGCCAGTGTTTTTGTTTTGACCTTGTGGTAGCTTGTTCCCACACCCAGTTTTCTGAGACACTCAATGTGCACTGAGAATAGCAGCACAGGTAGCAAGAGTAAGATGCAGAATTCTAGCACAGCACTCTTACCCCTGTGAACCTTCCTTTCAGGTTTCTGCTCAAGCTTCTACCACTCCTGTTTATGCAGAGGAGCACTCTTGCTCTTCAACTGATTTGAAAAAAAGAAATACAGAGAGAGGAATGTGATTACAGTAAGTATCACTCAACAGGATTGATAGGGAGAGAACTGACCACCCACCATGGTAAAAGGCCACTGCCTTTTCTTAGTTATACAATGTCCTATAATAACTGCAAGCATTTCCTGAGAATCTCAAGGGTATGGGGTATCTTGTCTTTTAGAAGTATTTTTTTATCTGTTTTTCAATTTTTCTTTCCTCCACCTCTGCACAAAAATAAAAATCAGTTAGAGAGATCTTTGCTTTTCATGGGGTTGGAACTGGAACATATTAGCATGCTTTTTACCCACTCCCAGCATTTCTTTCATTCTTTCCACAAGACCAGCACTTTGCTTTTCAGAGTCCTTCAAACTGAAGCTACTCAACGGTAGATGTTTTCCTACTTTAGGGCTTAAAAATAGAAGCTGCTTTAATGAATCCAATATGCTCAAAGAGCAAATATTATATTTTCTGATATCCTTAAGGGAAGTATACTAACTGTAGGTCAGGATATCATTTGTAAACAACCACACCCTTTGCTTAGCACATAGTTCACTTTCTGGTAAAAAAATCTTCATGTAGTTGTGAAGGAATATCTATTAACTTCCAAAGATACTTTTGAAAGACTGTATTATTTCCAGTTCATGCCCATGTCCTCCTCATGTTAAAAAAATTAGTCACATGAGTCACAATAACCACGTCACTGGTTATGAAAAACTACCTGATAGGGTGTTGTTTCTGCCAATTGCCCGAGCCTGAAAAAGCAAGGTGACCATACTGTTGAGAAAAGGAAATATGAAAAAGAGAACAACAGGAGGTCTGTTTGCTGAATTAGGGACTGCTGGACATCACCATATGCTTGAGAGTCAGAGCACAGAAGGAGTGTAATTTACACATTTAAGAGCCGATGTTAAACTAAATCCAGCTGTCTCTGTGTTGAATTCTGAAATTAGGGTCTACAGACTTTCTGTTCCAACAGTTTCAAAAGGAATGTTGATATAATAAAAACACTAAAACAAAATGGAAACTTCTTCAAGACCTACTGTTCAATGAGAAATTTTGCTCAAAGAGCAGGATGCATAGAAATGATTACTGCATTTTCAGGTTGGATAAATCCTTTCAGTGTTATCTGGGATGTTTTCAAAGCATCCGTAGCAAACAGCATATTGGCCTAAAGTAAAAATATATCCTTTCCAGCAGATTACAAGGAAAATCAGTTGCTCATTGCTCTTGTAATAAGATTTGTGTCCCTCTCCCCAACACACTGCTCAGAGAAGTGTTGACAGCACTACTCTCTAACATAAATGCTGAAGTTAATAGAACAGAGTCTGCTTTAGTTTGCAATTACTCTTATGCAGTAGACCCAAGACATTTCCTCCAAAAGGTAGTTTAAAAATAAGAAAACTAATAAAAAGGTAAGTTTGTATGGAGTGCCAGATTCCTTTAATTAACCCCTGTATGGAATAGAGTGTGAACAAATAGGATATGTGGTCAGCCAAGAATTGGAGCTTACACAGACACATTGTTTCTGTGTGTATAGGAGCCCTAAGGTGCCTTGTACACATATTCTGTGTTTCTAGGCTTATCTGGTGGCTTAGCACGCAGATACACTGGAGCTTACTGGGAAAGATATCCATATCATAATTAAAATAAACAAAACCAGAACCTGGCATTGACTAGACAATTACAAAGCTAAGTTTATGTAGTGTCCTTAACATGGATGTATCTTCTCTGAGATTTTTGCGATACATAACCCAAGAGGTAAGAAAAAGTTCTCACTTTTTATTTCAAAATTGGAAAAAGACAACTCCTCTTTATACTGAATTGAACCTATTACTGCAAAAAGTAAAAGATAATAACAATGTGAAAATTAGACAATACTTCAATTTATAAAATATGATAAGTATTCATAAAAAAGTTGCAATAATTAATCCTGAATATATTTATCCCAATTAAATATTAATTATATCCTACATTCCATATGCATTCCTCTGGAATTTGAAAGAGTGTTTATATCAAAACATAACATTAGAATTCTTCCTTCAGATATAAGATTCTGTAAATAATTTTCTAAACCAAAACCTTGCCTACTTTACTGCTCTAAGCTTATTAAACAATGTGTGTTCATCCATGAGAGAATTGGCAAAGAGGTTCTCTATTTAAAATACCTTTTGTTTTTAATTTTTTGTCTGTATTTCTACCTTAGGCTAATAAAACTGTATACCTGGTCAATTGCAGAGGTTCATCCTGTAATTTCTTTGGGTTATAGGCATTTCTCTTGTAATTGAAAAAACCTATGATGATACCCCACATCTCTCACCAACAGTGATAGAACACTGGTCTGCAACCATATGATGAAGAAGGTGCTCAACTCCTTGGTCTGGATTGATATAACTTTAGACCAAGTATCTCTGTAACCACAGACACCACTGATCTTCAGAAAAAAAATAGTTTGGTTATAAGATAATTAATAGCACAGAGACAGTTCCCCTGGTACACTTTTCTAATTGTAGGTGCAGAGCATTGCTATTCAAAGGTTGCATCCAGATGATCATACTTGATAGACAGCTGTTAACTGACATATTTTCTGTGATTATGTTAAATCTTCTTCTGAGCTCCCAGTGACAGTGATTTCTTGAAATTTTATCTTGCTTGGAAAATGGATTTCCTTTTGTTGGTTTTATATCTGCTGCCTAAAATGTGTTGTGTAACCTCAGTGCCTGGAGAAATTCCAAATTATTCCTGTTTCCTATCCTATTACCCTACCATGTATAATCTGCTATTACTCTCTTTGCCATGGATTTGTTTCACAAGTGGGAGAAATTGCTCCATATTCATCAACATGCTCATAACCATTTGCGCTACCTTTTTAGTTTTACTGTCTTACATACTGCAATCAGTAAACAAGATACCAGTACATGACTGTTTTACCCTGGAACATTGATGATTTCTGGTTTATTTTTCCATATTTGTTCTAATAATAATTTTAGACACTGTTTTCCTTATATCTCCTCCTAATTTCATGGGTTTTAATGTTTGTTTTTAACCTACTTCAAACTATATTTAAACATATTTCAAAATAAATGTGTTGGTCTCTCTCAACACTCTTATTGAAGTCAGGAAATTAGGAGATGCAGATCGCGAATGCAGATCGTCTTGCATCCGGGGTACTGACCAAGAAATTACCCACTGTATGTCTACTACAGATTATAATACAAGTGCTATGATTAAGACTGAGTAACCAGTCCCTCCATGGGGGAAGGGACTGAAAATAGAAATCTTTCATAGGATGAAATTGTCAGATGTCAAGAATTTGAATGGAGTGGCCCTTTGTTGGAGTTATTGGCTAGAATATTTTCGGTGAAGGGACCTGTAACAGGAAACTGGCAGCCTCAAAAGACAGCACATGAGCCTGTACATACTGTAGCAAACAACACTCACCACTGTAATTGATAGTTTTTGGAAGAAGATAGAAGTGCAGTGGATTTTATCATGTTGCCAGGGGTTGCAAGTACCAGTAGAATATGAATAGATACCAAGGACAAAGAGGATGACTACAGAGCCATTAGCTCAGAGCTGTTCCTTATTGCAGTAATGGCCAAGGTAGCAGTGGAAGATGAATGAACTGTCAGCCTGAAAACAAATGGGACGGTTTTTAATTTTAAGTTGGACACAGGTGCTCAAGCCAAGGTGGTACCTGGAGCAATGATATTGGCTGTGCAAAAAACCCAAAAAACCAGCAACCCAGAGGCAAAATAAAAACAGGTAAAGCTTGGATTTACAGCACTAAATGTGTATCTGCTGAGGGTGCCCAAGTATTAAGCGTAAAGAACAATTGGAAAGATACATGAATCACAATAGTAACTCAGAATGAATGCATATCTTTTATATTAAAGCACATCCTACTGTATTCTCAAAAGGGATGGGCAAACATTAGGACAGTAAAAGATGTCTCTGCCTGTCTCTGAAGGGTTGGACTAAACGATATTTAAATGTTACTTCTGACCCATTCTGTGATTATATGATTGTATGTCAAAAGACCAATGCAATTGCATTCCATCCATCTTCCAGAGGTTAAAATACAGAGCTAGGTTGAAAGAATCCCATCACTCCATACCCTCCGTGAAAGTTTCTGTCACCCCAAGTCAAATACTTAAAAATGTAAATGAAGATGTAAATGCACATACTTTTTGGAGTCTCCAGAGGCCATAGGAGAAAAAAAGGGGAAAAAAAAGAAAAAGATGACTGCCTACAATATAAGATATTGGGGGGAAATATATTGAACATTTGTCTACAAATTAATTCCACAGTTGCTCTCAGAAAAAAAAAAATCATGTGAAGAAGATGACTATAGCATGAGTTCAACACAAAATAAAGCAGCCCTATACACTGGGTAGACTGTATAAAATTTGCCAGATTATCAATATGGTGGCAGAATTGGGTTCATTTATCCTCTACTTGTCTACATTAACATGTAGGAAGGGACTGCTATAGTCACATTGAAAAACTGGAGATTGCTGCCTCTTGATTTCTAAAAATATAGTCAAATAGGAAAGACATTGGATTAGTTAATATACAGACTTCTGCTGCATTTCTGAAGATCAATATTTTTGAAGACTCAACAACCAGTGTTGAGATCAACCATGATGTAGTGCATGGGGGAGGGCTGCAGCGTGTAGTTCCAAGTAAGCAGAAGAGAGTCTGGGGGTGCTGTCAGAGTTGTGTTTTACAAAAGATTCATGCGCATTTAGTAATTACATGAATTAAAAAAAATCAGCAATAAGAGTGAGTAGATTCTGGGCAAGTATCAATGTCTTGAAGACGAATCCAATAGCAAAGATATATATGTAAGGCTCTTATATATATACATATATATATATATACAAATAAACATATATATTCAGCTGTAGATCTCCTGGAAGAGATTTATAAAGGAACTAAGAATTAAAGAAATGAAAATGTTTATTTTTTAGGTTTTGGAAAAAGAAGAGGAGTCAGTAAGATGTAAAAGAATTAATATGTTCTCCAAGACCTTAAAAGCAGGTTCTCCAATTCTTTTGAACTAGACCCTCAGTCAGAGGTTTCCTGAAGAAGCAAGAAGAAAAGGGGACAAAAAAGACACCATATCTAAAAATGCAAGTGACTTAGAAAAACTAATTTTCCATACCTGCCAGCTACATATACTAACATATATATGCTAAGGCATTAATTGATCTCAGTCTGTGTTAGAACTGTGATAATGCCCACTGAAAAGTACTTTGTACTTTCTTTATACACATCTATAGTTATAAATATACTTTATACTCGGCGGCTAGATCTAAAAGTAAAGGAGAATCAGTTCCTGTTTCTTGTATTTACATAAATACGGTTTCTGCCTGGAGGAGACTGAGGGGAGACCTCATTGCAGTCTGCAGCTTCCTCATGAGGGGAAGAGAGGAGGCGCAGACACTGATCTCTTCTCTGTAGTGACCAGTGACAGGACCCAAGGGAATGGTCTGAAGTTGTGTTAGGAGAGATTTAGGTTGGATATTAGAAAGAGGTTCTTCATCTAGAGGGTGGTTGGGCACTGAACAGGCTCCCTACAGAAGTGGTCACAGCACCAAGCCTAAGAGAGTTCAAGAAGCATTTGGATGATACTCTCAGGCATGTGGTGTGACTCTTGGGAATGGTCCTGTTCAGGGCCAGGAGTTTGACCTGATGATCCTTGTGGGTCTCTTCCAGCCTGGCATATTTTTTGATTCTGTGAAATTCTCTGCACTGCACATTGCATGTTGAGATTATACGACTGAAGCAGGAATCACATCGGTCCAGTTGATGATGATCAACATATAAAGAAGCTCATGGTCCCCTGTTTAGTCAGTTAATGAGAAAGTGCTACACACCTCGTTCGAGGTTGACAAATAAATTGTGTTGACAGAGGATTATTTCCCCACATTTGCTCCTTGGGCATTATATCTATTTAGGTGGTGCTAATATATAGGATTGTAATTACAATTTGCAGGCAAATTTATTATCAACCATTTAATCTTTAGAATTAGCTATGTTAAGATTGCCTCACAAATGTTACATAGTATAAATGAATAGACCTTTTCTTTAGTTTTTAATTATTTATTTATTTTAATAATCAGACTAATTGCTTCATAAAAACATGGCCTGGATAAGCAGGTAAAAATCTGATCTGAATTTATGACAGATAAAAAATAATTTCAGATGTACAACTCCCACAGTGAAGATAACTAGATATACATAACTGTCTGTTTTGAAAGTCAAACTCGGGGGTATGCAAATGATCAATATTCAGTATTCAAACATGCATTATAATATATCTGGGTCAGTATTAAATCATGGAAAATGAGTCAGAAAAGGAATATTTAAGTATGGGGATTTTGTGTATATATCAACAAAAGACGTGTCATCTTAAGAGTGAGATATTTGAAAACATTCAAAATTTCTCTGTAAGAAAAAGAAGACTAATATTAAATGAATTTTTATGACTCATATTAAATGAATAAATTATATGTAAGTATATTAGAGATACCAGCAGTCAGTGAGCATATGCAGGGATTTTTTCTTCTAAAATGGCAGTAAGAAATAAAGGAGGCAGAGGAAGAAAAGAAACTGCAGCAATAAACAGAAGCTACACAGTAGAACAGATTCAGTCAGTGATTGCAATATTGTTTTCTTTACCATAATAAGCTTTGTTTCATGTTATTATAATAAAATGAGTCTTCACCACTGCCCTAAGCCATAGTACATGTTCATTCCCAGAATCTTGTAAGCAAGTTTTGTCATTAGCTTTTTTAAAGCATATATGAGGAGTTTTCAAAGTCAAGGATAATAAAACCTATAAAATTTCTTCACATGAGATCAAAGTGTGAGCAAGATTTAACTACAGGCATTGTTCCAAACATATTTTCATTTTACAGAAGGAAGACATCCCTCTTTGCCTATAACTCTGTAGAAAGCTTATTTGTTAGAAGATTTATGCATTAGTATTGAAATGTACTTGGTCCAGTCAATGCTATAAATCATTCCCAGACAACTTTTAAGCACATTTTTAAATGCCCATGAAAAATAAGTTTTTCCATCAATAAGATGGTTCAGTTCTGCAGCACTTGCTAAGAAGGGTCATTTCAGCAAAATCACAATAAAGTGCTGCAGAATCCAGTTCAAATAGACTAATTGACACAGTCTCAATTCTCACCAGTTCTGTGAAGCAGGAGTAAATAAAATTTGTCACAGTGGATTTGTCTGAAGATAGAAAGATAAACTCCTCTGACCTTAATGATGAGTAACTCTGGTATCTGGCTGTGACACTCTGCTTTCTGCTGCTGCAAGGGACCATAAGATTAGGGCACATGGGAACCAGCACTTGACTGCCATTCTTCATCGTCTGGTAGCGGAACAAGGCACATTTACTGCTTTTTAGGCTCAATGTTTGGATTTTTTTCTTCATGAATTTTGTAAACAAGGTCTCAGGTAAGTTGCTTACTGAGCCACACTTGCCAATTGTAAGGGCAGAAGCTCTGTTCAGGTATATAATAGTCATCTTTCTACTGATGTATTTTTTATTTTTCCAAGTCTCCTAGAAAGCAGAGAAAAAGGTTCATCATAAACTGTTATTTTTATCAGACTTCTAATATACCAAGGTCTACAATGCTGTGGACAGAAGGTGTAGCCAGGTAAAAGGGGCTGAATTCATTACAGGGGGTCCTGCAAACCTACTCCCATGTTACGTTCTGGGGCAAAGTCTGTCTTATAGCAGTGTTGTTCTATCACCATCAGAGCATGCCCTATACCTTCCTGGATGCAGAGCATCCCACCAGCAGTCCCGAAACAGCAACAGCCTCAACTACCAGGGACATTCTTGATGACGCAGTGTGAGGGAACTGCTATAGGTATCATTATTCATAAAATAGGTAGCAGATAAACCAGCAGAACTTGAGGAAGAGATAAAAAATTAATTTAAAATTTTAGTCTGTTTAGTGTCCCATTCTACCTCAAATAACTAATGAAACCATATTACCTTTTGGTATATAAAAGTGGGTTTTCCAATGAAAGGATAAAATAAAGAACGAGACATTAAATATGAAAACTGTTGCTACATTTCTGTCTTTTTGCACGTTTTCTAAAGATATTTAGTAATGATACTGAAAAATGATAGAGACTGGTCAGAATAAAATGACTGCAGACCTACATTGCATTGTTTTATTTAGCTCTGACGAATGTAAAATGTTTTGTGAAACTGCACATTTAAAAAAAAATGCTTTAGGAGTAGAAGCAAAAACTCTGACAGACTATCTAACTGCAGTGTTTTCATGAGAAAAAAAATCAAATTAATCTTTGAATTAGATCTTGAGATGGAAATGCTTATTTATATTTCATTCTAGCACAACATGAAAACTTCCAAACTGAAACTATTATACCTAAATATTAACACCATTGTGGGTATTTTGTTTCAATATATGGGCAACAAGATAACTAGCTTTGACGAGTTTTCATTTTGACTATTACAGTTCAAGGGACAGTTAGTAGACCATTTCCTGTGGGAAGTTTGTCTTGTAATATTTTACTTTCTCTTCCCTTTTTAATATTAAATTTGTCCTTAGCAAGACAGCAGACAACCAGTCAAACCTCCAGTTAGATCCAGGGTTGTCAGTCTTGGTGCATATCCAGATGGACAGTTCATATGACCACACCTTAAAGATCAAATTTGCATGTACAGTTGTGCTGACACAGTTGTCAAGACATAGATATATTACTGTGATATATTAGCTCTGCTAAAAGTACTGAAGGAACAAATATCCATCCCTGAAATGCTTTAGAGAAGGCAAGGAAAAGAAAAAGAGAAAGAAAAAGTAAAAGCCAGAACCATAGTGTAAAGCAATGGAAGTAAAAATGTAATGTAGGAAATAGAATGTAAAAGAATGTAGGAAAACACTGTCATCAAAACATGAAAAAGAAGTGACCAATGGAGATCTTTTAAATCAAGGATCTTTCAAAAACTTCTCAGGTAAGAGATGGAGATCAAATTACAGAATCAAATCACAGACAAGAAACAGTCTTTGATTGACTTCCACAAGACTTCTCAACAGTGTGAAAGTAAAGGATGACTGGGTTACAATGCTATTCTTCATTTCTCAGAATAAGAATCTTCTGGGGTATGAGCTCAGGCATAATGTGCTTTCATGAACTAAATCAACTGATTGTTTTTTCCAATATAAATGAAGGAATTCATCCAGTTGATTGTGATAGAGACACCCTCCGTACAGTGTACGAATTCTGCAGCTTGCTTTAGTCTGTTCATACTGAAGCATATTTGTTTTCTTTAGTTTTTAAAAAATCTTCAAGGGCGCAGACTCTATGGGGTCTCTCCAACTTAGACTACTCTCTGCCTAAGGAAGATATTTCTTCCTTCCACAGCTAGAAATTTCTTTTTATATTCAATGTTCCCTCCAGTTTTCTGGGTTTGTAATTCATTGCTCAGAGACTACTGATACTTAAAGCCAACAGATAGACAGCTTTTGTGTGAATTCCAAAAAACCCTTCACTCTAATGGAGCCAGGATAGGAACTGCACAAGTCTATTCAAGATAATAAATGTCAGCACACATTTCTTCCTCTCGACGTCCTCAGTTTCATTTGAAATTAAGTCAGACTCTTCCAAGAAGTCAAGAATTTTTCAAGGTGGCCTTTTCAATAAAGCATACTTTCTCCTGTCTGAGTGGATTCCTTCATTGCTGACTAGTCCCCCATTTAAGCTTCAGGCAGAGAAAAGTATATGCTTGCTGTTTTGACTCACCCAAGCTTCTCATGTTTCTGAAAGATACTCCTGGTTCATAGAGTATCAAATATACAGAGTTTCTTTAACCCAGCATTAGTATCAGGTTTCTTTGTTTACACTTTCGCAGTTTTCTTCTACTCTCTTTCTAGACTGGTGTAATACAAATAAACTCGCTATCTGTAGGACAAATCCAAGGGATAAGGCATCTCTTGGATTTGAGGTAATTTCATTTTAGTGGCGTAGCAGGAGGGCCTACCCTGGTGAGGCATAGAATTCAATCAGAGAATGCAAACAGTGCAAGCTACCATGCAAGCTACCTGTGATGAGTTACCAGTGGTGCCATGACAATGTTTTTAGTGTTGAATTAGCAATGGTAACACCAGCGTGGTTCACCAAACTCCAAACACACATCCTGCTTTTTGAAGTTGGACGTGACAGATAAGCTGGTAGCTGGCCAGTAAATTTATGACTAGCAGCCAATCAATTTATACTATAAAAGTTCAGTCCCCTTTCATACAGTCAAGTTCTTCTATCATAAGTCTTCTTGGGGTGTATATGTGAGATTCCTCACTTAGGCTGGGGATATCCCACAAGGATACTCCTTGAGGCTGAGCAAAAGGGATCTCCCCATGAGTGTTGGTATGAGTGAGTTACATCAAATCTCTACTTAACAATGATTTTCCCTTTTGCTAGTTTTAATACAATTGCTTCAATAATTCCTTCAATATAGTACACTATCCTATCTTATACTGTACTACTAGTAGTTTTAGCATTTATATTGTAGAGTAAATAATTCTGATTAAGATGTTTCGTCTTTTCACGTGTCTGTTCATTTGTCATAATAAATAATACATTTTATATAAATACATCTGATTTGTCATCATTAAAACCTGCAGAACAAAAAAGTGGTTCAATCACACTTCTATAACTCCTTAAATTTAGACTGTTGACATAATCCTATGTCAACTCGTGACTTTGCGGTAGGGTTTCTTTAATAAATTTTGTCCAAGCCTTCCACCCATGACAAGTGGCAGCCATCAAAGAGTTTTCCCATTTCCTTGGTTAGGGTTACACAAAATAATGCTGACTCTACATACACTGATGTAAATGCAGCTCTTTGGTACTTACATTAAACAGGTGGAGATGCAAAGATGACTGCTACTGGACCCCCCCATCCCCTTTTACTCAGTCATCTGAGGAAGCAGATAATCATCGTAGCAGGCTGTCAGGGTGGTCAGGCATGATTCACCTTAGTAAAACCATTCTAATCACACCCAACCACTCTTGTCCTTAATATATGTGGAAGTGTTTTTCTGAATCATTTTTCTGCCACCTTCCATAGACCCAGGTGAGGCTGACTGGCCTGTAATTTCTCTGTTCCTTCTTTCCCTTTTCAAAGATAGGAGTGAAATTTCTTTCTTACAGTCTTATGGAACCTTTCCTAACTGCTAGGGTCTTTCAAAGATGCTCATGAGTGGCCTTGCATTGATATTCACTGACTGTGTGTGTATCACCTCAGGTTCCATGATCTTGAGTGTGCCCAATTTGTTTAAGTGCTCTCTAATCTAATCCTCCTCCACCAAGGATGCCTTCCTTGCTCCAAACTTTTCCACTGATCTCAGGCACCTGGAATTCCTGATGGCAGATCTCACCAGTACAGAATAAAGCTTTCCAAAACCCATCCCTGATCACTTCCATAGTGCCTATATATTCCTATTAGATGACCTAATCCTGCAGAACACCTTTTGTGTGCTTGTTTTTCATGTGTCAGTTTAGCCAGGAGCTCCTTGCTCATTCATTCAGGCTTCTTGCTACCTTTGATTTCTGGTCATCAGGACGGACCATTGAAGTAGGTGATTCTTGACAATCATCTCACCTGTACCCCTCCTTCCTCCAAGACTGTCTCCCATGGGAGTCTTCCAAGCAGGTCCCTGAACAGGCTACATCTTCTTATTCTGCTATTGTTATTCTGCTATTTGCCTTGTTCCCTTCTCTCAGAATCCTGATTTCCACCATTTCACTGTCACTACAGCCACAGTGGCCTCCAAGCGGAGCACCTCCTGTCATTTACTTAATCATCTCTGTTAAAATGCTATTTATAATGCATTACAGAAACATAATGGCAGTTAATGAGGTGGTTACAGTCACCCATGAAGATGAAAGCCTGTGAACATGAAGCTTTCAGTTGTCTAAAGAAAAGTTCATATAATTCTTCCTGATCAGGTATTTTCAAGGAAAACACACAACAATATCTTCCCATGTTGTCTTCCTTCTAATTCCAACCCACGAGCTATCAGCAGGCTCACTGTCCACTCCTAAGTAGAGCCCCAGGCAGTCCAGCTGCTCTCTCCTGCAAAGGGCAACTCTCTCTCCTTGTCTTGCCATTCTGTCCTTCCTAATTCCTGCTGATCAGTTCACATGGACATCAAGTCAAATCTGCTAAATAATGAGATAATTTAAACTGCATTTTTCATGGCTAGACAAGTCCGGTTGCAAAAGGCACAGTGGAAAGGCTCCTTAGGTGGTATCAACAAGACACAGTTCTTTCTACGTTGTCTTTTCTCCTCAAGAGTGATCCTGCGTGTGTTCTCAAAAGAAGCACCAGCATTATAGATAGTGTGTCTCCAGACCTCCCGACTGAAGGCCAGAGTAGACCAATGATGATGATTGATATGGCCAATACAAGCGAGTCCTTGTATCTCCTCTTCGGGGCTCCTCTCTTGCGGCAGCCGGTGGCAAGTTCACCATAGAGCATGATCTTGGGGAGGGGGTAGTCCTTCATCCTGGAGACTTGTCCTGCCCAATGCAGCTGTGTTCTCAGCAACATGGCCTCAATACTCATAACTGCTGCCTGTTCAAGAACAGATGTATTAGTCATGTAATCTGACCAGTGAATGTTTAGGATTGTACAGAGGCAGCATTGATGGAAGCGTTCTAGGAGTCGCAGGTGGTGGTGGTAAATGACCCATGATTCGGACCCATATAAAAGAGTAGACAGTACAATGGCTCTGTAAACACTGATCTTTGTACTTTTCTTCAGGTATTTCTTTTGCCAAACTCTTTTATGGAGTCTTCCGAATGCTCTATATGCCTTTGTTAACCCATTGTCTATCTCTCCGTCAATCTTACCATCCGAGGAGATGATGCTTCCCAGGTAATTAAACTGCTGGACTGATTTGAGCTCTGATTGGCCAGTGGTGATATGGGGATGATGGAAGACTTCCTGAGGTGCAGGTTGATAGAAGACTTCTATCTTCTTCAAGCTGACTTCCAGCCCAAAAACTCAGCAACCTCTGCAGAGCAGAATGTTAGACACTGCAGAGCTACTTCTGTGTGGACAATGAGGGTGGCGGCATCAGCATAAAGCAGCTCATGGACAAGATGATTTGAGGTCTTAGTATGGGCATTCAGTCACCTTAGATTGAATAGTCTTCCATTGGTATGATATTGGATGTAGATACTATTTTCTTCGTCGAGGTCTGCCGTGGCCCTTTGGAGCATCATGCTGAAAAAGATTGTGAATAGAGTTGGTGCAAGAACACAGCCTTATTTCACACCACTGGTTATTAGAAAGGGCTCAGAAAGTGCATCGCCATATCTGACTTGGCCGTGCTGATCCTCATGAAGTGAGATGATCATTTGACGGAACTTGGGGGGACATCTTAAATGTTCCAAAATCTGCCATAAACCTTTTCTGCTCACAGTATCGAAAGCTTTGGTGAGATCAACAAAGGTTGCATAGAGTCCTTTGTTCTGTTTGCTACGCTTCTCTTGCAGTTTAAACTGCATACTGCTAGGAAAAGACAAGGTATAACATAAAATGACATGATTTGAACACAGATGCACCTAGTTTTGGGGAAAATTGTTCACTTTTTACTGTTGAAGAAATCTTCTAATTGCTACTAGGGAGCAATCCCAGAGACTTTCAAGAACAACGTTTAGTATTGTATCAGAATTCCGATTATGTAGCATAAGGATGTATTAAAAAGTCAAGCAAATACCTAAACATGTCTGAATGAGGTAGCTCATATTACACAAGTTAAAGAGGGCAATAATGTAAATTAAAACAATTCCAAATCAATATTTCTTCACTGTGGGATTCATTACTAAGTTAAGACATATGGATGGAATTTAAAAGAGGACCTTCAAAATGTTATCAATGATAATAGAAGATGTTCTTGGCAAGTGTAACACTAATTATACACAGAAACCTATTTAACTGTTCTTTTCAATGATAATGATTAGGATATAAGCCATTTTCAAATACAAACCATTTCCAAAATCAGATTTTTTGCCAGGATCCCTGCCGTGGGCTTAGGAGATTTAGATTTAGATTTAGTTCCTTTCTCTGCCATTAGCTGTATTTGTGACACTGAGCAAATCACCTAATTTCTCTTTCACTGTAATGAAAAGTCCCGATTCTTCCTCTGTTTTGTCTATTTACAGTAGAGGTAGTCTCTTATTGGGTGAAAATACTCTGTGCAGATCAGTGCAGCCATGATCAGATCAGAGGACATTCATTTTGCAGTGATGCACCTGATATTTTACTTGTCCATCAAAATGGTGGATCCCTATGGGCATATTGAAAGAATATTCTTTTTTCAAGTTGGCTAATATACAAATCTGTGATAAAATGGTGATTTGGAAAAATAATTGGTATTGTCAATAACAATCTCACACAACATCCCAATGAGTCATTATTTATATACATATATTTTATACATGTTTTAATCTACTATTTAAATAAATTGTAAATATCAGACTACAGCAGGTTTTGTTCGACCTTCTCCTTTTGTTGAAGAAGTGCTACTCATTGCAACTGAATAACATATGTTTATTGGTTACCTGATGAATGAAGAAACCTCAGTTCATACAAAATCATATTCTACAATTTATGCACTTATTTATTTATTATTAGTACTAGACAAGAATTACCTTTACTGGATGACCTTCTTGTAGAAGATGACTCTAAGTAAAAATGGGAAAAATTACCTATGAAAAAGTAAAACATTTCCCCTTCAAAATGATGGTCTACTTATGACCTCTTCCTTCTCCAGCCAGTATAAAGAGGGATGAATCTAGTTACCTCACAATAAGTTTTCTTATGGCTTTGTACACAAGTACTCTAAGGGAAAGTTAACCTGAATCTAGTAATACATATTTGGAATTAAAATGTGTCTGCACAGAAGTTTAAAGGATTTTAGATTTAATTGGCTTTAAATTCAAAGAAAACTAATCCAAATTAACTAAAGATATGAAGTCAATCTATGTGTAAAAAAACCCTTCAGTAAACTGCTCTGCCAAGTCCCCAATAAGCAACTTCCAAATGGGCAATTAGAACACACAGCACTATAGCCAAAGACCAAAAGAGTCTCCAATGTATAAACAATCAGTATACTATTTTGGAAGGTTAAAGCAGATTCTGTTATCAGAGGAGAGACCTCGATGCAAAATTTCTATTGGGAGAAACTGGATTTGAGCAGAGTGGACATATTTATTTCAGTAGGAAAAAAAAAGGCACTTTTCCAAGTCCATGATTATTCTAAATCAGATCTGAAAAGAGTCTAGGAGATAAAGAGGCCATTTTCATTCAGATACACAGATGTGGTAATTAACATTTTAGATTGTTAAAGCCTTTAGACTTTCAAGTCCAACATTCAAAATTAAGAAACTCAGCTGCTGTCTAACTTCAAAACATCTCAGGCACCTACTGGGCTTTTTTTAGCAAAGTTCTGCTAGTTCTGGGAATTCTTGAAAG
Organism: Neopelma chrysocephalum; assembly: GCF_003984885.1. Taxonomy (NCBI): domain Eukaryota; kingdom Metazoa; phylum Chordata; class Aves; order Passeriformes; family Pipridae; genus Neopelma; species Neopelma chrysocephalum. The sequence goes on along the minus strand of NW_020897716.1, from coordinate 1,076,892 downwards.
TTCCTTATTCTTGGTAGTGCTGAGTGGCTCCACAGCTCCTCTATATACCTAGTCTGTTTGGATTGACAGTTTAGTGGGCTTTTTATCTGCCTTGTCTTTCATAGTCTGAGGCAGAATACATTCTCAGAAGATGCCTTATGGAGAGAGTCAACACAAAACTGGTGGTAGATTATAGTTTCCCTACCATCATCAGTCACAGAAGAACATTCTCTTAAACATTAAAGGTTTGGTTCCACCACTTTTCATATTAATTTTAGATGAAAAATATCAATAGCAATAAACACAGTGTTTGGGCCTCAGATCTCTTCTTCATTTTGGTCAATGCTGGTAATATGGGTCAATATTATTCAGCTTCCAGGCAAAGAGAATCCATGTTGTCACTCCTGCTCTTTCTTTCCAATTCCTTTCTGCTGGCTGAATAAATAATTAACTATGCAAAGTAGACTGGAACAACTTTGACACGAGAGGCTGGAAGAATGCCCTAATTAATCCTTATACTTTGAGGCTTAAGGCTCTACCTACCTTACAAATGAGATAACTGGAAATGAACCTGTGTGTCCCGCAAGAGTTCAGTGAGTGAGTGCACTGCTGACAAACTGGACAGAAGGCAAGAGAGGAATGCCATAGCTTGCTTCAGTGTTTTGGCATAGGTATCTGGTTCTGTCAGAGATTTGGGGCTGTGAATCTCAAGCTGGGTGATTTTTGAAGAGTGGTCTGACTTTTCACGTTTGCTATTGGCCCTCTCTGCTCACAACTTTACTGAGGGGCTGCTTTAGCAAATAACTCTTCTGCAATGCAGAGGCCCTGTAGGAGTATTTTGCTAGATGCTAAAGCACTTGAGAGCTAAGTGCCTAAGCATGAAGTCCTGTGAGACTTATCATTAAGTCTTACTTCTCAATAGCATAAGGTGGGCCTAAAGCATTTCCTGTTTTGACCTACATGTCTGTCTGAGCCAAGTCATGGATTGGCAGGTGAGCTGGTAAGCAGAACAGGTCTCTAGGGATGGGGTGGGCAGCCCTCTACAAGGAGACACTACCTAATCATGCGTGAACTGGCTGCATCCTGTCCCCCTGCTCATAAACTCATTTTACAGATGCGATGACATGGAATCAGTGATTCCCAGAACACCACCAGCCACATAATGCACACTAACCAGGCCTATCCTTCAACTTTTTCAGGTCAGTTCAGGTGGGTATTTTAATTTTCATTTGCAATCTGTTTTTCTACTCTTATCTAAGGCAGGGAATAAGACAGTCTGAAGACTGCCTCGTGACTGGCTTACTGCATGTTTTGCTGAAGCTACAAGGCTAAGCCTATAATTTGCTTCTACCTTTTGTACTAATGCCCATATTCCTTGAATTATGTTGGTGGATGCAACTAATTATCTACAAATACATAAGTCAATAGAATCACATTCTGAATGTGATTCAGAATGAGGACTGTGATATATTCACTGTATCAGGACTTGCTCCATTTGGAACAATATGGGTTATATCTGCCTGTCAATGGAACAAAAGTTGGAAAAAATGCAACAGAGAATCAAAATACTTTTTCTCCATTGTCCATTTTGAATGGGCAAGATAAAATCATTAAAAACGGAGAGGAAAAAAGGGGGAAAGGAAGGGATAGAGAACAAAGCCCTCTTTTTGTTTTCCTTTCTTGATCTTTCTTTCTTCCTAATAGGATTAAAAGATGATCTGTTCTGCAAAGAAGAACCCATCACTTGCAGAAAGCATGTGCCAGGCTTGTCTAGCATGACAGCAGGTTTTTCACTATTTTCAGCACCTGTGTGAAACTATGAATCATTCATGGTTTAAATGATTCACTATAAAAATATGGTACAGTCTGTCAGTTTATTGTGTGATGAGTTGATATCACTGCAGAGTTGGTTTTATGAATTGGCAGTGAACTGACAACTCAATTTGAAAATAAATACCTCTGAAATTCATCTACTGCAGCATTTCAGAAAATCAACAAGTTACTAACTCTATGCATATCTGAACTCCGACTTCATTGAGAGATTTGCATCAATTTCTTATTTTCCCTTCAAAGCCACACATTTATTTCCACACAGAAGTCATTTGCTTGATGTGTCTGTATAAAGAAACAGTTAATTTCTACCATCCCCAGCTATTTTTAGCTTTAAGTAAGTTATGTGAACTTTCCAAATATCCCTTTACCTCATTCCAATGCTTCAGGCTATGCAGATGGACCATTTCAGAATTCAAGAAGCAACAGCTTGTATCAATCACTTTCTTTCTGCCTCTCCTTGTGGGCTTTCTTGAATTCACTTTGCCCTTTCATTCCTTTTCTCCATGTGACATGCATCTCAGTAACAAACATACCAGTGACTTGCTACATGACCTTCACCATATTTTTGTAGCTTTCAAAAAAAAAAAAAAGGTAAACCTAAACAACCTGAATAAAATAAATTTCAGGCAATTAAAAAAATCCCAAGAAATTAGAATATTTGGTAAAGATTATTGCAGAAAGATTTGAGTATTAATTTTTGAGGACCAAGAAGTGAATAAGTTTAGTCATCTAAGCTTGTCTCAAAAACTTCAGAGATAAACACCTCAGTTCTCTGCAAAAAAAAATATATATATACACATATGTGTACTTGCACAATGCAAGTTCCACAAAAATTAGTGGAATTAATTTCCTGCATCAACATTTGTGATCCTAGGGCCTAGGTACTCCTGCGATCAGAAAATAGACAGAGACAATAACTTGTGGCAGGAGAACCAGGGTAACCAAATGTTAGGGCAAAAATGAAGAAAACACTTAGCAATATATAAGAGAGTTTATGATAAAACCCTGCTTACTGTGTAGTCTTTATTTTTAACAATTAATCCCTTGAAATAATTGTTATCTTGCAAAAAACATAAAGAGTGCTGTAATGCAGTAGGTATTGCCATGGTAAAACTACTGTGGTCAGTGCCTTTTTTCTGGGTGAAATGAAGGCAGGGAATTACTCATTGGATCAAGAAGTACTGTAGTCACAGCAGAGCATTTTCTTAACTCAGCTGATAGTTGCACAAAAGTTGTGAATCCTATGTTCCCTCCAAATCAATGGCTGCTTTTTAATTGCTCTCATTAAAGCTGAAATCTCACACCAGGTATAAAAATGTGCTAGGTAGTGTGTCTTCCGAAAGTGAAAACTGTGATTCTGGTTTAACTATGGCTGCTGTCTCAGGGAGGCCAAACCAAGCAAACCACCTTAAAAAGTGGTGAATCAAATTGGAAAGACTTTCAGAGAAATAATTCAGGGACTAGTAATGAGTTCAGTTTTTTTAAACTACTTCATTAATGGTATAAAAAAAGAAAGACTGATGAAAATACTTGCAAATATGCAAGGGAACATTTTTCCATTGACAGGGAAGTCAGTAGAAAGAGTTTACACTACTTTTCCATACCCAAGTTCTAAGGGTCATACATAATTGTTCTCTGCATTGCACAATATAAAAGCCACAATCAATGAAGTCAAATTATTATACAGTACTGTAGTATCTGGTAAAATCACCAGAACATAAAATGATGCAATTGAAAACCTCTGTCCTGTAAAAAGTGAATTCTATTACCTTTTGGATTGAATCAAAATTCTAGGCTTAACGTCTTTGTGAAATGTAAAATGCTCTATTTAGATAGTTAGACTGTTGCAAAACAGTTTCTATAAAAAATTCTCATAAACTCTACTTTTAAAATGCTCATCACTCTGCTAAATTGAAACTAATTTTCCCTAAGAATCTATAAGTCATCTCTCATTCTCCAAATTGTATCTTCTTGCCAAATTTCAATTATTTACTCCAGTCTGCTAAGGTTGTTCACAAGTTGGGCCAATGTTTGCTTGGTTTTGTTTATTTCTTTGTTTTTTAAATAAAGGGAGGAATAGATTCTCCTGTAACAGTAGTCTTAACAAATCAACTTGAAACATTCATCTTTGCAGGGTAACTTTTTTCTTTGGAGAAAAGTGCTTCAATAGCTGAAAGTTTTGTGAAGTTTAAAGTGGGAAGATGTAGAAAATTTTGAATATAGCTGTCTGTTTAAAATATGTTCCTCACTTGCAAATATTTCATATGCAATACAAGTTATCAAAGTGTTACTGTCATGCATGTTTTATGTTTCAAATTCTCCTGTCTGTGCATCTTGCCGAGGCAATGTGAAAATTTTGCTCTCTGGTGTTTGATTTCATGTTTTCTGCGTGGTGATTCTCTGACATTTTGCAGCAAATAACAGTGATACCACAGGATTTAAAGTGAAGTGAACTAAACTCTCTTCTGCCAAAGGTTTAGAGGCATTGTTCTGTGTTCTTGTTCTGTTCTTTGTCACATTTTTATTCTGACTTGGTGAACAAATGAACTCTGAGCTTCATGTAATTGTGCTTATGCTGAGCATCTTAAATCAAACAGAATTTTTTTGTCCTTATCTGAAAACAAAGTCTGGAATATGTTCCACAATTTCTGAATTGGTATGTTCTCACAGCTCCATGCATAATGTCCTTAATTCATGCCAGTTCTTCCGTGTTAGTCATTAAGGTTTTAATCATCATGAGGCAGCTTTTACCCCCTCCTCCTCAATTATAAAACAGTATAACTATTTTTTTCTCTTAAGGCAATTATTCACTCCATATTTCAGATGACAAATTGGGCCATAAATTGTATTTAAATCCCATGGGCAGAATGTATGACTTTGGAATCACCTTAAAATAAAATGGGCAGTAGACATTCCAAATAGTTGGGTATTCAAGTTCCACAAGCAGATGAAAATACGGTGGGATTTTTTTAATAAAATTTCTGAAAATTTAATAGCTTAAGAAGTGCCTGAAAATCATACTTTGCTGACAATGCAGTTAATGGGTGATATGTCTTTGGACACTATTGTCCATAAACATCGACTTTTTGGTATTGACTTATCAAAATCAAAATTATGTAGACTGAGTGATGTTGGTAATGTGAATTCAGCAGTGTCCTATGGCTTGTTTATCTTTCTCTTAGAAGCCTGGGCAATTGTTAGTGCAGCATTCATGATTTTTCACTTGCTCCCTCCTCTTCTTTAAATGGGAGCAGTCAGCTATTTCTTTTCATTCTTTCATAAAGTTTTTGTCTACTTTCCTGTGTTGTGCTTTGTGTCAGAGTGCTGTAGGGGCTGCAGTGGTGCAGGGTCCCCATGGCTGGGCAGGGTAGGGCTGTGGAGAGCTGCACACCTATCCTGCTGCGGCATCAGTGGGGAAGGGACTGATGGCCCCTAGCATCTGAGAGAATGGATACTGGGCCATGGGCAGGGCGAGGAGAAGCTGTGGTGGGCATGCTTTTGGGGCACTGGCACATAATCACATCCTCATCATATTATACTGAAGCATTACAAAATGAGTAACTAAAAAGATACACATAGTCTTGTTCTATCTCCTGTCCTGTGACATTTGAGTCTTGTCTTTGGATGTCATTCAAAACTTGTTTGCACAAACTAGCACTGGCCTGAAAATGGGACTTCTGTCCAACTGTGTTGACAATAGCAACACCTTCATATTTCCGGGGACAGTAAATAAAAAAAGTGATTTGAAAGCATCATTATGTTTGCTGTTGACAACAGCAGCATAGATGATAATATAGATAATATTTGAAATAAGACTAAAAATGGAAATTAGATTAAACATTTGAATTAAAACTGTAAATGTATTTATGAAAAGATCAAATTGAGTCTTAAATATAAAAGAAACAAGATTTTTGTAATCTGAGATCAACATAGCTGAAGTATTCTCAAAACTGGAGAACTATTTCCATGGAAATCTTCCAAGCCTTTCACATTTTGGTTTTGATGAAGTTGCATTCTCTGATGCAAAAATACTGGTATCCTGATAATGGGATGGTGAGTAACATGGCATTTGGGTACTATGACAAGGCAGTGGTAATGAAATTGAACCCTCCCAAAGAGGGTAGTTAAGATCTTAAGGAAATCATGGATCTGCAGATATTCAGGAAAGTTCTGCCACTGACTTCAAGAGCAGGAGCATTTCAGCTCTGTCACAAGGCTTCAGATTTCTTTCCACAGTTTATGGGTTGGAAATAAACAGAAAGTTTCCTCATCTATTTTTCTGGGCTTTGAATAAGACTCAGAACTTGCAAAGACACCTAATGATGGCACATGAGCATGATATCCCCATTGGGTGTCACATACACTTGAGGCAAAATGTTGTGAATAATAAATGACTGAGGCACAATTTGGAGCAAAAATTTCATACCTAAGTTCTTGATTCTGTATTTACAAAATAGTCACAAACATTCTACTTGTTGCTGAAATGTCACAAATAATGATATTTTAGATGAAACAACAGCTCCCAAACCTTATTTTAACAAAGGAAAAAAAAAAGCTGTCTCCTAAGCTCAAGGGGAAAAACAGAGTACAAAGAAAATGCTCACAAAGACAGTGAGCAAGAGAAGGACAAGACTGTCTGCTGTTTCTCGAGCACAATTTGATGCAACACTAACACGGGGTTCTTTCTCTCAGTGGTGCCAGAATCTCCTAGTATCTCTAAAGTTAATGAAAACAAAATTCAAAAGACAGTCCTGAGGTCTAAATTTGTTACATGGTTTTTCTTCCTTTAGCACTGTCAGCTGCCGCACAAAGGTTTCCCAGAAGTTATTAGCATCAGCATCCAATTAATACAAGACAAAATAGAGTAAAAGTTCACAGTCAAATGCTGCATGTAGCTTACGACCTGTTCAAATACAGCTTTTATTAACATAAAATTGATCAAGTTATACCACTCTTACCTAGGCCAGGCAAAATAATTTTGACAATTACTTAATTTATTAAAAAATGTTCTTAGGTTCTTCCAAATATTTGCAAATTCGGAGTTTTCCTGGAAAAAGGGAAGTATTAAAATAATTAAAAAAAAAAATTCCAGTAAACTAGATCAGTGAACAAGTGATAGAGGCACTTTTGAGGAAGGATGGAATATCCTGGTTTATATTCGTATATCAAGAAGGGAATCTGACTTTGAGCCTGTTACCTTGGCATTCTTAAACATGCAAATATGGTCCTTTTTTTCTCTTTTAAATGCTTAATAAATTGTGCAGGCAAATTATTGAAAGACAATAAGCTTTTATTCCACCTGGGGAATTTGAAGAAAGACAATGTCAAAATCATGTTTTGATTGAATATGTGATGATCCACCTCAAAGCTTTCAAGAGACAAACTCAGGGCTACTTTCCCAGGCTAGGCAGCTGGGAACACAGAGCTATATATTCAATGTATTTAAAAAAAGCAAAACAAACCAAACCAAACCCAAACCCATCCCCTCTTTTTAATTTACAGTCTTCAGCTTTTGCTTCCTTTTAATTTCCTAAAAGCAACTGTTATTGCAAGATTTTATTTCAGGTTAATAAACAGATTTTCAAAAAGGAAAATTAATAACTTTGCTGAATTGTTTAGTTTTTATTTCAGCCAGACAAACAAAGAATAATAAATATTTGTGTGGGTCAAGCCCATTTTGCTCCCCACTCACCCTGCACCCTGCAAATATTTTGTTTTTGCTGTTGAAGTGCTTTTCACAAAATTTTATAGGGTCTCCAAAGTGTTCAGTTGGACTGGCCTTGTAAGTTTAGTTGCCTGAATTTGAGTTAGAAGTTTAAAGGATGAATCTTGACTAAGTGATTCAAAGCAGATATGAATGTTTATTTATGAGTCACTTCTGTTCATGGAGAGAGGTGAAGGCCTTGAAGGAGAGCTGGTTTTAAACTTTCAATTACAACATCTTCTTCAGTGGAAGGAGAGGATATTTGCTGCATTTCTTCCCTCTGGTTATTCAAGTAATACCTCAGATATTACAGAAGCATGAAGTCTATGGCAAGCCCCTTGCTAGGGTTAATGGGAGCAGCAGCATTGACCCTGAGTGGACAAACAGCCAGCTGAAAAACTCTGTTCACCATGGACAGAACAGCCATTAGTTCTGGTCTTCAACACCGTTGCACATTGCTCCTCTCCCCTTCCAACAAGCACAGCCTGCTCAGCTATTTAAATGCCGTGTACCATTGAGGATCTCTTTCTGCTAGACCACTGATACACCTGATCAAAGCCCAGGGAGACTCTTACAGGGTGAGTTCAGCTTCCCAGCCATCTCAGACACAACATTTTGCTCATCAGGTTTTTATCAGACTTTTATGCCTGGGAAAAAGCTTCCAGAAACTGCATGTTCTTTTCTTGTGTATGCCCATGATTTTAGTACTCTCTGGTCATTTCAGGAAGGAAATTATGTATTTCAGTTCTGGTTATTCCATATTTCTATTACAAAGATATGTACTTGAGAAGGTTAAAGACCTTCTACTTTTGAGCTTTGTTCCACTTAAGTGTGCCAAACCCCTACTAAAAGAGGCGGATGTGGCAAAGCTGTCAAGAACAGAGATTTGATTCACAAAGATAAAATTTAGAATTTTATATTGCAGACTGAGCAGTAAAAGACAGTGGTCTGTCTTGTGCCGAATTAATCTTTCTTGATAGAAGCATGATTGAAAAAAATTCCATGAAGCTATTTCACTGTTTAAAACAAGACCTCATATAAGAAGTGTCATTTTCTTGTATGAAACATCCCCCTTGTAACACTGCCCAGTGTGATATTTAGGTTTAACTAATAATTAACTAGGGACATGTTTCAGCGTTTGGTACACAAAACTGTAGTACTCGACTGTATAACACTGTGTAATACAATTGGAATTTATTCTTCCAGTGAAGTACAGGAGGTGGTATTTCCCAAAGCTATAGAAGGAGTTGTAAATTGTTAGATCCTGCGGTCATTTTCAGTTTAGAAGTAGAAAAGGTTTCTTCAGTTGGAGTCATGAAATAATTCAGGTTAAAAGAGCATTCTGGAGGTTAACTTGGTCAATTTCCTACTCAAAGCAAAGCCAGAATTAGACCAATTTTTTCCTAGAAATATTCAAGCAATTTTTGAATACTGCATCTTCACTTTGGGACACAGTTGGACATTCAGTCAGGTGAAGGTTTGGTTTGACCCAGTGCAACTTTCCCTGCATTCTTATTAAAAGGAGTGCCATTTTCTTGGTGTCCTTAGTGCAGCAGTCCTCTCCTAGGAGCAGAGGAATAGCACCGGACCTTGCTTGCAAGCGTCTTTTTCTTTTTAAAACCAGCAGAGCAAGGAAGCTGTGCAGATTGCTTGCTCTCAGGGGGAATCCTATCTGCAAGTCATTTTTACACACATGCTTTGTGACAGGAAGCTCAAAAGAAGAAGCATAAGCTTGCTTGTCATGGGTGAAGTGTCACTAAGTGGGCTGAGGCTTTGGAACTCCAGAGGCATGTAACATATAAGAAAATTTCCCCTGTTTAGTTAATACAAATCCCATATGCCTGCTTAAAAGGATTATTATTTCTACTCCCTTTTTTGGGAGAGTGTTTCAAAACAGTCCCCTGACTAGTAGCGCTACTTATTTGAACCCTCTAGCTGATGACTCTGCAATCAGCTAGCATAAGGAGAATGTGGCAAATGGGAAGGAAGAATAAAAACATTAATTGTTCAAAGCCATAGTGTATTTTCTTAATTTCCTATTGTTATGCAGAATATTTGAACATTCAGGTTAAGCTGTTATGTTATTCTATCTGATTTGTGACATCATGACTCATGATTATACATGCATTAAAATGACTCAGTATCTTCTCTACGCATCAAACTACATCTTATATTTTCACTGCATGTAGGCAAATTATTTTCCCTGTCTTATTGCAAGTGTCAGGATCACATTTCCCTGAATACAGCTCCTGGTTGCCAGTGCACACTAACACTGTCCAATGTCTGCAGTTCATCCCCTCACTCATTCACAAAATAATGAGGCCAGTAAGATCTCACTAGTTAGTTGCTACAAGGTAAAAGTCACAGTAGGATGCTTCCTATTGATAGGAAATAGCTAATTACAGCACAGATCACAGTGTGGCATGAAAATGTCACATTCACAATTGCTGAATTTCAACTAAGAAAGCCTTTACACCTTGGACCAGTAGATATGATATGCACCAATGAAGTTCTAGGTAGAACGCTCTTTGGAAATTAAAATATCCGCTAAGCTCTAGCCATATGTCAGTGGGTGAAACAAAACAGGACTAGAGAATGCAAAACAACCCAGATGAATTTCCCTTCCTTCCTCATAACTGTAGCCATGCCTAGGAAAGGAGGAAACATATACCAACAGTGCATAAATTATGGCAATGATGGGATGTAGCAACCTCAAGCTGCTTCTTCCAAAGTAGACCTTAGGCCTGAAAGATCAGATACAAGAAGAATGGCTATTGTTCCATTGCTATCCTCTTCTGTAGAAGGTGTTCATATTAACAGAGGTTGTTTTTACCTATAAATTGGAGCTTTGACAAAGACAACAAAGTAGAATGAGAAAGAATCCAGACAGTGGAGACAAGTGCAGAGCTCCATATGACTTGTGCTCAACAGCTCTGCCCTCGTGGACTCAAATCCAAGGTATAACTAGAACTCAACTTTAGCTATCCATCAACTGCTGCAGGCAATATGCCTACAAATACCATCTGCTATAGCAGTAGGAAGTTAAAGGCTTTTCTCTACAAAATCCTTGACTGTATTTCTACTCAAGTTTCATCACTTTGTATTGCATTGAGAGAAGGTCAATTCCCATGCTGCAAAGAAGAAGTAGTTACTCAAAATTCTACGCCTGCAGAACTGCCTGACTCAGTCCTGTCTTTGAGCACTCTCAAGGAAAGCAAATTGTCACCAAGTGCAGTCTTAAGGGGACAAAAGAATGGGAATACTCCTCATAAAAGATGTGTACAGAAAATCTGGGATGCAGCACGTGGGTCAAAGGGTCTCCCTCTACTGTAGATACAGAAGCTGGAACTGGAACTTGCCTGGAGTTTTCAGGCAGCCCTTGGGGAGGGATAAGGAACCCCTAAGTATTGGGAAGGACGTAAGAAACATAATTCCCTCTATAGGCTATAATTCATATATTTTTAAAGTTAAAAAAAAATTTTGAACATGGGAAAAGAGAAGAAGTAGTGCGAAAGTAAAACAGATTTTAATTCAAATGTTCCTACATATTTTGTAGAAATAAGGCAGCTCAGCCACAGCAACTCAGGGTCTCAAACCCAGCAGTAATTGTACATAATCAGGTGCTTCTTCTGCAACTTTGTGAGAACACCTCCAGACATGGGCCAATCAGCTATAAATGCTTACAGATATAATAGCTCAGCAGCTAATAGACAGAGGAATGTGATATATTTGCCATGAGACCTGCTAGCCACAAAGAGAAAGCTGGCAGAATTACTTCTGTCTCTCACATAAACAGTTGTTATTGAATGCAAGATCTGGTTATCAGGCAATACACATCAAGTCAGGACCACTCTGTGGGTAATCCTTTCTGAAGGAAGATATAGAGGCTGAGAGACAATAGTCGTCGACATGAGCAACAGTATAAAGATTGTATTGAAACCTTCTTTGTTCAAAATCTCATATACAGAAGTCATACAGTTGAGTCCAGAGGAAATCACACTCTTTCAATTCTGCTCCAGAAATAAGCAAAATTCATGCAGGAAGAAGAGGGAACTAGTTATATTAAACATTGACACATAAGACTGTAATTCTATCAGTCTGGTTGTGCAGTTTCTGTAGTTCCCCATCCTTGGCTGGGAACATACCCTTTCATCAGGAACTTGAATGTTAACATGTGGACCTGTGCAGTCTTTTTGTGATTGGAGGAGAGTGGACTCTCGTCCATAAAGAGGAAGATATTAAAAGCTGCATCTGGAGTGGTTTGAAAGATTTAACATTTTGTTAGATGGGTTTTTAATATGAGAGAAATGCTTCCTAGTAGTTGAAGGATACACACAAGAAGAATAAGAAGGTGTTCTGTTTTTTTTTTAAACAGTATAAGAGCTTCAACTTGCTGAAACTGATGGGGCAAATGCTAGGTTGAATGTTCTGGGAAGAATTTCTACCAATTAGTTTTATGAAATATGTTCTTCAGAGTTTGGATCCCCAATACTTCAGTTATCTAAAGTTAAACTTGCCTCCTCCCAACTCTGAAAATCTGTAGGGAACAGTCTGGCAGACTTTCAATCTCTAATTGCCTTGATTTATGCACAGCTAGTCTCGACCTTCCAGTGCCACAGAGCCCAAAAACAAGCAGAGGCTCTGTCATGCTTACCTTGACCTGCACAACTCAAAAGGCCCTTTGTAGGAAGACACTGTACAGTACTATATATCCTAAGGCACTCAGAAGCTGCTAAAGTGGCAAGATGTCAGCTTTTAAAATTCTTCGGGCCACCCCTATTCCCATAGTAACAGTAATTCAGCAAAACATATTTTCGTAAACTAAAGAATATCTTGTGTGCAGAATGCTTTACTTTCAAGCTCCCTCTAACTTCTTTTTTTTTAGAGGGATCAGAAAAGCCAAAGTGAGTACTTTCAGCATTCCTTAAAGTCACAGGCATTTTCCTCAACTGAAAGTTGCCTACTACTTAGGACAGGACTAAGGGAATGAGACATTCCTCTGTTTGTAGAAAACATACTTTGTCTGTGCTTGACACACTTGTATTTATTTTAGACAAAGATGTGGCAGTCATGATGGGCTTTCCTCTCCTTCAACCCAGAGAGAAATGTTCTTTAACTGAAACTTTACCAGCAGAAGCACACTGATTAATCAAACAGCATTACTAGAATCTAAACCAGAGGCCCACATTTGAGGTACAGCCACTTATCTGGGGACTGTTTAGTTTGGACTTAGCATTGTGTAGTAAGTTTTTTAAGCTCTCAGCTGAGCTAGGAGATCATTGCCTGCATAACATAGCCTATAAGTGCATTATTAAGTCCGTTCTGAAGAAAATCAGATAAACTACTTGTTTAGAAGTCAACCTAGATAATGTGAAAAGTGATACACACACTGTTCAGGATGTGTGATTTAATATCATGCCAGGATATAAGGTTTGAGTATTTTTTTTATTTTAAATGTCCATATTTATGTAATGATAATTGTATAGAAAAAATATTCTTAGCTGTTGCCTTTAAATCATGCTGAACATGGCATCTCTCTTTATGTCTGATAACAGAAAAAAGAGTAACGTGCCATACATAGTATGCAGGTATTTTTACTTCCTACTGGAGGCAGTGACAGTAACTGCTCCAGTTTTGTTATGTTTAGCATAATTAGAGAAGGAAAAGAAAAGCTAAGTATCCAAAAGTGTCACATCCCTTGAAAACCAAAAAAAAAGTGAGAAAGGACCATCTCTTCTTCTAATTACTGTTTTCAAAATTCAGCCAAAGCAGCATCTGATGTAGCAAAACTGGAGAAACTGGAAAAATCACAGATATATGTCCAGTGTTCAACTACATAATAACTCCAGTAGCTTCATTAACACAGCTCTGTCAATACAGAGGGGAAAGTTGGGAGAAGTACCTTTTGGCAATGATAGTCTTTTGGAAAACTCTAAGATCCTTTAATATTTAGATGGAAATCATATGCCAGGTTTAAAAAAAGGTGAAGTGATATTTTAAAATAATTCCTCTTTAAATATGTGAAACATCTTGAAAACAGTGCAACATCGTATATCAAGGCATGAAAAGTGGTTGTTCAGATTTCTGAATGAGTTGTGGCATCTGTTTATCAATAGTTAAAAGTGTTATGTTTGAATCCATTTTTTAATTTCTGAGACTGAATGTAATATAAGACGTGGCAAAATGAGACAAAATTTTGGGTTTGGAAGTATGCAAGCGCATTAATTCTTCTTAAATATAATCTGTAGAGCCATTCCTACACTCTTTCCCTCAGATTAGTCCAAAATAAAATATGTGCCAGAAATGGGAGTAAACTGTCTGCCTGAATATTTTTCTGTCCCTGATTTAGTCACTAAATGCCACCATCGTGGACAAAGAGTAAAAAGTAAATAAGAAAAAATTCCACCTATAAATAAAATCTATAAATTTTGTGGTTAATCCCATTCAAGACAGTATGACACCCATTCTGTGCTCTATGCCCTTTATGAGAGCATATATCATAAAAGCAAGGGGAATCAATGTCGGACTAGTTTCCAAGGGATGTGCTGCCCAGCCAAGCGGAGAGACAGCATCCAGAGGTTTTGTCTTCTCATTGCAAGTCTATCAAGAACTAACTGGATTGCAATGCCAAGCCCTGAGTGTTCTAGGAGGAACCCTGTTAAGTTTCCTGAGTCCTCCTCCTTATCCATGTGGATTTTATTGTTGATGTTGATCATAGTCTTTGAAAATCTTTTCCCTAATATTCCAAGTGACAGTAGACGACAAAGCATGTCAGGTTAAACACATGTATTAGATTCCTTATTAATAAGAGGAATACCACTCTTTTGGCACAGACCTTTCTCCATACTCATTTGAACTAACTGGGTAAAGATAGTCTACTGCAATAACTCAGCCTTCAGAGTTCATATTGTTATGATTGCCTAACAGTGTTTCAAGAGTTAGAATGGGCTGGACAGAATATATTTAACTTGAAAAAAACATTTTAGACTCCAAGAAGATCAGACTTATTTAAAGCATCTCTTCTTTCTTTCGAGTCTAAGAAAGTGTAAATTAGATAAATCATAGGGAAAAAGAACCAAACAACAAAACACAGCAAAAACCCACAAATGTACACGTTTTTGAAATATCATGGAAGGAGAAGGTTGTGTTGGACATCTTCTGAGATATACATTTTAGTACCTTTTCTACTCTATCATGATGGAAATAATTTCAAGGACAGTAAAGGCTTGAGATGACTCTAGTAGTTATGGCTTTAAATGGAAAGATGTAAGGTTTAGATTAGATATTAGGAAGAAATAATTTACTGTGATGGTGCTGAGGTGCTGGAACACGTAGGCCAGAAAGGCTGTGGGTGTCCTACCTCTGAAAGTGTTCAAGGCCAGGTTGGATAGGGCTTTGAGGAACCTGGTCTAGTGGAAGAGAACCCTGCCCATGGCAGGGGGTTGGATCTACAAGGTCTTTAATATCCCTACCAACCCTAACCATTCTATGCTTCTGTGATTCTATGACTGACTGTTATGTTTGGGGCAACAGTAATGCTGTTGCATCCTGGTCAAAATGAACGTGTTCTCAGTTACCTTATAGCAGACAAGCATGTGGATGGACAGAGCATGGATATGTAAAACTGCAACTCAAACCACAGTCCCAACAAAGCCTGGAAGGAGTGTTAATCTACAAAAGAGCAGCGTCTGTCACAGCTCTAGCTCCACTAGGCTAGGAATAACACAGAATAAAACTAAAAATACTGTGTAGATTATGAACCCTGAAGGAAACTGATAAAACTGAAGAAATCAAAGAATTCCCTAGAGAAGGGTGCGATTCAAAATATTTTATTCTCAGTATTGTCCTATTGATTAAGGGTAGCCAGTCCTCTAAGGTCCTCTCATTAGGGACGTTAAATTTTAGTAGCTCTTTTTAATTTTTTCATACGCTGTACATAAGGCCCAAGTGCCCAGCCATTATTCCAGCATAACTCCAAGGAGCAAATGTCTAAAAGACAGAAATTTCAACAGTCCTGCTATGTTAGTCTTTTTCCTTTTGTGCCTACAGACTTCAACCATGACAGCCTTAAGACCTGCACATGAGAGCCAGCAAACAATTTTTACACAGTGGTCATTTCAACTTACAGTCTCCCGCTGCCTTCATTTGTATTTAGTTAAGAGCTTGTAGCTGCAAACAAGACATTCCCTCGCATCTTCATTTTTTTTCTTGTCCTTTCAAAACAGAGGGGGAATAAAACCTTTGATTTTAATAGTCAGTATTTGTCCAGACTAAAATGAAACATAAAAAAAAAAAAAAAGAATTTAAACCCATTGCAATAATTGTTTCAGATATAAACATAAACTTATTCATTTGTAACTCTCAGTTGTTTTTCATTTGCAGTGTAACTCAATAGAAACACTGAAAGTAGGCTTTCCAAATGGATTAATGATAATTTAATGTCATTGCAATTAAACACTTTCAACATATTAAACAACTATTGTAATGGCTTATATACCTATTTTTCTCTTCACAGATGACAGTAACTCATGTCACAGCATTTCACTTCAAAGCAGAAATGATTTTTAATGGATGATAATACTATGTTAGGAAGCAACAATAGTAATTAATTTAAATACTTAATTATAAAAATTGAAATCTTAAGGATATTCCTTGGAAAAATTGCAGTTATTTTTATTGTGGAGTGTTTTCAGAATAGTCTGCATTTGCAGTAGAAATTTATCTGAAAATAAAAAGAATCCTAATTGTACAACATATTTCAACACTGCCCTTCTACCTGTTTCAGCCTTTAGAAAGAGAAGGGGAGGGAAAAGCCTTTCAATTTGTTCGGCATCACTTTACTGTCTTTTTTATTGTATTAACTTAACTAATTTGATTTTTTTCTTTTCAACAAGCTGAACTGGACTGATCTACTATCCTTAAGAATACAATCTCATTTTAAAAGTGATCACCATTCCTTGACTCCTCCTATGAGTAGAAATCTAGACCATCTCACAAGACAACAAAGAAATTAGGGCCTAGGATAAAAAAGTACGACTCAGCTCTTTCCTTCATTCCTGTACTGAAATTTTGCTGTAAGTAAGGAAATAATATATAGAGAGCAAGAATAATTTTATTTGTCAGCAAGAAGTGTGACATGAGCCTGAACCCTTATTGGTATGACAGATTTAATGGCCTTTACGAAAGTAAATAGAGATTCAGGGTGGTGTTTGCAGAAGATAAAACGGAAAGGCATTGGTCAAAGAGATAGCAGAGTACTTCACTAGTCATAGCTATATACTAAAATATACTAAAAGAGAAACTCATCAGAGTTAAGAAGTTGTTTGTTTTAAAGCAATAATCAATTATCTTTCAGTAGAAAGATATGTGAAGTGCTTGTAACCCCAAATCATGCTTTGTTCAGCATGTAAACTTCAAGAAGTGTTCCTGATTTCAGCTGCAGCCCATTTCTCAAATGCTTGTCTCTCTTTGAAGTACCTGCAGCTGGAGATGAAGCAGCTCTCAAAAGAGAGAAACAGTATGTTTGAAAACAAATAGCCTTTAAGTCTATTTGCAGTTTATTTAGCACCTCAGGCCCTTAAGCCTATTTGCAGTTTATTTAGCACCTCAGGCAGCAGCACCCACCTAGCTGTAAGCAGATTTAAAAGGTATTTTTAAAAACTAATAAAAATAGGCATTTATGATAATTCAAAGGCAAAAGATCCTATGAGAAATGTGAAACGTCTTATCTTTGAAGTGTTTGATTCTTCTCTGGGACTTGTTTTTAAGAACTCCCAGCACTCAACCTGAATAGTATTTTCTTTTAAATTGAGGAGAAGATAAACTATTGTAAATTAGTTTTACCATAACTTTCATAAAGGCCAGGTTATCATGGATATTGTAGGCAATATACAATTACTGCCGTATTTGTAAAACCAATATTAGGCTATCTTTGGACATAAAAAATACTAAAAAAATGAATATAACTTGTTGGTTGCCAAAGTATTTGAATTTCAGAGAACAACTTCCAACAAATCAATCACTCATCTGGTGATTGCAGTTGTTTTACAGAACAATATCACAACCATGAAGGATTGGTGGATTTATCAGAGGGTTCATCGTCAAGGATGAAGCTAAGTCGTCAGAAGTAGCTCTGCAATGTGCTTTTTACTCTTTTGTTTGCCTTTTCTAGAGTAATTCTCACTGCATGTTTCCTAGCTGGCAGGTGTTAACATACACAGTTTCCTAAAACCTATATTTGCAACCCAAATTACACTTACCTCTATGTAGCAGAGGATGAGAAGAGAAAATAAACATAGCATTCATGAATTTAATAAGACTTAACAAAAAATAAAATGTTGTAGGCTTAAAAATTAGAAGGGAAGAAAAGCTACTAATGTTTTATTTTCTCAAATGACTTGAATGCTTAGGACTAGAATTTTTCTCCACATCATATTTTGTCTATAAAACCATCTGCTTCCTTTCAGAAGGACCACTAAAGAACAGACTAATCAGTACTGTTAAGAAAAGTGAGAGAAGTTGAATTGGAATGACTTTGTATTTGGCTTTGTATTGCTTTTTGTAGACATTTTCCAATTAACAGTATATGGGAAGTCACAGATGTGGTAGATGTGTAGTGGGGTGTAGAGGGATGATCCCCACACGGTTTTTCTGTAGCTCCAGCAATGAGACCTGATACTGGCCCATGCAGCTCACTAGTCCCTTCCCAGTGGGCAAGTGTGAACCATTTTTCCTGTGTTACATTGCTAATGCACATCTGAGCAGAGCTCATCAAACAGCATTCAATCCACTCTTTTGAAATGTATTCAGATCAAGATGGAAGCTATCATTCTCTTTTTCTATACATGTATGACTATGGAAATTACCCTTTTATTTATCCATTTTTCATGCTTTTATTAGCACTGGTTTAATTTCAGCACTGCCACACCTACAGTTGAGACAATATTGAACTCAGAAGTACATACATCCTTTTATTAGCAGAGCCACAAAGGCCAGAGGCATACAAGCTACCTATAGCTTTAAAACCTAGCCCTATTACCAGAAGAGCTGAGGACTCCAAATTACACCATTATGGCCATTTTAAAGGAATATTTCACCATTATGGAGGGCAGCCTAAAACTGAAGGGGGGGAGGGGTGACAGAATGTCTTGTCAGTAGTACTTAAATATAGCTTGCAAGGTCTTCAGATGGGAATGAACTTGTTAAGAATGCACTCGATTTTCAAAGGCTTCATGTTGTTAATGGAAGTAAAAGTCTTGGGGATAAGCATAGGAGGCAGGAATTGCTGACTCTTCAATATCAGCATTTGCAACATGACATGTAGCTTGTTCTGAAAAACAGCTCTTAAAGTCTTCAGGACAGTGTGAAGAAGAGCAGTCTTTCTCATTCCTGAATATAAGTGATGACTTTGAGAAAGAATAAAGGCAGAGATGATCCACAAGAGTTTGGTTTGATACATAGCAGGCTGAACTGTCAATTTCAGACAAAGTGTGCAAATTATAATAAAAAACTGCAGATGGACATTGGCTGGACTAAACATAAGTAGTAAAACAACCTCACAGAAATGAGGAATGAGTAATATCTGCCTGCCCATAGTGTCATAAATTTACTCCTACTCTTTCAGCAGACAAAGTCAAAGCTCCACTACTCTGCACACCTATTTGTTCCAGCATACATATCTATCTATTTGTACCTGAAGAGTGAAACTGGTCTCTTTGTTGCATGACATATGTGTTTGGATGGCTGCTTCCTAAATTCCCCAAGATTCAGACCCAAAGCCCAGGTTTAAGACAGACTGTCCATACTGGTGTTCTGAGGAGATTATTTTCAAAATCAGGCCTTCCAAGACCAAATACGTTTATAGTAGCCTCCTCAAACAAACCATCTCTTTCCTACAGTGAATGACATCCCAGGGTACATGTACCAAGTCTTGTGTGCACCCATGGGCCCTGACTACCCTGAACAGTGCCACTAGGGTGCCCTTCCCAGGAATTCTCTGCCTCTCACCTGACGGCCTTGATGGGGTTTGAACTGGGTCCTAGGTATGCCTGTGGCCAGACTTGTTCAATTGTTCAGACTTGTTCAACTGTTGACAGGACTTTCCAGATTGACATAGGACATGAGGTACCACCTTGCCTTCATCTGAGGATGACTGGGCTGTTGGTGCGACCTGTCACCTAGAACACTCAGCCTTTCTGCTGCAGGATGGTACTTATCCATGAGGAAGTTTCTATGGCACATGTTGTAGCCACCTTAAACACCTCAGGTAGCCCCATGGACATATGTCAACTCCTCTGAACTTTCCTCCATCATAAAAGCATCCATTCTCTAGCAAAATAAATTGCAGCTGGTTGTTTGATTGCCACAGTGGGTCTTTCTTCAGTGGGTGACATTGAATAAATCAGTCCTAGCACTGCTTACCATAGGCCACAGCTGCTCCTCAGTGCTGCAGCAGGCTGGGAGGGAACGTGCAGAAGCTCTTTATTAGCAGACAAGACAATGTCAGGAAACAATGAGGTCACTCATGAGTCTCAGTAACAGCACATCACTTCTTTTGCCTTACTTTTCCTTCAGTTTTGCTCAAATAATAATTGTCCTAGATATTTTGAGTGTCTGTTTCTAGTCTCCTAAGGTCAAGGGCTTTGGGAATGGTTGGCATGAAAGTAGTCATAAATTTTTAAACAAAAACACCTAAATATTTTTGAATTACGATCAGTTTTCTGAGCTGGCTGCACAAACTTTCCATAGCACAAGCAAATACATGCGTTCATCTATATTCATTTAAAATGGATTTATTATACGTTACCCTTGTCACAATGGCTTCCATATAGTTACCACTCTTCATACTAGCCAGTGAAATATTTATGTTATAGATCATTGTCTTCCATTCAAGGACTTCACATTTGAAATAGAAAATAAAAGTAGTTATAAATAATTGTGGTTGTGGAGATGTCTTGTAGCTCTCCATAATGCATTGTGGCAACTCACTTTGTTTTGAGAACAAAAAAATAAACATCAAGGTTTGCTTTTCAGAAACACTTGGCAGAAAATAACCCTTCATTCCCAAAACAATGGAGAGCTATGATTTTAATTTAGTTTTGCTTTACTTCTGTTTCAAAGCAGATCTCAAGAAAATGGGTATTCCTAAAATATATTGAATATTTTCAACTGAAAATGTCTGCTGGAATATTGGAAAAGCTTACATCCCATAAATGCAGACTCAGTTTTCATACCTGCACATCTCAGAAACCTCATCCAAGGCTCTCTCAGAAGTTGAATTCCACTTCCAAAGAAATGATCAAAGTAAAAACTCACTTCTGGACATCTCCCTTAGATACCTCACACACCACCATGCCTGCTAACCCTCCTCAAGTGCTGTTTGTTGGCTTCCCACCAGTATTGTGTAACGTTATTAATGTCTACTGCTTTGCCTACTAGTTCTGCCAGTTTTCCTTCTGAAGTTTTTTTCTTTCTATTCCAAGTCTCTCTTTATAAACCAAGTCTCCAAACGAACTTGCTTCTCTACTGCTTTCTAACACTATTCTTAAGTCGTCCTATAAACTGTGGAAGTCAATGTCCGGGATATATTAAGCTTGCCATAGTAAGCAGGCTAATATCTTGATCTAGTGGTCTGTGTATTTATTTATTTTTTTTAATGCTGTACAGGCAATACAGAAGGCCAGAGAGCTGACTTTCACTCTGGGCAAAGGTAGGTGATGGTGCTATCTCAGAAGAAGCAATCGAAAAAGGTAGAGAGCGCTGCCCTTTTAAATGACCTGATAGTTAATTTATATAACCTAATGAATACCTGTAGATCTGAGAGAGCTATGCTGATACAGACTGTATGAATTTGGCCTAAAAAGAGTAATTTTTCTCTACATTCTTCAAAAGGGAAAACCCTTTAGGGGCTCTTTGTTCACACTGTACATGCATTGGCAGATGCATAGATCTTCAATATTTCCATCTTTCTACACTCTTCTCCTGTGAGCTTGTCTCAGCTGAACACACTCTTGGTTGTTCAGCAACATGAAATACATCCCTTCTGGCAGAGGAAGCTCTTGCAACACTTTGCTGCAGCACAGGTAATTACCCAGGAGATTCAGGGAGGAGCTTCTCTAGCTCCTTGCTGAATTCATTGTTTCATCATCTACACATCTCACATTTAATTATTTCCATTTTACTACCAAAGAATTGAGAAAGAGTTTTTGAGGAGTTGCTAGTTAATCAGCATGCGAGGACTGTCTGCCTTCTGTACTTTATTAGTTTTGCAGACTGAGTTTATAGCAGAATCATTAGTGTAATACTGGATTACGTCAAATCTAGGCATTTATAGATTTTTGAGGTGCTTCACCTGTGGAAAAAAAGACTTTCAGAATTACTTCATCGAGCTTTAGTGATTTGTCTAGCCTAGATAAACTTGCAGAGATTTGTCCCCTAAAACAGGTAGTTAAAGTAAAGTATTTGTTGAACCCCTTATAACAAGTATTTCTTAATAAGCACTTAGTAAGCACTTTTCTACTGCATGCCAAGGCCACACTGAGATGCTGCTATGAGAGAAATACAGCTGGGTCTTGATTTTTTTAATTCAAATTGGGAGATTATGCTCATTTTATTTTCAGGTTGTAATTCATATTTTGTCTAAAATTAAGAGTTAATTGAGGTCAGATTTTCAATATTTAAAACTACTAAACTGATCAATAATTAGCTGGTTTCATGTGGTAAATGTGCAAGATATTTAAAAGGTGGCATATTTTCACTGATTCTTTGTTTAAAAAAAGCTTAGAAGTACAGTCAGTGTTGTATAAGGAACTACAATTAAGCAGGATGCTTTGGTGCTTGGCTACTAAAAACCTTTTCTCTCAGAGGAATCCACAAAAACTGATCTTTGAAGCTTTCTGTTATCATTCATAGCTTTAGCACTGACATTATTTCACTCAACTCAGTGACACTGGGATCTTAAAGGTGCTTTTGAAATTATTTCCTTAATACAGTCCACATTCCTGAGTGAAATCAAAGCTGTACTAAATCAATCTATTTGCCTGAACCTGGTGCATATCACAAGGTACACCATGAAACATTGGTTTATTGCAGAATGTTTTACCCAAACTTGTTGATCCAGCTGGGGAAACCACATTAAAACACATAGTTTACCATATTTCTGCTTTTCTAGCTTTGACAATCAGGGCATTGATTTTAGCACCTTTCTGTTTTGAATAACATCAGTCATTCAAAAAAAAACCAACAAAAACAAGCAAGTTTTTATGTGGTCTGATTAAAGTCAGAGTCAATCAGAAGTGGTTTCTGAATATCTCTATGATACTAGGGGCAAATAAAGTTATATACCCTGAAGTGATATCTTGCAGAAGCACTTGATTGACTGAAACTTCCTCCTCACACCTTGAAAAGTGAAGCTTTACAGGATCCTGAAGAAAGCTGAAAATTACAGAGCTGTCTGGTATGCCATTACAGCTGTGATTGCCAGTATGTATGATAAACTTATTGTCCTGATATTTTAACAAGAATTTATTATCAAGTTTGACTCATTTACCAGCAGTATTAAAAGCTCAAACCCAGAACTCATAACCCATACCTATGAATTTGATTACTTGAGGAAATTTGGTATATATATAGTCATATTAAAAGCAGAATTTCAGTTTATAATACATAATTCTAGTGGTTTCTTATTAAGAAAGAAGACATCTTAATATGATCAAACAACAAATGTAAAGAAAGTCTTTCAGCATTTATGTAAAAATAAAGTAACTAAACACATTTTTCTTTAACCTTTGAAAAGCTAAAAGCAAAGCTGAGAGAATTTCTTCAGTCTGATTTTCCATGCAGTAATATCAGCTTTCTCTGAATTCAGAATTATACTTCTTTCTTCATACTAGAAACTGGGTACTAGATACTGGATACTGCAGATTGAAGTACTGCATTGCTTTAGAGCTCCAGGGGGAAAAGAAAGCACACAAAACAACCAAACAAACCAACAGAAAAACCAACAAACTAAACAAACAAACAAAAAACCATAACCTCCTCCCCCCAAAAAAAACCCCAACAAACAACCCCCCAACAAATTCTATAATTACTTATCTCCAAGAAACTGTTCATGAGCGAGTTTGTCATCCACAATACTTTCCTGGAACCTTTTTTCTCTTCCATGAAAACTCTCACAGACTTTTCTATACCTACAGATCTAAACTTTTGGAAATCAGAGCCTGTGACTGACACAGAGCAATTACAAAAACCAATGCTTGTAACACACAAGCTTGCTGACAGACCCTCTCCAAGCAGACTTCAATAGAACAGATAGCACTCCTTTTTCCCTACATTGAGATGAGCACAGGAAGAGATTAAATCACTAGAGGCAGGAACCATTATCCAACACAAGGTTTCCAGACTTACTAGAGTATACAACTTGAGGTGTGATGCAGCAGAAAAGTCGACAATCTTCTGTCTGAGCTGTGATTAAATTGAAGTTATAGAAGGTAGATTGTAGATTTGTCATGCAACCTATAGAGAAAAGGAGAAAAATATTGGAAATAAAAAGAAAGCTGAAAAAGGAAATAGAGCAATAGTAGAATTTATGAAGTAAGTGCAATTATTTTAAAACATCACGAAAGTATTAAATCTGTCATCCACAGGGAAAGAAAAAAAGATAGCTCATTATAACTGGGCTAGATAGTACACAATTTTAAACTACACCTCCAGTCACATACTTCCTATCTTTTCAGAAGTGAAAAAGAGCAACAGCATTCACTACTTAGTAACTAAGTAGTAGACCTAATTTTCACATTTAAATGTGAAGATAAATGTTGCCTTCAAGAAAAAGTTCAACTGCCAGGCAAGGTCCCATAAGAAACAAATACTTGACTTTTTAAAAAACTGTTCAAGGAAAACAGACTCTACCGAAGCAGAGTGCTGATGCTGTATATGTAACAACTACACCTCTAATACAGTTATAAAGGATATTTTATTATTTGCTGAAAAGAAGTAGGGAGATAAGCGAAAGAGGCCAGAGGAGAATGGATTTACTCGTGTAGTCTGAGGGAAAGGAAGACAAAGCAAAGTCTTTTCAAGATCTCCCTGAAGCTCTCTCTCCTGCCTTTTGGAGGAACCTCTCTCACTGACCCCTCAGGGAATTTGATCATTCTAAATTATGGTTTGTTTGGATGATTTAGCTGTTAATGAAAATAACCTTCCTATCATGCCTCCCAGTACATTATTTTCTTCATTTTACCAATGAGCTTCAGTTTTACAAATCTCTCATTTCACTTAACTCTTCACCTTGCCCACTAAGATTGTAATATTTGTAGATCGCATTTGTGTACAACCTAGAAAAAGAGAGTTCTAATCCTGTGTAGGCCTTGGAATTACTGCAATAACTATTAAAGCAACTCAAACAAAATCTCTTTGATCTAGGCAACTGAAATGCGACCACATAAATTTGTGAGCTAGCTAAGGCTTTTAGGAGACTTAAAAGCACTCTTAGTTCTATCCCACATATTTAATCAATTTGAGTTGGGAATCTAGCAGTTGCATGTTTTGTTCTAGAGATAAATGCTATGCTTGGCATACTACTCCACATCCATTATTTATTTTAATTAAACTTAAGTCTTGATTTTTGGGGACATTAGATTTAGAAAAACAGGGCTAATTGAAGAATACATGAACTAGGAAATACCAGGACCAGCTGAACAAAATGGTAGGAAGTGGAGCACTGGGTATTAGCACTGTTTGCCAAATGTCTCTGGAAATATGTGTTAGAAAGAGATATGATAATATAATAAATACCAGAATATATCTGATCCAATAAGTTGCACTTGAAATTTCACTGTCATATTTACATATGATGTAAAGTGAAAATTATTTCTTTTTCGTTATTGTATCATCTCTAATGCTATGAAACTGGACACTGCCTGGTCATTTTTCTTTGAAAGCACTGGAGAAGTTAAGAGATTATATATGAGTTATATGAGACAGATACTAAACCTGTAGCATCTCTAAGAATTTACTCTACTTTAGGCAATTTCTCCCTCCAAACTCTTTTTTTTTCTCATAATTATTCTATATTTTGGATTATGGTCTAGTAACCACAGCGGTGTTGGATCAAAGATTGGACTTGATGATCTCGGAGGTCTTTTCCAACCCAGTTGATTCTATGATTCTATGATTTTTTTAAATTTTGGATTTTTTAAAATTTATCACAGAGAAACACACTGCATTCCTTATTTCTCTATGTAAGCTGTTGCATATTATGGCCTAGATCAAAGCAAATAGTGATGCAGAGCTGTCAGAAAGTTGTTGGCCTGATTAATGGAGGTTATATGAATTGTCTCTTCCATAGCCAGATGATGAGGATTCGTTTGAGTGCTGGAAAATTATTAGCAGAGGGTCTTCCTGGCTGCAGCCTTTATTCTGACTGCAATGGGATACAGTACAGTTTGATACAGAAACACTGCAGGGTGTTATCTGCCAGATTTGTGCTGATTTGCTGCACTTGTATTTTAGAGAAATTTCAGGATTCCTGCAAACCAATATTTATCTTACTTCTGCCAGGTGGATAGTCCCTGAATTTAAGAGTGTTGTGCAGAAGATCATTAGGCGGCATTAAAGTTCACAGCTGTAAGCCATGAAAGGCTACTTCCTGTGCTATTAGGATCTTCTACTAAAATAGAGGTAGATTGAAGTTTTGTCCCTTTGGAAACTCAAGTCCCCTGTGTGTATAATACTGCTAGACACCTTTCATACTCCAGTCTTTATTTAGTGTAGGTCCAGCTGTTTTATTTCACGAATAAATTTCTTCTCACTCTGTAGTTTGCCTCTATATTACTTCTAAATCTAACTTGGTATCTCACAGGGCTTTATTTATAAAACTAATAAAGTCTTTTTTATTTCAGATGACACACAGTTCTAAATATGTCCCTGAAAATTCTCTTTTAAAATTATTATTCTGTAATGACAATAAGATGTTGATATACATATATATTTTTTTTTCTATAATTATGAATTAAAGTTATGTTAGTGAAACAATGTCTTCTGCCAGTTAGGAATATGTAAGATAGGAAAGGGCAGAATTAAGTTTGGCTGATGGGCCGTGGTGCATGCGTTCTCATATGCTTCACAATTACATGGATAGCTGTTATTTTTCCCACAGTATCTCTGCCTTAGCCAATGGCACAGGTGGTTACAACTGTTCTAGGGGATGCAAGATCCAACATCAGTCTCATCCTTCCAGACACCTAATTCTTTCTGTTCTTTGGTTCTTAAAATTGACTCTTTCTCTCATCCTCTGCAACTCCGGTTATCCTCCCTCACTTCCCAACTTCACGGCATTACAGAATTATTGCCAGGTTGTTGGCACGTGTGCCTGACCCATTTCAATCTACAGCTGTCAGAACTGCCTGTTTCTTTGCCCATCAGCTGCAGATATAATTACAGTCAATTCAAACTTTACGCTATGCATTTTAAGTGTATAGACATATGAAAATCTACATCTTTCAGTACAGAAATATTTCTAATGCTTACAATTTGCTTACAATTTCCTGCTTATGAAGACTGAAAGGAATAGAAAACAAATAATTTTCTTTGCAAAATATGAAGCTCCTTATGAAAAGCTTTCCACTACTTTGAAGTGAAACACAACAGTTATCAAATTGTGCTTGATTTTACTTAAAATCATCCAAATAACAAGTTGTTCTTTCAATGTTATTCTCAGAATCAGCTGAATGGTTTTGTCTGAAGTTTTTCTCAAAAAGTGCAAGACTAAGCTCAAAGTGGCAGAGTAAGAGTTTGGCAAAATCGTAAGAAAGAGTATCTAGCAGTGGAAAGAATAGCTTTATAAGAAGTTGTACCAGCACTGCAACTTGTATTACATTTTCTCATAATCACATATATGCTGAATGAAGCCCAAGTGTTCTACAAAGATAGGGTGATAAC
The DNA here is from genome assembly GCF_003984885.1 of Neopelma chrysocephalum. NCBI lineage: Eukaryota > Metazoa > Chordata > Aves > Passeriformes > Pipridae > Neopelma > Neopelma chrysocephalum. The sequence continues at coordinate 1,049,438 of NW_020897716.1, read as the reverse complement.
AATAATATCCAATATTTAGCAGCAGTAATTGAAAAGTAGTAAAATAGAAAAAAAGAATCTTATTGGAATACACTCTCACAACTGTTTAAAAATATCTCTGTCATTCAGTTATCTATTAGTGTTGGTTTTGCTGTTATGATTGTTATGAACAGACTAGAAAAAATAATACTAATCTTGTCCTGAAGTGATTATTGCTTTATATTCATAACATTTGAAAAACCTGTCATGCATACAGGAATGTTTGAATGCATACACGAATGATGATAGTTTTGTGGGTTTTTTCCCCAGCATGAATGAGAGAGCGTAAATCTGGTCAGTCATATATGTATGTCATGCATATTTTTTAACTGTATGGAAAATAGCTGTAACTTAAATCATAAGGCAGCTTTAGTTATTCACTGCAGCTGATAGACACAGCTTTTGCAACACTGCAGCAATAATAATTTAAATGCATATTGCTCTGCTCATGACTAGGCTCCAAAAGCAGTAGGCAGTGGAAAAGAAGAACTGAATAAATGAACACTGAGGAAAAGAAACAATTTAAAACACTTTTTTAAAAACAGGATTGTAGCTATCAGCTCCCCAGGCAGCATATTTGACAGTATGCACTGAGAAGTAAAAGAATTTACAACAGCTCAGACCAGAACATCTAATCAATAAGACAGCAAACAAGCCCAAGGTAGCTGACTGCAGTACATACCACCTACCTGTGCCTACGATGTATGATCTAAATTTAGTAAAGTATATTGCAGTCAGTTGGCTACCATACTGTTTTGCCCTACATAATCACTCAGCTGTTGCTGTGTGTTCTCTGTTTACTGGTTCGGTCCACTTTAATTGGACTCATTTTCAGTTTTTATACCTGCCACTGAGAGAAAATATTTCTAGCAGTGGGAAAGCAGGATTAGTCATACAGCCTCCCACCCTTCCTTGCAGATGCTATGCCTGTAGCCTACCCAGAGGATGGATGTGGGCTGGGGATCATATGGGGTCCTGCAAGAAAAGTTCATCTGATTTCCTCTGAGATGACATGAGTGGTATAGAGGCATGAAGGAAAACAATTAGCTTCAGATCTTCAAATAAGGTACCTCAGGGAACTAAAGAAATACATTTTCTGTGCCTTGTATGGAAGATGCAATGAACTCATAACTTACTCCTTGTTTTGTTTTTCTATTCTATACATTTCTATAGGTTTAGGATGCATCAATACATTCTTCTACAAGATAGTCCTGCATAAAGCTGAGGTAAGATGATGTGCGTAATTCTGCAGCTATCAAGTGTGAGCCTAAGTGCCACACCAGGTTGAATAAAGTTTCTTGGCTCTGTTGCTGCAAAGAAGCAGTCATCTGTATGATCAGAGATGGTTTCAAACTTCAGAATGATAACATTTTTGTCATCTTCCAAAACCGCTTCAATTTATCAAGCTAAGAAACACTCCCTGCCACTTCTGCTTCTGCTTGCAGGTCCTTGTCTGACCTTTGTGATACAGCCATGTCACTCACTAGGATGCCACCACTTTTGTCACAATGCTTTACTTCACCTAAACTAGTCTAGTCTTCCTGCATCCATAATAGTGGCGGTCTGAAAAATAAAACTAGACACTATCCCAGTTATGGGGGGACTGGAATACTTTATTGGGCATGAGAACACAATTTAAAGGCATCTCTGGCTGGACATGTTAATGAAGGGGACTGGCTATGTTAATTGGGGAGTTGCACAAATTTTTTGCTGTAGTTTCCAAATAGTTAATTTTTCTCCTAGTAGGATTACATGAGAGATAGAGGGATTACAGGGGTTTAGACATGATCTGATACAATCATCTCAAAAAGTCCTTTCTGATTTCTGTTGGAGCCAGGCTTAATCCATGAGGTAGAACTTTAACAGGTCTTGTGAGAAGGGTCCAGCTCCTTCAGATCATGGGTTCTTGTCAGCCTTTGTTTTCCTTTTGCTGAAAGCTGGGTTTGGGCTCCCACACATAATATTCAGCCTTTGAGCTTATGCTGTGCACTGCAGCTCCCAGGACCTCCCTGTTGTTTAGGACAGCTCTACCAATGCAGCAGCTATTCCAAAGTCCAGTCTCCTAAGTGGACAGTCCAAATCTAGCCACAGTGCCATTTCACTTTCACTTTTGGCCCTGAAAATTTAAGTTGATTACAGTTCTTTGGTGGGAACAAAGTCAGACCTCATTTCCTTTTCCTAAAGTCTTAATGTTAGACTTAATATTTCAATGTCTCAGACTTATGGTCTTAGAGTTAATGCTTTTTTTTAGCTAAGTATTCCCAAAAGCACTTATTTCCAGCTGTGTGTAAAATTAATATTCAAAATATATGGAACAATAGAGCTGAACCAATCCCTTAGTTACAATGGAGAAAAGTTAATCACAATAAACAAAGAAAGTATTTACAGTAAAAAGTGTCTAAGAAAAAGAATTGAGAGTGTGTATGTTAATAAATAATAATAAAACATAAGTCAGAAGTACCACTGGAAACCTAGTATTACATTAAAACAGCTACTTTAAAACCTCCCCCTACCCCCACTCCATTTATGATAAATGATCACTAAATAACTCCATAATAAACATTTTCTAAAATTAAGGCTTGGGGTACCTGATAGATGCTTGAATAGAGCTTATTTAGAAAATATTAAAATATAACAGATCTAGTTGAATTAAATGAACTCACAGTATGGCAACAATGTGCTTTAATTTCATAAAATAAATGCTCTTTCTTATAATTGATTTTTAATTATCAATCCTCAAAATCTCTTACCTCTAGTCTTAAAAACATATTTTTTTGTTGCATCATTTATTTAATGAACAATTTAAATTACCTAAAAATATCAATTTCTTATGAGGAAAATAAACTCATCAATTTATTAATTGATCTTCTAACTAAACAAGCATTTGTATAATACAATCAAATTTAGCTGTAAAATTATAATTGTTTACTATTATGCAACAAATATTCAAACAAGATTAGATAGAAAATTATTCTGTTGAAAGTTATTCATTGATCCTGCCTGTAAGGCATAAAGACATGCATGTTCCACACATGTATGTGTTTATGCCTTACACACAGAGTTAGTGCTGCCCAGCCTGAGCAAGAAGCTGCATCAAGAGCAGGATCACCTGGAAAGGGTGGAAAAGGATCTCTTGCACTCAGTTTTCATGTAGATTTGGGCAAAGAAGCCCAAGAATTGTTAGGGTACAAGGATCCATGTGCTAGCTTGGAGATCGATTACAAATACTCATGACCTCTGACACCCTGCAGAGATTTTCAAAATACCATGAGTGCACATGTCTTTTAGGAGGTACGCTTTAGGACTGGTATCTCAAACAGCAGATGAGGACAGCTGCTTTGTTGCTCTTTCCCCTCCAAAGGAGAAACCAGGCTTTTCACATGGTTTTGAGACTGAGAGCTAAAACAGCACAGGTTTGGGGTTGAAGGCAGAAAGCATCTTATTCTTGTAATCCTCTAGGAGGGTAGTTTTCTTTTTTTCACAGCTGGTCCTAAATCCTAGTTTGAGAGGCCTGTATAATTTAACACCTTGATGCAAGAAAAATGAACCCAAAAGCACTTCCTGCTAGAGCTTTCTGTAATAGCTTTCTGTTAAAGAAAGCTATCAGGAGCCAGAAGAGGAATTAAAGATCTTTCATTAGCTTCTGTGTCTTCTAGAAGTCTGATCTCCAACAAATTAAATAGGATGATATTCAAATGCTAGACACAAGTTGGGTATGTAGCTATGCACACTACTCACCAAACAACTGCGTGTCTGAGAGATGTCTTGGGGAAAAGGGGAAGTAGAGTTGACTATGGAAGACATTTTCTTTGCTACAGGGAAATTTTTAAAAAATGCTCTTCCCTCTTGGTGCTGCCATAGCAGAGCAAACAAGGGAGCATGAGACTCTATTTCTCTCAGTACAAAGAGCAGAATTTGACTGTGCCTCGACAATACCAAGCTGGAGATATTTATATTGCAATATGAAAATATTGCTTTTATCATCTTGTATTCATCGTTGCAAATCTCTCTACAAATCATCTCAGAAAAAATTAGTAAAATTTTGACAGCCCTGGAGGGAACAAAAGTTTATATGGATGACATTTATTTTAAAGGAAATCAGAGAAAGAAAAGAAGTCAAGCAAAAAATTAAATGCATTTCTCACAAATTGAGTCTATGTTTTGAGATCAATACTAAACATGGATGATTATAAACCATCTGATCATTTGCATTTAGCAAACAATTTTACCATTTGACACATCCATGACTTCTATACCCAGCTCTTTTCTTCACTGAAATTTGTAAGTAATTGGTGCCACACCTCAAGGATTCAATGTTTTCTTTGCAAGATTATGAAAGGCACCTCTTTTATTCTCTGTTTATATAAAAAAATGAATCAGAGCAAATCAAATGCCTAAAGCCTATGAGGTGGGGTAAAAAGCTTTTTTCTAGGGAAACTTGGAGAAAAGTTCTGATCTCTTATGTAGGATGTGATCTTTAACTTTGTGTTTTCTTAAGGTGCTGGAAAATAACACTTTATTTATTCATCGACTTATATGAAGTTCTCTAACATAAGACAACTGTTTATTTACACCACCCCATCAAGAATCCAGTTAAAACCCGTAGCTGGGATCTGAAAATCTGATTGGCTTTTGTGACTAGGAACAGTCACATCTGCTCTGTTTCTCAAACCGCTTCACAGAGTTTGAAACAAAGCTCAAATGTGAGCATCAGATTCATACTTGTGGGCACAGTGGATGGAATTTCATAAATTCTACTGTACTACAAATACTTTAAAAATAAAAAAATAGTTATGCTAATCCTTAATGTTTATATGGCATATAATAGATAAGATGAAAACTCACAATGGCTATCAAAAAACAATGCATGTACACAGCAAAAGAAGATATTTATTAAAAATGATGTTTGAAACCAGAAAACCAGCACACATTATTATAAATTGGTGCTGAAGTATAACAGATGTTATACCATTTCAATTGCAGAGATATATATTTTAAATCTAGTTATTTTATTTTGCATATAAAGAGTGATTCGTATTTATCCAGCGCAGCTAAAGTCTTGAAAGAGATTAGCACACTAAGATAAAGAAGTCTTCTTTGAAAGGCTTTTTTTTTTTCTTTGAAAAGCTAAATAGATAGGAACAGCAAGCGTTGGAAAGAGGAGCAGATATGGAAGAGGTTTGATCAAGGTCTCAATTTCAAAGGCAAGATGCAGAATACCACACACATGTTTCAATATGTGGTGTCGTTGTTAGGACGGTCACGACACGGTATATTCAGCAAGAAAGTTTTATTAGAAGAAAGAGAAGCCTCCGAGATGTACTTTCCTAGCTCTTTTTATACAGTTTTTAGACACACGTTTTTCGCACAGACAGGTTAGTTCAAATACACAAACTACAATTCTCACAGATGATTGGTGGACCCTCTCAACTCTATTTTCCCATAACATCTCTGCACACCTGCTCCTGTTTTCCTCCAATGTTTATATTTTTCCCAGTCACTCTGTTCACAACAAGTCTCTGTTCTCATGAGACTGTGTCTCTGTTCTCACGGGACAGTTCTCTCCTGATGTTTCTCTTCTTCCTCGGGGTGCATGTTTATCAGAACCAAAGGCCTCCGTTCTCAGCCAGCCTTTGTTCCACATCTCAGGGGTCTTAGTCCACTCAAGATTCCCCACAATGTGGTGCTTTGCTCTGTGCTGAAAGCAACCCCTTTCTTCCCATAATACTACAAATACCCTTTATGCACCTGAACCTACTAAAAGAATAGGCCTTGCTGTCAGTCTCCCATATCAGCATTTTCCCTCTGGCTGCCTTGCTCTTCTCTAACACCTTCCATCTCTTTTGAGGCAGTCTAGTATGTTACCACACTAGTCTGACTTCAGCTATAAGCTTTTTGGGGCAATGATTGCTAGGAATTTGTCCAGCTGGGCTTTGGCACATTGGGATCCTAACCTAGTACAATTTTTAGGGTGATCAGTGTCATCATTCACTAACAACAATTAAAATTTCTCCTCAGTTCCTGTGGAATGACCTTGGCATTTCCCAGTGCCTCTCCTATAGCGATAATATTCATTTTGTTTCCTGCTTTCCATGTTGCACGTCTGTGAGTTAATGAAGGTCAGAGTTGGATGTGGAGCCAGTGTAGGTGTAGAGGGTTCCCTGCAGAGGGATGTGGTGGTGGGTCAGGATATCAGAAAGGACAGCTGGAAGATGTTTAACATAATAACTTAGGAGTCTCTGAATGAACAAACAACAGTGGATAGTAACACTGTGGCTCAGCTACCGTCAATCTTCTCTCCTTTTCCCTTTCAGTATAACCCCTTCTAAGTGATCTGGAAATCTGTTTATATTCAAATTTCTCCAAGTAAGCATATCTAGCTCTAGGCAAGCAAGCCTAACATTCATTGCCTTCTGTGATACATCTAGCTGTACTAGAGTGCTTGGGTCCTTACAAGAGAAAGGTTTAATTTGAATGTCAGATTCCTTCTCAGTAAGATATTTGTGCTGCATCTTTAACAAACCCACTCTTTCTGAGTGACATGGGATAAACATAGATGTAGCCCTCACTTTTTATTGTGTTTAAGTGTTAATGATTCTCATTACAGTTTCATGAACCTAGGCATATTTAGTAGGACAGTGTTTTGGCTGAGGTTTTTTATTTTGGAGTTTTCTTAATCTATAAAGTCATGCATTCATGTGAGAATCCATCTTCATTAAAAAGAGCAAAACAATCCCAAACTCTCACAATTACTGGGGGAAGATTGGACCAAACACATTCAGTTTAAAATCCGAGAGACTATAACAGAGATTTCTAAATGCTATTTCTTATTGATGACTTAAAGTCATTTCTTAGGAATTTTGAAGGTCTGCCTTATGTTCTTCAGAGTTGCTAGTACTACCTATTTGTCAAATTTGCATCCTTGATATATTAAAGTACAATTTCTGGGTCTAGTCCTACTACGAGCAATGGGAAGTATCCATTTTCCCTGCTGTCGTATGCCTACATGTAAGTTAGGTCACAATGCCTTGCTTACAATTAATGGTAAGAAAATTAAACATCACCACTGTGGGTAAGGTGAATGTCAGAACCATATTAATGCTGGGAGTAACCCATGTCTGCCCAACGCTGCTATCTCAATCATGGCTAGGCTTTGCGAATGAAGATTTGGGAAGGGGTCTACCCACATTTACTAAAAGCGCTCTGGTGGCTAAAAAGGCCAATGCGAAATAGACAAGTCTGGTTGCAAAAGGCACAGCAGAAAGACTCCTTGGATGGTACCAGCAAGGCACGATTCTTTCTGCATTGTCTTTTCTCTTCGAGAGTGATCCTGCGTGCCTTCTCAAAAGCATCAGCAGCGTTAAAGATAGTGTGCCTCCAGACCTCCCGACTGGAGGCCAGAGTAGACCAATGATGAAGATCAATGTGGCCAAGGCTGAGATGTTGTTTCAGGGGTCCTTGTATCTCCTCTTCGGGGCTCCTCTCTTGTGGCAGCTGGTGGCAAGTTCACCATAGAGCACGATCTTAGGGAACACTGCTATCTAACAGAGTGGAAATCTAACAGATTTGGAAATCTTTCAACTGTATTTACAAAACACTGACTGATACAACGACTGATAGAGGATAAGTCCTCACAAAACACTATAAAGCTTCTTCATACTAGTATCTTCTAATATATATCTAATGTTTTCCCTGAGTATCAACAAGTTCCTCTACAAGTTCCTCGAGGTTTTTGCCTAAAGCATTTGCTGGCATATGTTCTTGAAGGAATTGGCTTTTTAACACTTGCCAGTTTTACTTAAAGTATATATTTTTATACTTATCATTCAATATGACTTACAGGCTGTTTAAGAACTATTTCATTTATTTTTTTACAAAATTTCTTATCCTTTCTCCTCATCTATTTAAGGATGCATTCAAGGTTTGATCTGCTCCCATATCCTCAGGTGTTTAACCTAATCAAAGTCTGTAGTTATATGCATTTGGAGTCACTGAATTAATAAGGGAGGCGATGAAGCGCATCTGCCTGTCTGAGGGTGAGACTGAAGAACTAAACTATTTATGTTCATTCTTTGTTAGACACAGAAATAGATGTTTTAGCCCCCTTTTCCCCTTCACTGGTCTTTTTGTCTTTTCCAACACATGGGCCACCTTGCTGACTCATCTGTATAGCTACCATTTACTGCTGTTTATTCTGTTCCTAATTGCCATTTCCCAATCTTCAGTAATAATGTGTAATGAGCAAAGAATAACTTCATTAATTTAGATTAACCAAAGTCCAGATCAATTAGTAGACTGTAACAGGACTGTAAGACTCTCTTGTTCTTCCATCACCCATGACTAGCCCTGAACAACAGAAAAGACCACACTGCTGTTTTCAAGGCAAGGGTGGTCCTTTATGGTTTATATAACTGCTTGAACTGAGCGATCATCTTTGTGCACACTTCACAGTAACCTTACTTCACTACCTATCCTGCCTCTCCTCTCTAGGGCTAGCATATTGATAATTCACTTCTCACTGAGAACAAGGCTCTTTTAACTTAGCTTCAGATGCTGTTTGGTTGAATGTTAAAACAAAAGCAGTGAAGGAGTATGCCAAAGAGCAGTGTTGCTGTGTGCCAGAAAGCATCTGTACTCCACACCTTCCACATGTTTTGTAAAAAGCAGAAAGGACTGTCAAGGATGCATGTAAATATGGCATCAAATCTTCAGAAAGGGAGACAGGGTAGTTGGAAAGGAGAATCAAAGAAACTCTGATGGTGGTTACTAATAAAGTAATTCTACTTGAATTTTGAACTTTGCTGCTGCACAAAGTCCACTTACCACTTATATGAGGCTTCCTAAGGAAAAATCCTTGCACAAAATACAAAGCAAGGAAAGTCAGAAAAGTTTACATGAGTAGAAAGAGGCTTCTGACAAAAATGATATGGTTATACTGTAAGTGGAAATATATTTGGCTGATCAGTTTTCAGATACTGGCATAAACTGGGAGTCTTGTCAATACCCTTTCTACAACAAACCTCAACCCTACTGTACCTCCCTCTTTTAGCTGTGAGCTGGACTCAGAACAGGAGATGGACGTATTGATCCCTTGGAGAGACGGGTACGCTACTGTCTCAGAGACTTTGATGTGCCCAAACACCTCCTAGAACACAAATAATGAAGTGACAAATTAGTGTGCTAATTTACTGATAAATTGAATGTGCTACATCTGTTCAGATTTTTGTAGGTAAATGTTGTAAATAAAGTCTTACATTTAATGTAGTTTGAGCCATGCAGTTTGACCTAGAAAATGGTGGAATAAAGTATATAATTCATCACAGAATACAAATTTAACAGCAGAAACCCACAAAAAATAGATGTGGCTGATAGAGGTGTTCTAATTGTTACACCCATGGAAAACACATCTTTAATATGATCCTACTGTCTGGGTGTCTGAGCACTGTGGAAGTGGATTCAGTAGTATCATCAGTCCTGCTCCAGGACTTGGGGAGCAATGTGAATCTGATCCATGTTTTCCCAGATGCAGAAATATGTCTCTGCAGGATCCTTTAGTACACTGTTTCCACAAGACAATGCTGCATTACTATATGTTTGACTCTATTTGCAAAACATTCTCCCCACAAAGACACCGGCCAGCATGGTACCCAGCTCCATAGCAATGCAGTCAGCGCTCCCAGTTTGGACATATCCACGCTCACACTGCACTCATCTCGGGTGAGGATTGTTCATTTTAATTGTTCATTCCAGGATATGCAGTACTGAAGAGGAACTACAGGTAATTAATAACAAATTGACGACTTACAAGGCTACATTGGACAGGAAAATATTCTCTCACCCACTAAAATCTGTAACTACATTTTTCAAGCTGTATTTTTAGAACTACTGACTATGATTTTCTAGAAATTAGTTTATTCTGTCTTTTATTTCCTTCCCTGTATTTTTTTTTCTCTCCAAGCTGTAGCTTAACTGATTTGTAAATGGTATGCAGCCTTGTATACTCCTTAGTGAAAAATACTGTGTTTAAATCAATGTAGCAATGCTTCCTCTTCCACCTAAATAAACTTGCCAATTTCTTTGGCTCTAAAATTCTTATTTTATTAAGACTGAATTCTGCATCAGCTGGAAAGCTTTGATCTGGCTTAAAGTGACATCATTCATTTCCTTCAATAGGGGGCCATTGCTGGTAAAATCACTGTTTATCCATGATAAATGTGTTACATCATAATATTTTATTGCATAATTGCAATATACATATTTTGTGCGATTTTTCCTAGGAGAAAGATGTTTATTATTCAGTGAATATATGGAATCTGAAGTTAAATAAGCTACCCGATTCCCTGCTCTTAGTGAATACTTTAACATGGTTGCAAGTCAGGAACAATTGTGGAAAGCTTGTCATAGAAGCAGTACAGACATAAATTTGACCCTGACTTATTTGCTTTTTACCTTCTGCAGTTTTAAAGATATTTTGGACCTGTTTGTGAAACTCAGGAAATAAATTCACTGTCTGTGAAGCCTGAAGGTCTGGGTGAACAAATCATAAATCAAACACCAGCACATTCCAAAACTAGGCATGCTCAAAGCTAAAAATGTAGATACTATGCTAACAGTAATTCTTAGGCAGAAAACTACTAAATCATAGAATCATATAATATCCTGAGTTGGAAGGGACCCGCAAAGACCATTGAGTCCAATTCCTGGCCCTGAACAGGACAACCCCAGGAATCATATCATGTGCTTGAGACCATCATCCAAACACTTCATGAACTCTTGTCAGGGTTTGTGCTGTGATCACTTTCCTGGGGAGCCTGTTCCAGCGCCCAACCACCCCCTGGGTGAAGAACCTTTTCCTAATATTCAACCTAAACCTCCCCGACACAGCTTCATGCCATTCCCTTGGGTCCTGTCACTGATCAGAAAGAAGAGATTGGTGTCTGTCTCTCCGCTTTCCCTTGAGAGGAAGCTGTGGTCTGCGATCAGTTTTCCCCTCAGTCTCCTCCAGGCGGAACAGAACAAGTGATCTCAGTCTTTCCTCATATGGCTCCTTCTCTAGACCCCTCACTGTCTTTGTGAAGGAACATGGAGGAAAACTAAGAAAAGGAATGAAATCAGATGTTTTGGAACATGAATAAAGTAACGTATCATATTTCTGAATGTTGATTGAATGTTTCCCAGTGAATAGAAAAAAGCTACTAAAGTCCATCTTCAAGTTCACGCACAGAAACGTCTCCTTAAAGCCAGTAGGACTGCTAAGGGTAAGCACATGTAGTTTGTTGGGTGGTTGCAGTTTGCCTTCCAAAGACCTTTCTAAGACTGATTTCAAGTCTCAGCTTGAAGAAAGGATGCTTACTCCTCAGAATGAATTTTGTGTCAGAGGTTTGAGGAGGGGGGAGGTGATGGTTGTTGTTATTATTATTAGTTGTGGAACTCAAGCAGAGGTATCACATCATGGAGCCCAGAGTCCATATAACCATTTACACTAGATGAGCTTGAAGCTCAAGTGTAATGATTGTACAAATCTGGGCATTTGTGAGCTAACAACACTTTACATCCACTTTGCACACACAGGAGCAGAAAAAAACAACAGACATTTCAGTCATTTGTGTTTTGTAATGTCTCCTGATTTATGCCTTAATGTTAAAAAACTGCATTAGGAAATGGCAATTTTGTTAATGCAAGAAGAAATAAAATTAGTTAGAAAAAAATAAGAGCCCTTTAAAATTATTACAGAGTGGAAATTACACGTGAATTATCTAAGATTAGTAGGAAATTCTTAAGAACAGGAATATTTTAAGTGCAACTTCAGAACAGGAAATAGGTATAGAAAAGTTTCCTGTGAGTGGCTGTGCTAAAATGAGCTAAATTATCATTCTGTCTAAACTTTTTTGTGTTCAGTAATTTGCCATTATTGTTGCCAGCAATTTACTAAGAGCATGAAGAGGAAAGAATTAAAAATGATTTAATTAAGGAATTCCTTAGAAACACAACAAGCATCAAACGACACCTCATACTTAAAACTTCCAAGTTAATAGGAGATTTGTAGCTTCCAAATTCATAATTATGTCCCATAGATAATTGTTTGGCACAATTATGTCTCTGAGTAGTGTTCTGTTACCAAGAGAGATCTTGGAAAAGTCAGGAAAAGCAGAAGGGTTTACTTGCCAAACAAGAACTGCACCATTTGTAAAAACAAGGAAATAAACAAACAAATAAACAAAACCAGTCTGAAATCACTTTCACTGCAAAAGTCCTTGCTCAGTTTTCTAGCCATTTCTTTTCATGTGAGTGAGACGAGTTTGTAGGATTGCAGATAAAAAGAGGGAGATTGAAGGTGAGGAAGATTTAAACCCCCAGAAGAGGTGGGACAGGAAGTTAGCTTCTTCACAAATTCTAACTTTGTTTCTCAGACACTAGAAAGAAACGTTATCAAAGAGATCCCCAAGAGTTAAAGCATTGCTAAGAAATATTTTGCACAGCCCCTTGGAAAACATTTGTTTCAACATTCAAATCTCAGGTCTGTATGTTGCTTACACTACTTTACATGAACACTTGAACTATTAAAAATTATCATTAAAGTAGTGCTCAGAGTTGCCAGACATAGATAAATCTCTCTTCTCTTTCCAAAAGCTCACTTTATACCCTGTGGTTCCTAAGCCTTGCATGGTTGCATCACACATGCTCCAATCTTAGTCTCAGACAATGTCTTAGTCAATGGAATTCATAAACGAAGCGTAGTTTCAGCCAGAGACAGAGAAGACTACAGTTAAACAAGTTGGCCCTGTCAGAAATTGTTTCCAGTGTGCATTTAGGTTCAGCCTTTGGAACTTATGGCAGATAAATATTGTTCGGGATATGTGGAGACCTATTAAGACAACTGCTTCATTTAACTTAATGGAACTACACCACCCTGCCTAACAGCATGTGCTGTTGTCATTGAGATAAACAATGTGCTACTGGTTTGATGTTGGAAGACAGTATTAAAGTCATAGTGGAATTTTTATTGCCTTGAACAGTTGAGTAGTTCTTTAGAATTATTTAACAGAAATGAAGAGTCACAAAGAAAATTGTGACAGAGACTATAGAGGCCATTTTTAGTAGAAAATTCAAATTACCATCAAAACACATACACAAAAAGTCAAAAAGAAAGTTCCTGATGGTCCACTGAAGAATTCCTAGGAAGTAGTCTCAGTACAAAAAATTTTCAAGGTAAACACATTTATGTCAATATTTGGGATATTTCAGAGGAGAAAAAAAAATCGGTGTTGTTGATAAGAGGTAGTTTGTGGTAATTGAACTTCCCAGGATAACAGGAAGACAATGAGAAATATCCCGCTGGATTAAGCTAATACTCCATCTAGCACAGGATTTGGTTTCTGACAGTGGCAAAACCTTGACAATTTTCTTTATCTGTCCTTCTTGTTCCCTAAGATGTACTACCATTGAATTAAAGATATTGTAGGTCACATTCCTGCTTGCTCATTTCACAAGTATTCTTTGCAATTTTAACCTGCTGAAACCATCTGCTATCCTCAATCGCCTGCGGTGAAAAGTTCCCAAAGTTTGCCACCCATGGTGTAAAATACTTTTAAATATTTTAAACTGATTTCAGTACCATCCAGTGTCCCTAGGTCTCTGTATTGTGGGAATTGGTGAACTGTGGATCTGCATTCTGCTTACCATCACCTGCATGATTTGCTTTGTCATGCCTTCTCTCAGTCTTCTCTGCTCCAAACTAAGTAGTCCAAATTTTATAGCCTTGTCTTCCAAGGCAGCTTCTGCATGCCTTGAGTAATTTGCATGTTTTCTAGTATTTCTACATCTTTCTTGAGATGCAGAGACCAGAACTGAACACACTCAGAGTTTGTGTCACAGAGGGACACCTTTCTTTTCCCAATGCTCTCAGTCTTCTGTTGTGTATAATGGAGATTTAGAGTATAATTTACAGTAATTTTGCCACACAATGAGAGCAAAGATTGTCACCTTGCCTTAAATGAGTACCTAAACTTTTTAATTCCAAAATAAAAAATGGTATATCCAAGAAAACTCCACTCATCAGATTTAGAAGAGTCTCTTGTGTCCATACTGTTGGGGTTTTTTTGTCTGCATTATGCCTGAATAGATAGGTTTTATACAGAGTATAAAGCAGGTACAATTAAAGGAGTCTTAATCAGCCCTATAGGCAGCCTGTGGCTTAGCTTTGTAGTCAGCTTCCACTGGAAACAACCAGGCTGGAATGACGGCCAAAGGCTGTTACACATACTCCTTACACAATCACTTTCACACATGGAATCACATGCCAGCAGTTCAAATCATATATTCATCTTCAAAACAAATAAAGTCACAAGGCAATAGACAATGATACTAATCTTTTGCCTGTTGGAGCTTGTTGCATCTATGCTTTACAATGAGTGAACACACAGCCAGGTAACTACCTCATTCTGAATGATGAATAAAAAAGGAAAAAATAAAAAAGGATAAAAAAAAAAAAGAGAAAGGGAAATGAGACTTTGATATAATCATCACTTTTGGCAACATTTCCTGGAACTGGAAGTGGAGAACCATCCTTGATCTCATTACTGGCCAGGTGAAAATACAATTGCTGTGCTTAAGCATAGACTCTCTTCACATTTCCTCAAGGTGAGAAAAAGTGAAAAACAGACAAAAATAGGATTTACCTGAGTCATTCCAGCCATGCAGGGGGAAAGGTGTGCTGCTGCTACCCTCTGAAGTGGAGTAACATGGGGATTTTCCCTCCTGAATCTTCTAGAGGAATTTGTGTTTCCCTATGGTTCAATATGATCAAAGATGGAAGGCAGAACAAGGAACAGGGTTGTGCTGTCCCTACAGCCTCACTGCAAGATGTAACTCATCCCTGAAACATTTATCCATCTCCAAAAATATGGAAAAAAACAAAAACTCACTAATATATTGACTGCTACTTTTCTCATCCTTGTTTTGTAGCCTAGTTAAAAGGAAGGTATATTTTTCATTGATCTTACTGGAACAGAAATTACACAGATAAAATAATTTGTTTCTATTTCTGCCAACAGTCTCTGCATGTTAATATTTTAAT
The DNA here is from genome assembly GCF_003984885.1 of Neopelma chrysocephalum. Classification (NCBI taxonomy): domain Eukaryota; kingdom Metazoa; phylum Chordata; class Aves; order Passeriformes; family Pipridae; genus Neopelma; species Neopelma chrysocephalum. The sequence goes on along the minus strand of NW_020897716.1, from coordinate 1,034,344 downwards.
CTCTAATTTTCATGAGAAAAGGATATGCAGCATGCTTTCTCATCTCCCACAGACTCAAATCCTCTCCTACATTGAAGTTCTGCCTTCATGCACTCTCCAAAAATAAAGATTTTTCTCAATACGATAGCATGAATCACATGAACATAGATAACAATGTCAAATTCACAGAAGGCAGAATCAATAAGCTTTATTTTTCTAGTGACCTACGGATACGGCTCATCAAGCAGGGGGAGAAAGATGTAAAATTCGCTTTTAGTGCTGAACATAATAAAGACAAAAAATAAGGCAATATCTGAAAAGGGATTTGAGGAAGTCCAAATATTAGTCCTATCAACACACCTCACGATGTCAAATTAGGGAACAAAATTATATTAATTTCTCCAAATTCTCTCCTCACTTGTTGCCACATATGTTATATTGCTGCACTGTGCTAACCACCCATACGGCTCTAGTCACAGTAAGGTTTCCTTACCAGCATCCCCAGTCCTAGCAAAACACATCTTCTTGAAAGATAATTTGATTTCAGTAATGTGGTCGATTCTATAACTATATGTTTACTTACAGTAACTAGGGTGAACAGGGGTGATTTCTAACAAAATAATGATACTTGCATCTTTTGAATATCAATGAAATAGAAAACCCTGAAGTTTGGAATCCAGATAGTAATTAAAAGTTTAATTATGTGGTTGCCACATCTCTGCACTAGACAGAGTTTTCATAGTATATAGTCTGTCATTAATAGGGCCACAAATATGGAAATCATCCTTGTTTTAAACAAAATATTTTCTTTATCATGTATGTGTCTGTGGTGGTGCATCTTTCCCCACTCTTCCTTGGGCCACCCTGTGATGTCAAAAATGCTTGTTAGGCCTTGGCCTTGACAAGCAACACCTGGGCTAATCTTCTCTTGACCTTATCAGAAACATTGTCTGCTCACAGGAACTTATGCTGCCTAACGAGCTCCCGTTTTCTTTAACGAACAACCTCGGAAACTTATTTTTCTTGCCTGAATAACAACCCAAGTGGAACAACATTTTTGTTGTTGAACTTTCAAAGAATGTTGCCAGGATCGAAAATTACTATGACTGAAGCCAACTGTCTTGCAACCCTATGAACAGCAGTCTTAAGTGAGACCCTTTGAGCTCTTCTGGACCACATCAGGCTGTGAACAGTGATCTCCGTCTGAGTGGGACACTTCTCAGAGCCAGTCAACTCTCAAGTTTGCTACACTTGGAGGACCACTGTCAAATGGTGTCAATGGAGTCTGGGCTAAGATCTCTTCCTTGAGGCTTAACCCTTCATCCTTTGAGCAGATGTAAAGGCCTCCAATGTGAGTACTTCACTGAATTCAAGGGGAATTTTTCATAGATATATCTTTTACATAATCCTTTATGTCTGTATGTGCAAGTTGAGACCCCTGGTGGCCTAGTGGTTAGCGTGCAGGACTTTCACTGCTGCGACCACGGGTTCAAATCCCGGTCTCCTGGCCTGATGGAGGTCGTTAGCCCTGTGTGGCCATCCATCTATGAGAAGGACACTCTAAACAAACCTACGTCCTGAGGACCTCACTGCCATTGTCCAAGCTTGCTTGGCCCCGGCAGATGAACCTTAGGATTAAAGGGTGGGCTCAGTTCAGCGCAGGCTGTGTCTCACCTAAAAAATCCATTGCGCAGGCTGGAAAGGTAAAAGACCTTTCCCCAAATCTTCGTTCGCGAAGATGGGCCATTATTATTTATTAGTAAATGTGCTATGAATGTTGTTCCATTAGATTCTCAAGTACTTTAGATCTGTAAGTAAGTTGTATTTATAAATGAGTTGTACCTATAGTAAATTCTTATACAATCTTTTGTTAAGTTGTTGCTATTAAACCTTTAGGCCTGAACCATTGGTCAAGTTCAGGACTAAGTTTGGCAACAGGGTCCCATCTCAACGTTGTGACTCAAGCGGAGGATCTCCCTTATTCCTTTTATCCTTACCTTTTCCTATCTTCACCCTTTTCCAGCATCCACATAGACTTTTGGTTAGTTTTAGTTTTAGATTGCTCAGTTTTAGATTTTAGTTTGCTTTTTCTCTGTATGTTTTAACCACTTATTAAGTAGTAGAGTGAACCTTGCCAACCAACTTTATATTAAACTTGCTTTTGCCAATACCTTTTCTGGTGATTCTTTAAGCAATCTTAAAGCACTCATTTGGGACAGTGTCCTACTATTTATGCTTCCAAGGAGATTGTCATTCAAGTGTTGATGGATACAACTCAACACTACAGGAAATACAAGATATGGATCTAAACTTTTTACTTCTATAAACGACGATAGAAATAAGCAAGCAAAAATCACTGCTGAAGATTTTTAAAGCACTTATTCAATGTTTGAGAAAACTTTTTGCATTAACCTAAAGTATGTATATTAAGTTAGGTAATTAAAACACTACTAGTTTTTGGAATTTGTTTTTTTTCAAAACCAGCAGGTTACTGCATATGAAGTAGAGATGGAACACTGAAACTAAAACCAGAAAATCTCCCCATAAAAAAACCCAACCAATCAACCAAGCAACTAAGAAAAAAAAAACCAAACCAAAAAAACCCCCAAAAACAAACAAACAAACAACAAACAAACAAAACCAACAACAACAACAACAAAAACAAACAAAAAACTCCAACAAACCTTTAATTTCCCAATTTGAGGACTTTTATTTCAAAATCTATGTGAATTCATTTTGGAAATTAAAAATTTGAACATAAAATGCAGTAGGTGAATTTCTTACTTAGTGCAAGTATGTGTCCTTTAGAGACAACATATTGGAGTAAAAATTTTATAAGTGCACTTAATATAAAGAACATTAAAGTTTTCTTCTCTTTTTGTTTTCTGGGAATTTCATCTGCTCATTTTCTTAAATTAATATACCAGTAAGTCACCATGCTGCTTGGGGATGTTTTTCGCATAACCTTTCCAATAAACAGAAACGTATTCAACATGTTATTCATTCACTAAAACTTTGTTTTCTGAATCTCATTGTGAAAATGAAAATTTCTCTGTATAGTTGTAGCATTGTCAAAAAAAAAAAAAAATGGACTCAATTTTCTTTTCAAGTTTTTCATCAAAATGTCAGTTTGACCAGATGAAAAGCTTTATTTTACTTAGAGAGAAAAATCAAATCAAAATGCTTTCAATTTATTCACAACTTTTATACAAAAGCTGTAACAATGTGCTTCTGAAATTATTGTATTAATGCAGAATGCATAAATGTCATAGACAGTTTAAGAAGCAGCAGGTATTGTGCCAGCTCAGAATCCCTACTTACCTTCGAAATAATGTTCTTCTAGAATCTAATGATATGTTCATTGAAATCAAAATGAATGTCTGAAATTTCTTATCTAATAAGTGCATGTATAGTATGTTTGGGAAAGCATGAAAACTAACACCTGAAAAAAGCAGTCTTGTCTTTCACAGACATTCCAGTAGTAAATAAAATGTTTTATGATACTTTTTAACCCAAATGTATTTTTTCTCATCAATTGATAAGACTTTCGTGTTTTTATCTATACACTCTTCCACTGAAGTTGGAAATGGTTGATCGTCTAGATATTTGACTATCAAGGAAACATTAATTTTATTGTAACATGGATATTTTTTCCAGAAAAATTACATACAGAAAAAAAAGCTACTATACTTGGTCCCAGAGAAATGGAATTTTCTTAAATATCTTTATTCCATTCTCTACCATATGAACTGGCAATAGCTATCACAATTGTACTTTTTACTTACTTTAAGTTACTATTGAACATGGTTTGGTCTGGTGGGGTTTTTTGATGGATTTATTTGGTTGGTTGGCTGATTGTTTTTGTTTAGGTGGGGTTGTTTGTTTGTTTGTTTTACTTTTTATTTAAATAGATGTAGACTCTGATCTAGCAAAGCACACACACATGTACAATTAACTTTAATGATGTCTGCCTCCAGCAAAATCAACAGACAACTCACCCATGCCTGTGAAGCCGTGCTCTGTGGAGCCTAGTCTTGCAGTACATTGGACAATAAAATGTACACTAGGGGTACATCCATGGCAAGAATAGGTTTTTTTAAGCCCATCGTGAAAGATGAAGCAGGGAACCAGGAGATGAAGACCATGAGCTGCACATCAGTCACTTCTTCCAGAAAACAGTTGCTCACAATTTAATGGCACTCAAATACCATTTGATTAAGTTGGGAGCTTAAACAACACCTAAAAATTATTGCAGGGTTACTGGAAACTAATATGATGTCCACATCTTGATGTCCACTAAAGATTAAGTCCTGCTGATGAAAGAAATGGTGCTTTTCAGACAGTGAGTTTCATTAAGACAAGCAAGAAACACCAGCACCTGTGATAGAAGCTCAGTGGGATTTGCAACCTGCATCCAAGATTGTTCTAGACCCCTAACACTATTTTAGGCTAAGCAGCTCCACTGCGGGTCTCGTCCTAAAACTATCCTCTGCGTTCCCTAGCCTCAGGCCAGGTATCAGCTTCTCCAAAGAACCACAGGAAGGAGGAGCTATGTGATCACCTTGCAGGCAAGAAATGGGGCCCCCTACTCCACTGTAGGACAAAACTGAGCAAGGCATGCTGTCAGCGAGCTCTGTTCCAAGTGCTTTGTTAGCCCAGTTTCTCTCATGGAGTCTCACAGGTCAGTCCAGCTCTTTGTTGGACAATGGTGGTAATACAAGATCGTGTTGCTGGTAACACAATGGGAGTAGCACAAGTCCTGGGGCTAAAAGCTGTGTCCAGCTCCTGGGTCTAGGGTGGCCACTCGGACTTCCTAGAGATGTTTCATACCATAAGCCAAGTCACTCCACAGTGGTGATTCCCGCCAAACCCTATGGGAGTCCTGAATCAAGAAGAATATTCTAGGCTGAAATACAAAAGGCAAAAAATTAATAAATGCCTGTTATGCATCCCTAAAGGAAAATTTTGGTGAGACGTGACCTTGTGACTCTGCAGTGAACAGCCAAAGGCATTACTGCAAATGTTGATAAAGGTGCTTCATTTTATGGGTAGGGCTAAAGGTTTTACCTCAAGGCTACATTCTTAGACATTTGATTTGCCTTATTAATTCTGCTTGATACATACGCTTGCTCTTAGCTATCTTAGCTAAGTCCTTTTTTTGGGTAGAAAAGAACCTATCACTATTTTTTCAGACTCTTGATAAATTATTTTCTCGTGAATAAAACTATACAATATTTTCATAATTTAAATATTGTGTCTAAGATTTCTATATTATTGCCAGATTAATTAAAAAGCAAATTTTCACAAGAAAGTCCATGCAATCCAACTGGCTACTTTCTTTGTTTTCCATGCATTATTTCTACTTTACATTACTTCTGAAGTTCTAGAGAATCAAAAGAATAAATGTCTTCAGCTTACAGATATACTCCTTTGACATCCTTCAAAGTCTTAAAAAGATGCACTTAAATGTGTTTACATCCAAGACTGTAATTAAGGATTGATTTTCTAACTGATTTGTCAGATTTCATAGGTTTGAATTTCTTTCCCCTGGGGGAAGGGTGAACCACAAAAACCAATAAACAAACCAATAATTGTGTGAATTTTAAGGTATTTAATAACATAGAAAAGGATAATTGTTCAGTTAGTTACTTAACATGTAATTAAGTTGGGAGCAGATGAAGAAATACAACCAGACATGCTTGTGTTCCCAAAGGACAGAAAATTCATATTATTTTAAAATAGGTCTAGGAAAACAATAAAAAGACTGTTGCCTTGGAGGATGAATCAGACAGAGCTTCTGAGGTTGTAGGCCTCCTGTCTTGGTTTGCTCAATAAGCATTAAGGACAAGGAAAGGCAAGGATAACAGGAAAGAATTTATATACTTATATGTAAAGCATATATAACATTTATATACTTGTATATACATTTTTAAATCTTGCAAAGCTAGCTGTAGTTTGCAGATGCAGGGAATGGGACTCTTGATACAGATTCAATTCGTAAGTTAATTAAGAGTGTTGCTATAAATATAAAAAGGAAGATGTTAGAATTTGAAGGTGGAGATTTTTGGAGCCTTACAGAAATCCAGGGCAATGAAAATATGTATAAAGTATTGGTTTGAAATAGTGTGAAGACAGAAACAGTAGTCAGGCACCAAGTAGGCATTCAAAGACTGACACATTGGCAGAATGAGTCATTATGAAAATTCACATGAGAAGAAAACAGCACCAGTTAATTAACAAGAAATGGACATGTACAATGCCGTGAAGGTTAGAAGAAAAACCTGACATTTTCTGTGAAAAGCAGGTACTTGAAAAACAGAAGTGAAATAAAGGGAAGGGGATTTGTCAACTCGACTCGTTAGAAGGAATTTGGACAAATGGGGATGTGTATGGACAGGAAAAGAATATTCACAAGTTTTAGGTTCCTTTAATTAATTAATGGACTATTAGATTTAGAAACCACTTGTGACAATCAATGTTTAAGATAAAGAGACTAAAGCACACTCAGGGCAGTGGCTTCAAAGCCTTCTTGGACTAAGATCTGGTGAGGTGCAGTGTAGTGCAGAGAAAAACTAAAACGTGGACTGCAAAGTTCTGAAAGATTTGGGAGTCCTCACATGTGTGATTCTACATGGATTTTAATCCAAGACATATTTGTCATCCCCCTTCTCAGCTTCAGTCTCAAATGATTCAGCACATGCAGACTGATTTTATAGCATTTAATTGCACTCTCCAGGGATGAGATACAACACAGAATGCAAGGCTTTCCTGTGCTGGCTGTTTTCCAGTTGTTTCTAGCCCTTAGGAAGAAATGTGAACAAAAGGATCCCCAACTGTAGGACCCCATGCTGTAGGCTAGGAATCAGAAATGCCTCAGCAGCTTGGCTATTGCACTGTACCAGCAAACAAGACTTGAGCAAAAAAAGTCCGGCCCCCGACCCTGCCGAGAACCATTCCATCACCAAGGTCTGCCCTCAATCCTGGCACCTGAGCAGTCTGCCAGCTTTGGAACTATTTTCATTCCCTGTACTGTGGGAACAGGCTACATGCTCGGGTAAGAATCTCATTCAGGTACTTTTGCATCCATGACAGATTCTCTGATAAAAGTCTGAACTAAAAAAAAAAAAGCCTACTTTTTTAAATTTTAGCTTAATTTAATTTAATTTAAAAAACCCCATACACTCCATTGCCTGTTTCAAAACAGTTCAGAAGCCAGCACCATCCCTCTCTTATTTCTCAGCTTGGCACTGTGGTGGCCCTGCAGTTGTATCCCAGCAGCATAAACAAGTTTCCCTTTGAGTATGATCTGGGGAAGTTATTGGGCTGTTCTTGCTCCAAGAAACCAGAAGGACTCCCACCTTTAAATCCAGTTCACAGAGAAGTTAAATGTAGAGATTGAGTATTAGCATTGATGTAATGTCTGAAAGTCACTGTTTTCAGATACAAGCACAGACATCAGGAAACCTCTGATTGAGAAAGAACCAGGTTTCACATATTTTTTTAAATCAAGCCTTTTCCCTTTATACTCAGAGGGAATATATAACACCTGAACAGATGCTAAGGACTCAAACAGGACACTGAATGAAATTTTAGGACAAGAGCAGCCACTGTAAAGAATTTCTTCCTGCACTCTCAAAGATCATTATTAGAATATAGAAAACTACTATTGGTCCTAAAGCCTCTCTTCATTTAATTTACTGCTGAGTCTTCCCCAGGGCTCCTACTGCCTGGTTTCCTCCTACAGCTTTTAAAGAGATAGCACACATCTCTGTAGATGTTCTCGTACAATCAACCACCTCTGTTACTGCTGATATGTTACATCTTCAGAGGCTCTCCACTATTGGATTTGGGAGCATATCCAATTTTAAAGTATTTCAGTTCAACTGTTGCAAATTTTCATTATGCATTCACTTGTCCCAGTTTAAGCTTTGATTAAAATTTTCTCATCTTGAATGAGGAGATTGCTAAATTACAGTGAATTGGCTAAGCAGGGGATAAACCGACTTAACCAGGACTGTCACTCCGTGGCCCTAAGTAGACAAATTCAAAGTCAATTTAGGTAGATAACTATAAGGTTTCAATGAAGAAGAGCACAGATAAGGATGCATACTAATCCTTCTAATTTGAGGCTAAATTGTTAGGTGATTGTTAAATGCCTTATTTTATCAGAGACACAAAGAATATTATATTAGCCTCCTTTAAATAACAGATATGTATAATTCCCTAATTAACCCTTTACAAGTTTTCTCGTGTGCACCAGACCCAAGAAACTTTTCACTTGACTGTATTTATCACACTATACATATAGTATCTATAGCATGTACTATAGCATCTACACATGTACTATCTACGGAAAGGTTGCTATAGTGGTTATGAAGGACAAAAAATGGGGTTCTTGAAACTACAGCTGACAAATGATATGGGGAGAGGTGTTAGGGACATATACTGCAGAAGGGAAAACCAAGCTCTTGAGTTGAATAGAGTCTGTTATGGAAAGTATATGACAGCAAACTGAGATCAGTAGAAAGAAATGGAGCAACTGCAAAACAGGTCTCTGGGGTAATGCATACTTTTACATCATCTGTTTGTATCTTAATGTATCAATATATTTTTACTAACATGTTGTGTGTCTCAAAAAAAAAAGAAAAAGGAAGAGAAAGAGTAAAAGACTTTCTTGTATAACAGTAAATGGTATAATCTCTCTGCCACTTAAGGTTCAAGTAATAGACAGCAGACACTCATAGTCCTCCACCGTTATTATGAAGAAGTGTAAATAAGAAAATTGGCTGATATTGTTCTGAATAGATCAGCCTATTTTAGAACAAAAAAATCTGTTTTTTTTTACATGATATCACTTTGAACATGAAATGAATACAGCTTATAGCACACATTTTCATATAACTATAAATTATTTATTAAGGAAGGATAATGTTAGTTCCTGAGATAAACAGTAGAAATCTCTTTTACTGTAAGTAACAGGACTTGGACTTTTTTTTAAGAATTAAAAAACTAAAACATGGATATAAGTAACTCCATTGCCTACAATCTAAAGAGAATTTGTGATAAGAGCATTCCATCACCTATCTATTTAAATTTGTGTCCCAAACACCAGAAGAGTGATATTTCACCATCTATCTCTGAGTGGCTCATACCAAAGTGTCATTCGTCATTGCCTGTTACACTGCAAGACTTGATACAGCAAGAGTCAAACAGTATCAGCAGCAACCAGAATTCCTTTTGAAACGCTGGAAAAAAATCACACAACATATCTTCAGTAATTTTTCATAGAAAGGACTTTGTTTAAACGTGATATTGCTCTTTACGAGATGATCCAAACTTTGGGTGTGGTCAATATGGGCAGCAGGTGATTTGCAGTGATTCCGCTGGGTTTTCAGCTGGTGGATGCCAGGAGACCCTCCACAGCTGAACTGCACCAGAATATTGCATATCCCTTCCACAAAAGTCTCTTCACCCATTCCATGTCCTTCAACTACTTCAGGTAAAATACCTAACAGTGCCATATGCAAACTCCTGAAATCGATAGGTCATGAAATTAGGTCGAAGAGACTGCCTTTTTTCACATAATGCAAGTTCGATTCCATAGTATTTTGCTTTGCTGCCAGCTATATGGGTGCAGATGGTTTGGATAGACCCCAAGTAATAGGCTAAAAGCTGTAATATGCTTTCAGTAACTGAATAGGAAAACATAACAGACATAGGCCCATCATTACTTTTTTTTACCGAGTATCATCTGCTATAGCACCTTCTCAGTCCAATAATACATCTTGAAAAGGATGTTTTACATCATATTTTGTGTCATATATTTCCAGCTTTGCAGCGTATACTTCATTGCAATTTATGACTCTGAAACAACTATGAGGTCGAAGACGTCCTTTGACAAATACAATTTGGACAATACATTTTTGTTGGCAGTATACACAATATATTTTACTTATCTCTGAAGGTGAGTAATAATAAGCACCAACATAATATTTTTATGATTTTGATTACCTGCTGCTTTTAATGCTTTCTTAATATGCTATTTTATCTGAAAGTTGAGAATTTGAGGTATTGGATTTTATGAAAAATAACAGCTTCAATATATCCTGAGCCTGACTTTTTAATTTGAAATGTGATCCAAGTGAGAACTATGCTGATCTTTTTCTTGTACCTGAAATGACCCTCACTAAGTTCTGCAGAATTGTCATCAGTCAGTCAGTGTAGCACACAGTATTTCAGTGAACCTCAAAGATCAGTCACTATAGCCCAGGAGAAGCAAGCTTGTAGTATTGACATACTTATGCTTCTAGATTGAGAGCCAGAAATGACAGGGGGATCACCTGGGAGTTCCTTGGTGTATAATGTTTCACTCATGCTAAAATTACCAGAGAAAAAGAATGGGCACTGAAGTAACTTTGCAGTTCTGGACCTCAGTGCCTTTTCAGCAATGCTCTTTGAAATGGATGGAAAGGGGTGGAAAAGGCCACAACAAAAAGCAATCTCAGATCGTTTAAAAGAGCACTGCTAGTTAGGGTCAATTCACTTACATTGAAAGAAAATTTGATCTTTGGAACATGAACTGAGCCTTTCACTTCACAGAGTGATAACAAAAAAGCCACTGAGAGGGTTTAGAAAAAAAAACAAAATATCTTTTTTTCATGTATCACATACTTCATTATAAGAAAACAAGTCTTATCATGTTGGTTGCACTCATCAACTGTTTCCAAAACAAATAATTAGACCACTAAAAACCTGTCATTTTTGAGAAGTATGATTCTTTATCCTGTTGTACTGTGTATCAAGTGGTTAAACTTTTAAACATATTACTCAAAGAAACATTTTAAAGTATATTTTTTTAATATATGGAAAGCTTCAAAAAGCTGATAAATAAGCCATTATTTATCACTCAACTTAATCAACATGTTAAGAAAAAACCAGAAATTATATTGAATCAGGAAACAGTGAATATGTGTGTGAAAGGAAAAAAAACCCACCAACAACCATCACACAATCTTATTCCATTGTTTCCCCTTTTCTCTATAAAAATAACAGCCTCAATTCTACCACAGAATTGAAAGTACGTTTTCTGTTTGCTGAAATGTAATGAATTTAAATAACCTAGTTAGCACCTAAAAACCTGTTTCAGTGAGGACCCTAGGACTAAATTGTAAATGAGTGCTTGAACAGTCTGCAGCACTTGTTTGGGAAAGGGTGATCTTCAGTAATTACTTTTTATGCCCTACAAGACTGTGCATATAGGACTTCTGGTCTAGAGGGAATGTAGCATTCTGTAGACTTTACCAATTTTAAAATGAGCTAAGTTATAATAGATAATTCAGCAGGCATGCTGTAGAAGTGAGATTTGCACTGCAAATTGTTTTGGGAATTGATTTTTTTTTTTTTGGTCATGACAGTTTTGTAAACAATGATGTGTTAATATCAAAGAAGTCTTTCATCCACCAACCCTTACTCTAGCATTGCCCTGATTTTATGGGGAAATTGTAGATTTTCTCACAGAGAGGATGGGGGCCTGATTTAAAATCTACTAAATCTAACGAGGTTATAAACAGAGCTCACAGATGGGATTATACCAGCAACTGAATGCCTTGCATTGGGATAAGGACATTATGATTTTGAGATATCAGATCTGTGTGTATAGATATATACAGATATATATTTATATATAAAATAATGCTAAACAACCATGTAAATAAGAAAGTTCTTAGACTATCTTAACCATTAATCTGACAGACCATAGATCCATGTTTTAAAAAAGGTTGTTCTTCACCTTTAATGGATTAACTGTCCCTTTAATGTGTGATGAAATTCAGTCCTATCTTTACAAGAAATAGGAGTTAAAACTCAGCTCCCAAATTAAGTATAAATCAAGCTGATAGATGTGATCACAGATAGCCCACACAAGAATTGCAGTTTTCTGACATAAGTAACCAAGTTTATATCAGTAAATGTGGGAACTGTCCTGAAAAAAATATTATGCCTAATCTCTAATATTTATGTGGTTGACTATCACTTGTGTTCAGCTGTTCCTCTATATCTAAAATACATATCAGCTTTGAATAACTGCTCTGAATAGGTGAGTGAATGACTAAGACTTCAGTCTTAGTCATATAAAAGAAAAAGAAGTTATTTATGTTCCTCTTGAAGTCTGCTCTTAGGGCAAGGATATTTTTTCTCTTTGTCTTGCGGGTTCAGGCACAACAACTCTCTCATCTTTGCTAATTAATCTTGCCCCAGCTGCTGACTCCACAGGTGATGAGATTCTCCACTTGTCACCTAGAAAATACAGCTTCTGTAATAGAGAAAGGTTTCCATCTGTGAGAGTCTTAAAACATCTATTAAAAGTTTAAAAAAGTTCTGAAGACCTTGCCTGTGTAATTGAAGAATATTGAAACTTTGGAGTTCTGAATTATAAACTACAAAAACTTATGGTTTTTTGGTCTTGTTTCTGTTTTTTTTTTTTAATCTCATTCCCATTTCAAACCAAAGCAGTAACAACTCCTTGACCAATAATTTTTTTTGTCATGTACCATGCAGTCATTTACCTACAGCATCTGAGTTTTCAGTTGGCATGCTTCCTAGAAAGAAAAAAACACTCTCGTGTTAACTAATTAAAATGGCTGCGTTATGAGATATTTGTTATTTTTCCTATAGCAATGAGAGGAAATGCTCTCCTTGGGAGAATACTCTAAGAATTATTTCAATTCTACAATTGTGGTGAAAAGAGACAGCACATGAGGATTCACATTCAGTCAGATGAATTGATGATGAAGCTGAAGTAAGCCTTTGTGACATTTTGCCGGTATTGATAGGATGTTTTCACTTATCTTCACCCTACACTGTTCATTAGGAATTGATTTCCAGCAAATACTACTTGAGAAAGCAGTCTGAATTGCCCACAGTTTGAGTGAGCAGTACTGCTTGTGTTTGTTATAAGCAGACCGTAAGGTCAGCGTCCTTATTTCATCAGCCACATGCTTTGATCAGGAGGTGTCACCATCTGATTGAATCTGGGAAGACCTGTCAGTAACAGGGCTGCTATTGTGTGGTGACAGCTGTTTATTACACTGACCATAGCTGCAACACTCAAAGAGGGGCTCCTTCCTTCCAGTTTTAGCTGTCCCCCTCCTGCCTCCCATGTCATTTCTCATGTTGACTCTAAATGTCTGTCCCCTCTTTTGTTTCTACCACCCTACAACAAGGGTCTGAGCATTCTGTAATATCACTAGTGACTGCCTGACTTTGTCTTTCTGCTTCAGCCCTGCTTGGCAATTTGTTTTTGTTAACTGGACTCCTGAGCACACAGGCAGAACCAAACCAAGGAGGAAATGGGAGTAGTTATTCTCAGTCAGATTTGGAGCTCTGGAATTTTGAAAACAGTTTTTTTGAGGACAATGAGGATAATTTGAGGATAACTGGGGAAGCTCAGTTGGAACCAGAGGAAGAAGTACAAGACAGTCAAGGGCAGCTCTATAACTGATCAAAATGAGTCTACAGTCGCTGTGTGGAAGACCTGATATTTGCTTGGATGTCTATGAAAACCCTATGCTGCTGCCTATGCTAATAGGTCCAACTGGGTATGGGCTGTTCTTGTGCCTTGAAGAAAAAGGCAGAGCACAGCTATGCTCCTGCAAGTGAGCTCTTTACTCTTTCCTGCCTCAGCCCCAAGGGCAAGGGAACCTTGTATATTCAGCTGGCTAGGAGAAATGCCTGGGGCAGGCTTGTGCCCCAGACAGTTTTGGCACGACCAAAACTATGCCAGGGCTCATACCTATCAGATACAGAATCATCAGTCACATATCAGTGTATGTCCCCTCCATATTTAGTATATTAATATGTATGTAGTCAGTAATTCAAACATAGGGTCCTGGACACAGAGACACTGGGGTAAGAATTGATAATTTCTTGGGATTCCAAAGGAGGAAGAGTGTTTAATTTTTTTTTTTATTCTGTTCCTGTGCCACAGGACAGACTCTGTACCCGTATTTGGCAAATTTGCTCTCAGAAACAAGACGGTGTCATCACCCCTAAAAGGTATAGAAAGTATAAACTCAAGCTTTAGTTTCATATCACAATTTTTAAACTACTAACCATTCTTGTTGCCTGCCTTGTTTTAATTGTTATAAGTCCTTCTCAAGTTGCAGCACCCAAAATTACCTGCAACACTTCAGCTGAAGTCCTACCAAGTCTGAGTAGAGAATTATTACTAGAGTGGTTTTTATATACTACATTCCTATTTATACATTCAAGTAGATTTCTTGCCTTTCTCCCAAGTATAACAATATTGATTCCTATTTAGTTTCCTATTCAGTCCCTTAGATCTCTTTCTGAAGAGCTGATACGGCAACCAGTTAATTCTTGACACATTTTTTCCCGGGCATATTCCTTACTAGGTGAGGGGTCTCCCTCTTGCCCATAATGAATAGTATATGATTTTTTTTTCAAAGCAGATTATCAGGATAATTTTGAATTCTGTTTTTGTTTTTTTTGTTTGAGGTTTTTTTTTGGTTTTTTGTTGGTGGGTTTTTTTTTTGTTTGGTTTGTTTTGTTTTTTTTTCTGATGCAGAGAAGTACTTAAAAATGCACACAAAAAGCAGTTATTAATGAATCATTGTTAAAATCAAAAGAGATACTGAGTATGAAAATACATGGAAGATTGGGTCTGGTAAATATTTACCGTACTTAATATAGATAATAAAAAAACAGGTGATAGAAGCAACACTTTTGAGCCAATCCTACCCATATATTCATACAGAACAAACATTTCCTTATTTGCTTACAATAACATTATGTGCAGTTCTCCTGCCCATGAGCCCTCTTACTCTGCTTTCAGTTGAAATTAGATCAGTTCAACATCGTTTGTGCACTAATACATATTGACTTTTAACCTTGTGCCTATTTTTTCTTTTCAGTGTTTCTAAATGGTCAGTTTGATTATTTATTACAGAACCTTTCAGGGGAATTAAAATCAAACCTATTTGTATGTATAATTCCCCGGCTTCTTCTTTGCTTTACTGTTTTGCTTTTGGGTCAAATGATACCAGATAAACAATAATGTTTTCTACTCCAGAATAAGACTGATCAGTGAAAAAGTTCATCAAGCATAAGAATTAACTTAAATTTAATGAAAATCTATTAGATGAACCATTTAACCCTGTTCAGTTGGGATTAGCTTTAAACACAGGCAACAATTAGAGGAAAAACAAGCAAGAAGGAAGGGTTTTTTTCTGCCTTAAAAATGTTCCGAAATATGGAACAGAAATCTGTGGCCACTGCATGTGACTGACATAGATAATTTACAAGAAGATGCTGCTGTAAAGTGAATTGGCTTTATTAGCACCATATTCTAACAAACTCAGCTAAAGTTGCAAAGCCAGGAATTAAACATTATGACAGATTTTTCCATCCACAGAGGAGAATAGATTGAAGGCACAGGCATTTTAGAAGAATTGACCACACTGCATTTGAAAAGCTTCATAAAAACATAAGCAAGCAGAACTTATAGGAAGAGGTTCTCCTCCTGTTACTCTAGGAGGAGAATTAAATGTGCTACTTAGAAAATAACAATGTTCTTAATGAAAAGCACATGTTGGAGATTCTATGGAGAAAATAGCAATAAACCTGACAGAATAATACCCCATCAGCTTATATTATGTGCCCAAAGGTACACTGACCAAGCTAACTGAAATTAAAGCAGCCATTAAACATTTTTTTCATTATTATGTATTACTCCCAGATAAACAAAGCTCATATCAGTGACATCAGCTGCAAATTAGATGTTTGGGCTGGTTTCGTGTGTGTGTGTGTGGTTTTGTTTTGTTTCGTTTTTTAATTCTGCTGCTGCTCACTATTTATTTCAGATACCAGGAAAGACAAATCTCCAGGTTAAATGGGTATCAAATCCATTTCAGTAAAGCAGTTAAAAGGTAATTGCTGTTTCTGACTTTCTTTTAAAAAGGAAACAAAACAAAAAGATAATACTTAATATTAAACATACATTATGACATTTTCATATTTTATATAACAGTATCCAACCAACTGAAGAGACTTATCTGTGGTGTATTATGTAGTGACAGACAAACCTTTCAGAGCCAATATGTCCAGTTCTTCTAGAATATCCTGTGACTAAATTAATTATAAAATATTTTTAACTTTAAAAACTATAATAAATAAAAAAGTATTGCCTAATACAAAAACAAGCTAGAAAGGTAAAAGAATTATTCCATATTAAAAAATTAGGTCAACATTTTAAATGTATTAGTGTGAAAGACAAGTGTACCTGTTCATAGTAAGGGAATGAGACACACATAATCTGACCAGATGGTCATATTTTAGCAGCAGAAATAATTGGATTCTTTATCTTAGTACACTCATAGGATGCGTAGATGTGGGAGATGTGAATTAACATAGGAAAAATAGAAAATACCTATTTGTACTAGCAATGATTTAAGCATCATAGACCTTTTCATTCTCCCACATTCCACTGCTGTATGTATTACAAGCTGAAAGGAGAACATAATCTGCATACATCGTCAAATCGTAATGAAAAACAGCTTGGGCTGACAGGTGAGACAGGGAAGGGGGAGCCTCTTCAGACAAGAATATAGAGATTGTCATGACTCCAAATGGACAAGGGATGACAAAGCTCCAGCAGTGAGTAGAAACTGTGAGAACTCATAGGAATTTTTCCAGTCAAAAGCACTAGGAAACTTAGTTAATTAAGCCTGATAATCACTTATTTTCACAAACAAGAATTCTGATTTCATTTTCATTGCCAAAACAAAAACCACCATCTTTCTGTGTTCCTTAGTTCCTCCAAGAAATTATGAGCCTCACTACTGAACAACATTGACCAATCATCAGGTTTTTAGCACAATAAAATAGATATGCCCTAAATATTTCTTCTAATGAAATAGATGGTTAAACAGGGAAAATATAAGAAATAAGAAAAGTAAAAATTTTGAGAAATCTTGCACTAGGGACTTAGATTCCTCCCCAGAAACTAGGAGGACACAGTATTTCATTTTACAAATGACTCTGCTTGTGAAACTTTCTGTTGTGTTGTCTGTCTTTTTGCTGCCTTTCTTATTGGCACAAGGAGAAGGAAAGATGAGAGGAAATGGCTAGAAAAATCTGAAGGTTGTTTTTTAGGGATCCAAGGGGGTCCTTACAAAAGGAAAAGATGACACATGGAAGCAATCACTCTCTGCCCACTGCTCACTGCTCTTGATAATAATTACTTATAGCATGAGCGAAGTTGTCTACTGGGGAGAGAAAGTATTAGGTGTTAGGCACTACGTACTCCCCTCCTTACCTCTCTTTTCTGTTATGTGGACCAAAGAAAACAAACAATATTCTCTGTAGTCCACATAAGATTATGAGATTATGAGATTTTTTTTAGTGTGTGTTAGCTCTGCCAAAAAGCATAAACACATTTTGTATGCTCCTTTTAATATTTCCTTGGAGCCTTTTCAGTTTCACATTCAGTAATCTACCACTGAATATGAGAATGACATATGCTCAGTAATGTCTTAAAATAGCTCTCCATTATTTCAGGTGCAACACTGAAGTGTAGTAACACATTAAAACAATCCATTAATTATTGTTTATTCACTGACAATTTTAATTTGGAGTACAATTACTTCATATACCACTATTTCCATGAAATACATAGCAGAACTCTAATTTGCCATTTGCCTTTTTTCCCAATTCAAGTAGCATTGTGAATATGAAAACAAGATGGGATTACTCTCTGACCATTGCAAATGCTATGTATTTTCCCTCTGTGAGCACAGCCCTGACTGAAGGGTAGAAGTGACATCATCTGTGGCTCACACCTGCACCTAACCTGCTCTCTATGACTAATCTTGAGAAGGAGTCAGGCAGGTGCTTTCAGAAACCCTCTGTGCTCAGTTACTTGGCCATGAGCTGAACGCGGCAAGAACCTTCTCTGTTCACCTCACAAGATCCCTTTACTAGGCAGCCAACAGAAGATTGAAATGAAGAGAACAGGACAGTAGGCATGATTAGTTCTTCAAAACTCTTTTTCCTTCTGACCGAAATCACTCTAGCCTTTTCAAGGCTGAGATTCAATCTTCAATAGTTTCTTTTTCTCTCCCATTTAAGAGAGAAGGGATGTCCTGGCTTACAAAAAAAATTCTGGTATCCACCATTTCTTTTCTTTTTTCTCCAAATATGCATTGTTTTTTTGGTGTTTGCCTTCTTTGAAGAGGCTGAACTGCTAGTGGTTAATGACTCAAACATTTGATCACCTGCAGTAACCACCCAGGTGCACTAAGAGACTGGACCATTGGCGCTAAGGGCTCAATCAGCAGTGTGCTTTGCTACCAATGAGGGTGTGCACACTTGCCAGCTCAAGCTACAGGCTGGGTGTTGAACAGGAAAAGGAGAGAGGCAAATCCTGTGAGGCAGAGTAGTGTTTCTTCATCCTTACACATATGACTCAGCTGTGATAACTCCCTTACAGGAAAGCATGGAGAGGATTCACACATAGCTGGAAGATATTCATCGCTGCTGATGGGCCATAATGGATCCACTTGTACTGATGTAACAGGCAGCTGTAACATCTTAGAAGGTGTCAAAGACTCCTGAAATGTCCTGTGGTCCAGTATTACATCATCCAGTGTAGAATCCCCTGCCCCAGGGTAGGTACTGGGGGTGTTCCCCCCTAGCCTAAGCCCAACAAAAGACCACAATCAGACTTCACTCAACACTTGGTTTTCTATATTCACCATATGGGACTTTCCTTACCACCTTGGGCTTCCACCACCACATTGATGGATCCAGGCTGCAACCGCCACTTCAACCAACAAACATCAAAATTACAACAACCAAGTCTCATCACTGGATCCAACAGGCATCTTGTGCATTCTTCCAGTCACCTGAGGGGTCCACAGCACTGCTCAAATAGCCAGTATCAAATCCCAGCTTTCCACTGTTTCCTGCCAGTGGTGACACTCCAACTGTTCCTGCTAGATTTTCCGGGCATAGGGGAGGCAAACCACGTGGAAGGGCAGCTGTCTTGCCTCTGCCCTGTCATCATGTGCAGTTTGTTTTTTTTCTGGGTGGGGGAGGCCGGCTGTCATCTCAGTTTGGTCTGGTGTTTGGGGAACTTTCTCCTCATAGGTTGATTAACCCAGTTTTATCATTATTGTTATTAACATTCTTCTTGATAAAGAGGTTTGGGGTTTTTTTCACTTACATACAGGCATATTTGGTCTCTCTCTGTGTATTTGAGAAACCAGGGGTATTGAATTCAAGGGAGGAGACTTCTGTCAGAGACCTCTGCCCCTCCAAATTGTCTCAAACTGAGATGGGGAAAATAAACTACCACATATTTCACTGATGGTATGTATGGCTTTGTAATACATTTCCACTGAGGGTCTCAAAGCATGAGGACAGAAACATCAAACCTAAGAAGGAGCAGAGAGAGTAGAAGAGAGACAAACAGGTAGCTACAAGTGTTCTGCTGCCACTCATACAGGTTGGAGTATATTTTCTTCCTAAAATGCTCGGAATGGTGGTGCATGGGCAGCGTTAATCCTAGAACCAACACCGTGTAACAGAGGTCTCCTAATTATGTGGAGGATTTAAATTAATGTTTTCGAGTTGTACCACAGTGTAGATTTGGGATTTTTGGGAGGATCTTAGAATACCCTGCCTTGATCTATCTGGATTATTTTACTTGGAGTTCTGCTCAGAAGAGGGACCAAAATTCTCCTGGAACGGGTTGTTCCTAATCCAGAGGTATTAAGTCCAGTTGAGAGGGATTTCGTTTTCTTGACAGCAGTCCTTATAGTGCTGTGCTATACACTGGTAGCCTCAAAGGTGTTGGTAACACACCAGTGTTTTGGCTACTGCTGAGCAGCTCTGGCACATCATCAACACTGTCTCTCAACGTTCCACCCAGGCTGAGTGTGGATAACATCCTGTGAGGTGACATAGCTAGGACAGCGCATCCAAACTGACCAAAGGGATATTCCATACCATATGACTTCTCTTCAGACATAAAAGCTAAGAAAAGGAGGAGGAAGCGGGGGGCATTTGTTATTTAGCATATTTGCCTTCCAGAGTAACCACTACATACATAGAAGCCCTGTTTCCTGGGAAGTGGCCAGACATTGCTTGCTGATAGAAAGCAGATAATAAAGTCTTTGGGTTTTTTCCCTTTTCTTGTATGCACTCAACCTTTCACTTTTGCTATAGTAAACTGCCTTATCTCAATGTACAAGTTATTTTCCATCTTATTTTCTGTCCCCTGTCCAGCTGAGAAGGGGGAGCAATACAGCAACTTGGTGGGCACCTGGAATTCTGCCCAGGTCAACCCACCACACCAGAATGTAGTCCTTTTTCTCAAACATCCACAGCTGAGAATACACCTAAAATGGACTAGGCAAAAATTTTGGCAGCCCTCATTTCTTCCTACCCCAAACCACCTTTCCTCCATCTCCAGGGCAAATACCAAACATGCAGCACAGGTGAGAAAGCCCAAAGTTCTGTACTTATCATACTGCATAACGTGAATCTGACTACAACACAGAGCCAGGTGTTGGAGATGGCTCTTGCTGAAGCTACCTGCTTCCTAGAACCTTCTGATGTTCAATAATTGAGAAGGCTAATTTCCTCAGCATATCTCTGCATAGCATTTTCTTATGAAATGAGAGTCAGATGATAAAAATAGTGTCTTGTGTAAGTTTTTTTAAGAAGAATGATTTATATATAAAATCATTATTTTTGCACTTTGTTGGAAATGGCTTTCCTGCTCTGATAATGAAATATAAAATGTACTTCTATACATGCTTTATAGTTTAGAAATATGTTTTTATAATGGCTTTGACTCATGCACTTAAAATCTGTATATATATTGAATCAAGCTTCTATTTTATTAAGAAATTTTAAAAAAAAATCTGCAGCAAATATTCATTTTCCAAAGTACTAAAATGCCATTTAAAAAAGATGGTTTCAGGTCAAAGAAGTGTATTTGTAGCCTACTAAAAAAACACCCTCTTAATTGACTAAGAAGACACTATTTTAAAAATCTATCACCAGGTATCCCAAGTACCATTACTGAAATTTTATGGGTGTAACTGTGGTCAGAATTTTGTCTTTTATTTACTTCTCTGTCATGCATGTTTTGCATTTCTCTTAGCTTCAATAACAAGCCTAGACTTCTGAGCTTCATATTTTCATTTGTTGATTTAGTGCAACAATTCTGTGGTTGCATTGTAAGACAATTTTCCTCTTGTGTCTCTTTCCATTAGAATGTCTAAAAAAAGAAAATACTTCTTTTGGTTCTAAATTTCATTAAAGGCTAAATTTATCCAAGTCGTTAACCAAAATGACCTTATGTTTAAAGGTTTAAACATACTCTTATGTTTTTTCCTATTTATGATTCACTTGCTCTGTTAATTGTACATCTTAAACTTCTTAGATGTCTTAGACTTTTCCAGGTTGTAATGCTTGCCTCAATATTGCAATGAATAGGAAGTTTAGCACAGTTTTATTAACTAATGTTTTCCTGGAGAAAAAAATATTACTTTAAAAATATATTACTGTATAAATAGTGCTGTAATACCTATAAGTATTTAATTACTTATAGGTAATTAATAGCGGCTTTAGCATTTTTTAAGTTCTCTCAGGAAAATCCTTAGGAGAAAATCAGGGGAATTTGTATATCTTCCAGTAAGATTTTAACACGAACATTAATTGCTGTTAACTAGAATATTTGTGGCTTGTTGCACTTTCATCTGGCTGCCTTCAAGGGTAAGTTGCCCTCACACAGTACACATCCCATTACGGTTTTTAAGCCAAATTAATTTTCTCCGAATTTGACAAAAATCACACCCAAAACCCCACCAAACCCCCGCCAGTTTGACACCCTTCTTCCTTTTTTTTCCAGGGGAATCCTCTTCCAGGTACTTCCTTCCCCCTTCTTTATGCAATGCTCTTTACATTTTGTGCAGTTGCACTCATGCTCTCTTCTTTCCACTCCCAATCGTCCAGCCTCAACAAGTTGAGTCTCCCTTCTAGCTACCAGTGTCTGAGGTTGGGAAGGAGCTGAGTTGGGTGTATTCACATTCTTTGCAACAAAAATTAAAGTAATCTCATCCTTTTGTCCTCTAAATCCGTCCTGTTTATAATACTGCAACTGGACATAGATTATTTTCATAGCATCTATCATGATAGCATCAAAGTATTTCTTAATAATAAAGATATATCAAATGTACTGCTTGGAGGAAGGTCTTTATTTTCTTGTTCTTTTATTCCAGTTTGTTCAAATAAAATAAGCTACTGGCAAATTCCTTTACTTTCCATTTGGCTATTAGTTGGCACATACCTATTTCAGTAGATGAGTTTTGTTGCACATTCTAAAATTGGTCTGATGTAGGCTCAACCAGATCTGGCGTGGAACTCTGTTCCATAAAAGTCCTGTGGAGTTTTATTTCCCCTCCCCCAAAATTTTCCTCTCATCTCTCAGCAGGATAGAAGCTGGACTCTATCAGAGTTCTAAGTGATGGATAGGAAACATGGGCGGTAAGACAGGAAGAGAAATAATTCTCCACAGAGACCATAATAAAGAGTTTGACTGGCTCTAAAATCTGATTGGCTGCCAAAGGGGGTGCCAAGCATGTGTATCACAAATTCTTCCTGGTTAGCATCAGCACTCATTTGCTGGGAGAAGGCTCCATACTTTGCACCAGATACAACTAGTACCCATCCCTGGACTAACGGGAAGTTAAACACTTCCTTATCATTTCTCATGGGTAAAGAAAAATACTTGAAGACTCAATACAAATAATTGGAAATTACTGGATCAAAAGACATAAGAAATGTAACTGTACAGAAATGAACACTCAGTTTCCTCTTGTCCTAAAGTTTCAGAGTGAACTGGAATATAACAATCAATGTCTTCATTGTCGTGGCCAGTGAAAAGACTCAAGGAAACAGCATGAAGCTGAGTCAAGGGAGGTTTAGGTTGGATATCAGGAAAAGATTTTTCACCCAAAAAGTGGTTGAGCACTGGAACAGCCTCCCCAGGGAAGTGGTCATGGCACTAAGCGTGTCTGAGTTCAAGAAGCGCTTGGACAAAGCTCTGAGGTACATGGTGTTATTCTTGGGGTGTCCTGAGCAGGGCAAGGAGTTGGAATCAGTGATCCTTGTGGATCCCTTCCAATTCAGCATATTCTATTATTCTATGATTCTATGATTTTATAACCTCTCTGCAATTTTAGGCGGAGGTTGTAAGCAGCCATGGGAGTCTGTTCGTCCTCACAATTGTCTTTGCTATGTGAACCCAGGGTTTTCTTGTCTTTATGATGGCACAATGATATTATGAGGTACCGCTATATTGTTATAGCAGACAAGCCTCTAAAAGACATATCCCTGTTGGAAATACAGCTTTTCAATTTGGTCTTCAAGATTGATCTAGGAACTTAATGAAAGATAGTCATCACTTTAGTTGATTTTATAGCTGATTAAGCTGGAACCAACAAATTAATAGTACATTACATGTGTGTTTTAAAAACAATAATACTGTAAGTAAAAATATCATCAAGGATATAAATTCAATAGAGAAGTCAGAGAGAAGAAAACACCAATTTCTGCAGAGAACAGACTCATTTCATTCTCCTAGTACAGAACAAATAAATGAAAAATTCTGGGGTATATGTTAGATTTGTAATTTCTGTATATATTCCTGTAATTTCTGAATATTAAAATACTTACATGTTCAAATATATGAAATTTTCTTTAACTTGCATTAGGTTGATATGTACTTGGAAAAAGCTGGTGTGTTACCTCAATGAAACAAGCATTTTTCTAAAAATAGAGATATTTATTCCGTTCTCTGAGCCATTTTCCTTTTGCATGTATTAATTTTTTTTCTTTTTCTCTCATCAGATACTTAGGCTTTGAAATATGATGTTAGAATCATCAATATTAACTTCTCTGCTAACTCTCCTCTACAAGGAAAGAAAGGCAAGTCTGCTGATATCTTTTCAGTTTCTCAATTTTAATGATGCTCCTATTTTACTAAAATTTTTATCGTACAGGAAGCTGTAGCAACTCCTTTTGATTCAGTACGATAATTACAGAAATACAAGATTTCCAAGGGAGGATTAGACACTGCAATATTGAGCACTGAGATGTTAAAAATTTTGGCTCCTGTCTGCTCAGGGGAATTTGTAACCCCAGATTTGGCACCCCATTTTTTGCTTGGAGAGCTGCGTGGGATTGTAGAAGCACATACACAGAAGCCAACAAGCTGGCTGCAGAATCAGGTGATGTGAGCCCATAGGAAATTGGAGAAGAACAGAGACTCCTGGATTTTTCGTCCAAAATGTAGTTTCCAATTTTGGACTGGATAGAAATATACCTCCTTTACAATTATGAACCCCTTTTTGGACCAAAGTGTCTGAGTCACTCTTAATTTTTTTTTTATTCTCCAGAAAAAGAAGAAAGAATAACGGTTGTTGACCTCCTTCCCTCAAGCACAGATTTAAAGATTCGTTAGGTAGACAGAGATTGAGAGTGCTACAAAAACACAGTGACCTTCATATTAACCTTGGATACTTAGATATTCATTCCTTCTTCAGCAAAGATAGAGATATATTAGCAAAGAAGAGAAACAGGAGAGATGAAATCTAGCCATTCTACAACTTATGAGCAAGAGAAACTTCCCAAGGGATGAAGCTTCCATGTTCAGGTCCCAGCTGCTGACTGGGCAATGGGGTGTACCTGACCAAGGGCGTCCAGTGCCTTCACTTTCTGCTCTCCTCTGCTGTGCAGGGGGCTTTGTCTGATGGGCTTAGGGGACCACAGGGCTGGAGTTTACTGCCCCTGCTCAGTTAGGGCTTTGTGGAAAGTCCAAACACTCAGAGCAGGTTGAGAGGACCAAGCCTGCATAGGGCAAAAGCTTGAAAATGCTGCTTTGTGAATCATAGATATGAGATAAACATTACTGGTGACAGTTTGTGTGGCATTTTGGTTGTTGTGTAAATGTTCGAAGGCAAAAGTGCAGTTTCTGGAGAAAGTGCTGATGTAAAACGAGCTATTTGTTCTTTAAGTGGCAGTAGTGAGAGGTTTAACAACTGAACAACTATGATACCTGATGCTGCATTTAGGGATTAAAAATGATGTTTAGACTCTCAAACCCCCATTTTCTTTAGTTTTTGGGTTTTTTTTAATGAGAATATAAATCACTTGAAGTAGGTTAAGAGTGAGATTTTCAGAAATGCCCTGCACAGTCTTGGAAAAAAGCCAATAAATATCACATCAAACAAAACTTAAAGAGTGGGATCATTGGCTTTCCTGAAAATCCCCTGTCTTGAGCAAATTTCTGAGCCTTGGTTTTGCTGACACTCTTCATTTCTGTGTCTTATAATCACACCTAGAAGATAAGCAAAATTGCCTTTTTTTTCGTTATGCAATGTATACATATTTAAACATGCTTTTTCTTCCAGTTTTCATGTAACTGAAAGTCTGACTCAGGAAGTTCTCATCACAGTAAACATTAAAAATTATTACCTATCCAATGACCATTAGTGTGAGAATATATATAATTAATTATGAAAATTAGTCCATCTGCCTTCTGGGTGCTGAGCTCTTATGTTTTCCAGTGTTGCCACAAAGGGCTGAAAGTAAAGATTCTCAGAGAGACATAGTGGACCAGGTTTTGGAAAATTAGAAAATACAATCAAAATCAAAGAAGCTGACTACATTGGGAATATAAATTGGAGAGATTAATTCAGTTATAGGCCTGCGGATCACTATGGATCTTCTTTCAGTAAAGTAAATAAACAGTGTTTTCTGTTGTTTTTCATTTGAGAGGGAAATCAGCGATCTGTAAGAAGTTAAAAGATGAAGACTATCAGTGTATGGAGACAGAAGTTCCTGTGTTTCCTCCATTTAGATCTTTTAGCCTATTGTTTGTGGGATGAGAGTGTGAAAAAGAAATTGATATATTTCATTCTTATATTGAAATAGCAAGTAAGTTCTTCACAAAAATGGACTGATAAACCCCAGGAAAGCAGTCTGCAGTACAGAAGACAGGCTGCCTCTAGCAGCTCAGTGAAACATCATGGTATTCAGTACAAATAAAGTGGCTAAATCCAATTCATAAGCAGGAGCCAAATGGAACCAGTTCAGGTGGCACAAAGGGTGAGTCTAAGCAAATGCATTAACCATCACAGGCCAAATCTCCGTTTTGAAAAGCAACACATGAGAATAGAAAAAGACATCACATATAACTGGGCTAAGACGTTTTCCATATTGCTACAGTGGGGATAGTTCCCAACTATTTCTTCTGGGGTAGGAGTCTCCATTGACCCCTGGAGATAAAATTACTGCAGCTACTTGCAAAATTATTTTTACTTTTTATATATATTGCATTATATATAGTATCTTATATATTACATATTTTAAAATTATTTAGTTTTTTTCCCAGCCACTGGAAAATGTCCTCAGATCTGAAAGACAGGCCAATTTTAACACATTATTTGCCTGAGCTTAGGCAATTCTGGAAAGGTTTTTAGGCCCATTCGGGATAAGAGGCAAGCTCCTTTTTTTCTAAGGCTGTGTAGAAGGGCTGCCTACCAAACCTACCAAATATCCCATCAGATAACTTCAGTCACCAGCTGCATGAACATTTTTGCTACCAACAGTCTTTTCACAGGTTTGTACCAATATGGAACTTATATTACATAAAAAGAATGTTGAAAGTAATTATTTATAAAGGCTCCAAATCCTGAGCAATTCCAATCAATCTTATGAGATCAACTTACAAAAATGAGCAGTCAGTGGTTTTCAGTGATCTAGTTCACAATTTTTTTAATTCTTGTGTTGTCAATGTTGCATTCTAGGAGTTTAAGAGACAAATAGATTTATACACATTTCTCCTTTCATATACATGTGACCATACACTCAGGAGCTCCAGTGCAGCAAAGCTTTTTCTTTTTTTTCTTTCTTCTGATACTCCTGCAGCCAGCTGATCTTGGACTGTGAAAGCTCTCCAACTTGAATTCACAGTTTATTTCCTTTATACATTGTGGCCTTGGAGTTTATTCAGTCCCTGGCTGAATCAGTTCCTTTTAAAAATAAAGCTCTCTTGGCTAATCATTTAGATAAGCAAAGGGCCATTTGAGCACACGGAATGCGTGGAAGTTATTTTTTCCGAATCTCCCTGAAGAACATGACTCAGAGGAAAAACAAGTGATACCAGCCTGCCTGTGTGAAGGCAGCTAGGAGGGACCTTTGTATTAACAGCATTAACTTCTGCACAGGACCAAAGAAAGAGTCCAAATGGGAGGACTGGGATGTTTTTATGAGACCTGCCCTACCATGTTCCTGACTAGATTACTACTGGGTATTACAGTTCTAAAAGTCTCATAATACCACCAAGGCAATTAATAAAGTAGGTTTTTAAATTAGGGGTTTTTTAAGTGGCAAGTTGTTTATTCAGGAGATGAAAATTATTATTTTTCTTTTTCATTAGAAACCAGCTCAGGTGAACTGTGCTGCAGCTGCTTTATGCTTCATTTTGTCTGGAGGACTGCAAAGACCAGTAGGAACTAGAGTGAGGAGAGAACAAATGGCAAAACAACACAATGACAAAATATAATTAATTGTCAGAGCTTGATCCTGAAGCCACAGAAATCAAGTGTCTGTAGCATCTTGACCTGTCAATCTACTTCTAGTGCCAAAGCCCTGCAGTGTAAATATGTCATACATATACATGAAATATGACATTTCTGAAATAAAAACCTTCAGTGTTTTATTTGTGCATAAGATACTTACTGGTCTTTCATAGCATTCCAGCAAGGCTGTTGACTGATATTTTTAAAAGCTTTGTTTTGAAATTTTATGAGATCTTCAAATTGGACTTTGGTAAAATGAACTGAGTTGCTCTAATTCCCTGTACTGACCAGATGACAGCTGAATACCCACTTGATCATATCACAGAATATAACTCATTTTGTTCCTCTGTGTAATTTATTTGATAGTCAAAGTCATTAGAATATGCTGGATAATAAAAGATGTATTCTCTGTTTTAGATGCAATCAGATTGTTTGAAGTTAATACAAGCCTGTTTGAAAACAGCAGTTTCCATAGGAACAGTTTTCCCAAATAAATTTTACATGGAGAAATATGTCATAAATAATTGGCCCTGCCCTGAGGGAACTGTTAAAAACCCAAAGAAAATACATGGGTAGAGACAGAGAAAAGAAAAAGCTATGAGAAAGGTATATAATGATGGCGAACTGGGAAAAGTACTTTTTCTATTTGGAATTCTTTTCAGAATTAAAAAAAAAAGAATATCCCTTGGTTTTGGAACATTACTGATATAGAGTAGGAGTTTATATTTTACCTCTTGGGAACTTGTGTTCAAGTTTCTATGAAAATTTCCTTAAATTATACTGTAGCTCTATCTTGGGTTTAGTTTACCTATTTATATTGCACACTACCTCTTTAGCTGAGAAGAATATACACATGCTTGCAGTGCGTTTTTAGAATGTAAATTTTAAAATATGTAAATCCTATGTAACATCTTACAGAAAGGATAAACATTTTATTATAGCATCTTCTCAGTTTACAGTACCTCAGGAAACAAAGGCACTTGCATCCCATAAATAACTTCTCTTGTTGAAGAACACAATATAATGGACATTTTCACTATTTAAGACTCTCCTAGGAAAACTGGAAATATAAGTTTACTCCTCTTTTTAAACCAAGGAGAGACTAGCGGACAAGTACCAAAACCAGAGAAACAAGGTGTTTGGTAATGCCTGTAGTATAACAGGGGCCCCTACTACTCAGCAAGCAGGTATTAGACGCCGTTTATGGGTAGGGATGAAAAGGAAGAGCCTACGGCATCTGTTTCAAGTGATGCTTCAAGAGTTGTGACTTTGGTTACTTTAAATTCATCTGTATGAATGGAGATAGTTGAAATTTCATCTCTCTAGTGACAGGCTTGAGAAACCTTGAGTCATAGTTTCCAAACTCTAAGAAAACTCTGGGCATATGTTTAAGAAATTGTTTGCTTTGAATTGTATTTTAATTCTGGTTAGTTTTTGGCAGTTAATTATAAGCTTGGTCTGGAAGCCTCAGCAGTGATGGCCAAGCAAAGAACTGCCAGCTTGACTAAAAGCTCTGTATAGGCTCCATATCCAGCTAACTTCTGCAGACACATGATTTAATTTCCTGAACTTTTGTTCTCTGTCATGACTTCAGGGGAGACAATACAAGGGTATCTCTTTGGAAAGATGTGCAGCTTGCAGGAATTCTGGTGTGGAGAAAAGAGCATCTCCATTAAAGACAAAAAGTTGAGTTTTCTGTTCCTCAGTGTTGAGCTAAATTAGGTAACAAACAATTGAGAAGGAGATTAAACGGGAGCAAAACTACCATTTAATTCAATATCTTTCAGGGCCAACTGTTGTTTTCAATAGTGGACCAACCAGCTAAGCTGCCTGGTTAGGTAAGAGAAATTCGTCAGTTAAATATATAGCTAGAGTGTAAAGTATCTGAAGTGATCTGTTACATCTTCCTGAAAAACTTTTCCTTATGAAAATGAGTAATAACCTAAAACTATTGAAAGTCTCCTCTGCTTATGGAACTGAGGCCTCCAAATATACTCTTTTTCATTTGGAAACTCAACATATTTTGTTAGCCAAAGCTCTAAAACATCCAATATAATGCAGAATTGTGCTATTAATTAAAGAACTGGTGTCCAAAATTCTCTTTCAGTGCCTTTCTGCAGCGGGCATGTGCAAGTCTAGATTGACTTCATTGGACCTGCAGTGATTTACACCACACATACTAATTTGATTTGCATCTTCCAGTAATTTTCAGCACCTTTCAGTGGGAAAATATCCAGACAAGTGTGAGGGCAGACTGGAACAGTAGGACAGAGGATGTGTGATGGTGGTGTTGGACTCTAGACAGAGATGCGTTGTACAGTCAATTATTGTTGTACTCAGAATGGGGCTTGCATCAATTAAAATACTACTTTAATGTCTTACAATCTCACCACTGTAAACTTCACTGTGACATTAAAAAAAAATTGGATTTTTTTTGCAAACATTGAATTACTTGCATGCCCACATATACAGACAAACATGAATAAAATTTCTTTAAATACCATGACTGATTTTATTTGTACCAGAGACATGCAACACTGTCTCCAGAGAACACTGGAATGCACTTAAGAGTCCATGCATAGTTATTAGAAACTGTGTTATTGTTATTTCTCACACATATTTAATTTCAAACACAGGGATTAGATTTGAGGGTGCAATATCTTCTTTTGGGAGTGCCATTATCATGGCAGTCTTCCCCAAGATGTATGTGGGTCATATAAAGGTTTATATGTAGAGATAAGACACACAGTCTATACAAAACATAACAGAAAGATGGTGTTTAGAGCTCTAGGTGTCCACATTTCAGCCCCGATTCACCACTAAAATCATGCTAGCCTGTGAAAGCAAGGAAATCTGTTGGTATCAGATGATCATAATGGAAAGAAGAAGCAGTGCTATTACCTGTAATTTGATATAAATGCAGCACAAACTCTTATATAGATTCTATTATAATCTTTCCAGATTATGGGCTGTGAAATTGCTAGCTCGTAAGCAATGCTGGAGAAAGTGTAATTTGGTTCTGTCCCAAAACACAGAATTGTTGATAGGGAACAATAACAGTTGTTAAAAAATGAAACTTGAATGAGAACAATAACATTTCCTCTGCAGGAAATTATCTTAGGAGTGGAAAATACCTAAGTAGTAAATGACAAAACCCAAAAGCCTGTAAAAATGTTGTTTCTGACAGGGAAACATTCCATAATCAAGACAGACAGCATTCTCATAGTCACTAATGAACCAGTGTATTGTGTGCACACCTAATGAAGATGCAGACCTGAATTTACTCTTTGTTCTTTTTGAAACAAAAATTATGAAATAAGTTGTGTGTCTTTTGTTCTTTTTGCCCTTTCCTTGATTTTCTTCTTAAAAATCTTTTTTTTTCTCTGGAGTCATGGCCCTTTCACATCCAGAATGGATCTGGCTACCCCCACATATGGTTAATTAATTCTTCACTTTAACAGTAGCTGTGATATTCAGAAAAAGTAAGATATCCTGCTTCTCCTGTTTAATTGTTCCTATCCCTAAAAACACTTAAAACCCATGAGTCACACACTTCTCCTCCCCTAGCAATATGATGATTAAATAATAATAGTCATGCTTTAGGGTTTTCTTTTTATTAGCTTTTGGGTTCCTTACCTTGGAGTCACTTCACACAGGAAGGTTTTTTTCTCCATAACCACAAAAGATAAAAACTGTCATTAAAATTGAAAAGTAGGGTCTACAGTTAGATCCTCATTCCAGGAACCGGGACTGTGAGAACTACTCTGAAGTTGTGAATTCGAAATAAAACCATATGAGTTGGCAACAGTGCAATTCCTCCATGAGGACGCTTTGGTTTTATGGTTAGTTTCTTCACTGTAGGGTCAGAGTGTGGAAGAGGGAATGGTGGAGAAAGGTTTCCTCTTCCCAAGCCTGGGAAAGGGGGAAAGGTGCCTGGTAAATTCTGTCCCTTCCCTCTTGTTCCTGCATTCATGGGTGACAAGAGCTGTTCCCAGGGTAACTCTTGCCCAAAGGTGGTGAAGGTGAAGGTAGATGGAAGGGGCAGTGACACTTTAAAATGTGAGGAGAAATGAGTATCAGGTTTCTTATCTGTGGAGGAGGGAGGCAAGAGGAGAGGAGCAGTCAAAGGTGAGTTCCTTGCATCTTGGCCACCCCAAGGAACAGCTGAGGTCCCTCACTAGCCTTGTGCCTCGGAGTTACACAGCAACCCTCAGACACGGTCTAATTCCACTGCCAGCTCATGTCATCTAGCAGGTTCTTTCACTAAGAATGGTGTATTTTAAAGCTTATGTCTAAATTAAGGACTCAAGAAGATTCTTTTTTTATTCTCCTGAAAGAATGAGAAGTCCAATTCATATTCCATTGCATAATTGCTAAAAGTGGAGATTATCTATAAAAAGTATGACCTAACCTTTGTTTGCATTTTTTTTCATAAAGCAGCAAGGCTGAGAGCACATATTTTCATAATTTCTGTATTTTCTTTTCCCTAGAAATACTTTAGCTCAATTGACCAGTATTAATGTTGTAATTATAGTGGTGAGTTACTGTATAACAGGTGAAAACATAGAGACACTTGCAGCTTCAGTCCCTACCCCTCTCCTGTTTATTGCTAGACCATTATTTGATCTTATTTGCACTGAATGGTAAAGTTGTTGAGCATTTTTTCTCAGTGAGACAAGTCAGACTATGTTCTTCATACCTATTTAAATTCTTTTTGCTGGAAACTTCAATTATACATGGTGACTTCAACAACTATACAGAAATATTCTCTAGTTTAATTTTACTCTCCAAAAATCCAAATGTTTATATTCAAACACAATTTTTAACAGGATTTTCCCCCTAATATTATAATTAAGCACAATCTCAAATTTCTTTTTATCACTATGGAATGTATAAGAAAAAGGAAAAGTAGAGTACATGTTTTTTGATTGTACTGTGGTTTTCTAGTGATGCTACAGGGAATAAAACAACTACAGAAAGAAATAAAACCTGAAACAGAAAAAAAAGTAATCTGGTAGCCTAATCTCTGTCTTGATTGGAGACCAGTTAATTTGAGAATGAGAATGTAGAATAAATTCATCTAAAGCAGTAGTTTCAGGTAATTTTTTGTGAATTTGGGCAAGTTTCTGATCTTCCAGAATGGGAAGTAGAATGTGTGGGAAGAAGAAAAGGATGAGAAGACTTCTTCTATTTGGACATTTTCCAGTGGAAAAATTTATATTTTTCTCATTTTAATTTTAAAGCCAAGTATTTTATTTCCATGTTTTAAGGACTGACATGATCATGAAGTGAAATAGCTGATGGTTCAGGTGAAAGGCTTCCACTTTTACATCAACTTTTCCAAACTAGTTTTGTTTTTTTATCCAAAAGTAAAACAGTGGAGAGATGGGTGGAGATGCTACCAAGAAGTCAAAAATTCTGTTGCTTTCTCACATCTAGCAAAAAGTCAATAAAAGAATTTTCATTAATCTTTTTGCTATCATATTGCTGTGTAAATTTGTTTATGCACTATTCTTGGGTAAAAGACATGAGGGTAGGCTGTTTACTCAAGGGCCTGTGATCTGGTCCCAGCTGACTGGAAAGCAGGGTGGGGATGACTTTGCCCCATCCACCCAGTATAAGGTGAACCTTTCAACAGAATTCTATAAAAATCCAGAGATTCATTCCTTCCCAGATCCTCTTCTTCTACTGCTCCTTGTTTTGTAATTTTTAAAACTTCAATCCCAATTTAAAAAAATCAGTTGAGATCATACAGTTCCACAATCACACCATTTTATTTGCATTTATTGCCTGAAGACTGGAGACTGCTACAGGATCTGAAATGGTTTTGACTTTCAAGGAATTGACAACTGTCCTTGATGTACTAAATAGCAGGGGAGCAGGTGGCAATGCAATTGCCATGAATGGTTTTATAAGGCATGCTTGTGTGACTGGTTCGTGATCCTAATTCTTTAGGTCAACATCAAAAAGGAAAAGTGGCTTTTCTCCACTGCCACCAGGCTGTCATCACATTATGGCCTAAGTGGTGGAAGGAGGTCAACAGCTAATAAATCTTGTGAGCAGACTCACCACTTTCAGATTGTAGTTCCTTTAGAGATTCCTGTTGTCTTTTTCCCTTTTCTTATTTTACCCCAGTGAACCTTCACATCCTCAGAAGCATTTGGTTTTTCCTGGCCTTTGGCAAATCAAAAATACTAGGCTTTGAATAGGGAGCTTCTACTGCTGCCAGTTATTATTTCAAAGAACCAGAGCAAATATGTTGCCAGATTTTTCTTTTTCTTATCAGCTCTGAAATAAAGGTTCAGATTAATGATAGAGCTTTGAAAGTACATGAACTTTCGGAAGGGCATTTTTTTCTCAGTAGCTTTGATTAAATTATTGAAATG
Organism: Neopelma chrysocephalum; assembly: GCF_003984885.1. NCBI lineage: Eukaryota > Metazoa > Chordata > Aves > Passeriformes > Pipridae > Neopelma > Neopelma chrysocephalum. Next base: position 1,000,308 of record NW_020897716.1, on the reverse strand, counting down.
TTATTACATTAAGAAAAAGGTGTCATTTAGCTGTCCTCTCTGTGCTTTAGAGCTGGTTGTGAAAGAACTGTACTACAGACTGTTATAGTACTGATGGATATTTTCATAGTATCAGATTCACCAGTAACTCTGAGACTCAGCAGAAAAGCAGTCTAGTGATGATCGCTTTATCCATTCCTCCCTTGTGCAAAAAAAATGATCAGGCAAGTGCAAATGAGAGGTTGCAAGGGGGATAATTGGAACAGTAATATTTGAGAAATATGAATCCTAAGTTGTTTATGTCTTGAAGTATTTCCTAGTAATGCATTATCTTTTATAATTGCTTAGGTTTCATGATGTCTTACTAGAGTGTTTCCACTTCACTTTGCTGTTTGCACCAAAGAGCCAGTTTTAGGCTATTTCTTGTTCCAAAGCAAGAGACTCTGAGATAGCTGGATTGAGTGGTGACAGCCCAAGGAACCACTGTGTTCCCCTGAAACATGTGTAGCTATCTGACATCCATCTACTATACAGTATTGCTGCCTTCCAGACACTGGTGATCACAGGACAGGACAAAATATCTGTGTTTCCGACACAGCCCCACAAGAAACAGGTATCTGGGTGTCTGGAAACAAGATTGCTGCATCTGCTAGGGCAACTACATATAAAGACTGAAGGCTGACTTAAGAAGCCACGGATGTTATGGCATAGGAGATGTACTGAATGTATACCATCAATTTTATTTATCTAAATCCTGTATTTTCCTATATTTCCTACTATTCCTGCAGTATAGAGCCTCTATTATGTGCTGTAGCTTGAAAATTGGTAAGGTCATGCTTGCTTTCAGAATAAATGTTTCTAAGTCAAAAATAAAAATGTCTCAAAACCAACTTGAAATGGTCTCAGGCAACAGCTATAGGTGGCACAAGACAGACTGCAGGCAGGGAGGAGAAGAGAGCGTGGTACTCTATGTCGGTGATCACCCCAGCTCAACCCCACTCTGAAAGCACTGCATTTCTCACAATGGTAGATAAACAAAGACAGTGGTGGTTTAATGTATATCTACAAAAAATAAATAAAGCAGGAGAAAGTTAACATTTATTTCATTCACTACTCTAATGGAAGCAAAACATTTTCTTCTCAGTACTTTTTTGGTCCGTTTCTTAAAAGTACATAAACATTAGAGAGCATTTAAGCCCAGTTCTTCTCAAATATTTTTTGAGAACTACTCCAATTTATCATCATAGAAAAAAATGTCTGTGTCTGTGGGGCCCAGTCAAAGCTCTCCCACCAAGACCCTCAAAGCCAACCCCATTAATGGTTTACACTATGTATTAACAGGAATAGCTTTCAGGGTACCAGAATTTTAGCTGTTAAAAGGATTGAAATGCTTGAAGTCTATAAATACCGAAAGTCGGAGGCTGCACTGATTAATTATTTCCTGCCATCCTGGCAGAACACTGTCTGGACAAGCTGGTCACTGCTGCTCAAGAAGAACAGGTTTAACTATCTCAAGGGTAACCTCTGCCTAAGCAGATTTGTCCACCATGCCTTCAACTGTGGAGATCAGCAGATCAAATTAATAATATGGGAAAGACATCTTTATGAGGAATAGATGTTTTTCATCCCATTCCAGTATTTGCTTGGGAAGCACAAATTGTTGCAAGAAAGCAGCAGAACTCTGCAGCAGTAACAGTTGGAGTATGGGAGGTTGTGAGGCTATACAGTTCTTTTCTGTGAATCTTCTTTTCCGCAAAAAAGTTAAAGATCTAGGTAGCAGAAACCTCCCAGGCTACTTTGTCACTGGTATCTGATTCATTTACATAGGACCGTGGAGGGTGCAAGCAGCAAGAATGAAAAAGGCACACCAGGAACACCTTCAGACTCTATGCTGGTCACCCTCATCCTGTGGCCATCAGCTGAAAAGCAGTAAGTCAAGGAGGCAGAGAAGCTTCTTGGCCTAGCATTTGGCAGAGGAGGCATGAAGGACATCTGAGGGCCATGGAGAGGGAGGGGTAGTTCCAGTTCTTAGCGTAAGTTGTGAAGGTAGTCTTTCATACCAAGGTACAACACTAATCATGCTGTATCTGAGGTTCAGTGAGGCTTACTGGTGTCCTCAGAGACCAGTTCATCTCTCCCTTACCCAAGGCTTTTCTCCCAGTTCCTGCTGGTTGAAGTTATGGGGTTATTATAACTTCCTGCTACAACAAAGCTCAAGTGGATGCTGTAGGGTCGAGGCAGAAGAATCTCATGAGAGGCAGACAGAGCAGAAGAGAGCATAAGAGACAGAGTGAATAGTCTCCAACATAACGTATGCCTTGACATTTCAAGTTTAATCAGTTTGTCTGTATGCAAGATAATGAAGTTTTATTGGTGTGCATTGCCCATTTGGTTGGTGATAGATTACAACAATATTACCAATTCCCTTGCTGAAAAGCCATGTGGGGAAAACAGAAGTAATGTTTTTGTTTTCCAGGTATACATTCTCTTTCTTATGTTGTTCTTTCATGGAAGTTCAATAACTTAAAATTAAATATTAGGAAATGTTATGTTAGCCTTGCCTATATATCCTTTACAGCCTGGATGTGTGTAATTTCTTGCTTAAGTTTTTGTCAAATTCACTGCTGGTTTATAAATACCTAGCCCTGGATGAAATCTGCTTTAGCTTGGAGAAGATGGTGAAAGAAACCAAGCCTGTAACTTCAGAGGCTATAGGCAGAACCCAGTGCAATGACTGCCTTGGGATATTGCAGAAAAAGAACAAATAATGACAACAACAACTGTCAATACTGTCAGCCTCAGGGACTCCAAAATGAGTGTGTCTGCTGCTTAAATAGGATAGTCATTGGCCCAGGACAAGGATTAGCTAAGCTCTCTGGAGAAGGCAAGACTGTCTTCAGATGTGTCCAATCATCTTGACTGTTTCAGGCTTTGTGTTCATTGTAGCTTTCATCATTCCCAGGTTGCAGCAATACTGTAGACATTCCCGGACTCTGTAAGTCTGTGCATGAGTGTTGTTTGCATAAGTCCCTGTTGGAATCTCAAGTCAGATCTACGAGAATATACCAGGTGTACCTCCAGATTCATGAGCATAACCCCAGTTAAAGAGTTGAACGCACAAATGATCTCTTTACTTACATTCCATGTAGGTATAGGCTGATGGCAGATAACACTGTAATATATGAATATGAGAGTCTCAGTAACTATCCTGGTACTCTTGGATAGTCTGTGATTTTATCTTATTTGGTACTAAATGTGACCAAATGCTTAAAATACTTAAAAATGTGTCCATTAAATGACAATTGACTGCAGGGGCAATCATCTTTAGTACCCTTCTATTCTGCTGCATGCTTTATACAATGTTCCCATGGCATGGTTCAGACCTGGAGGTGTGTGATGTATGTGACAAGTAGCTTATTGTGTACAACAGTTCAGATAAAGCCAAGAGCTCTGAATCCATTGCCTTTCAGGGTCACTGAGCTGCTGCAGGTTGTATGGAAAACACCTTGTACATCATACCACTGGAATTATACTAGGAATGAATAGAGTTGGAAAAGTTATATACAAAGCAAACAGATAGGGCATCCAATTATTAAACCTCTTGCTGAACAGGAAAAAAAGAAACAAGAATATCAAAGACACACTCTGGAAGTTCTTTTACTACTAAAAGTGTATGGTTCTTTGAATCACTGCAGGCTGAGGCAGCAGAAGAAATCCCATAGATAGAAAGAAGAACAAAAAACTGCAAACAAAAAAAGAAGAATCTGTATTTCCTTTGATTTATTGCTTTATAGACCATAGAGGACACTGCACTATCTCCAGGACCATCAGTCATATTTCCTAATTCCCACCTCACGCTGTGGGCTAGGGAACAGTCAGTCAAGCCTGAGAAAGGGGAAAATGATAATCAGAACTAATCAACTGTGAAAATCTTTATGAGAAGGCATGCGTAGGTCATGGTTTGCCACCAAGGAGCATTTGTGCCTTGGTTAGGGGGCATCAATTCTCTTCACAGTCACCAATAGAATGCAATTATTGGATTGAGGCAGTGCTCAACACATGCCATCAATACTGTTCAGGTAGAAGAGCAGGGGTCCAGCAGCTATTGCTCTGTATTTTCCTGCCAAAATCATAGTACCAAGAAGATAATTGGCCATCTCAACTCTTGAGTTGTCAAAGGAAGCTTCATCTTTTTAACTGATTATGTTTTAGTTCACCATGCCTAATTTTAGGCACCTAAATAACATGCCTAACAGTCCCCATATAATCAGTCTCTGAGTCACTTTTTGGAGTGCCTCAGAACTGAATGAACTCTGGCAATGTTTATCCCTCTCTACTGATTACTGAAGATGATAAGTGTAAATAGAGTCTTAATGTAAAAACTTTATTTAGATCCCTTATGGTAAAGTTCCTATTCTGTTCTACTTCAGGACATCATCTTGCCAAAGGTTTCTGTGTTACCCCTGCTCTTACTTTCTTGCTCTTAAAAGAGCAGTTCCTCTGCCTAAGGTCCTTCCCTCTTAAGGATAGTAGAAAAGTTGCAATGTCATTTTGAAGTTAAGAAAGACATATTCTTCTTCTAATTCTGCTCTCAGTAAGTGATCATGAAAACTTTTCATTCCTATTGTCAAAGGATTAATGGATGGGAGCATGATATACTGAACAGGCTTTTGCTGAAGGTCATAAATGTGAAAGATAAGGTCAAACTCGAGGAATTTTTACTACTACAAACTTTTATTCACTACACATAGATGGTCAAGTTATTTCATAAACAAAACCTTCTTTCCATTATTACATATCACATTTTCTGATATCAAAAGACTCACCATTGCAAATAGGTATTACAATGATTTTCTGCTCTAACATTTTTCTAGGTCTCTACATCTGCTTCTCAGGTCCCTCTCTTTCCCTGGTCACAGAATGTGTCATCTTAACCAGTACTTTTTCACACTTCGTGATGCTTTACTCTCCTGGCAAAACAGAGCAAGCCAAATTCCCCCCAGTAGTCTGTCACCTGCTTCGCAGGCTGTGCTTGCCATGTCTGGTTGAGCCTGGTCAGAGTGGTAGTAGGTGTGAGTACTGGAGGGTAGTAGGGCAGCTCACCTCCCATCTGTGGTGCCAGCTCTGACCTTTCCACACAAGAAGCCCAGTCTGTCAGCATCAGTCTCCAGCCATAATACAGATACCCTGGGGAGTGGCCTGTGAGATCTGAATTAACTAATAATCTCTGCAAAAAATTACCATACTATACTATTAAAATGAAATAAATAAATGAAACAAAGTTCCCTAATCTGATACAACTTCTAATAACATCTCTCCACAGCAGTGCAGGAGCACCCATATGTGTATCTGATTTGTGACTAGCAAGGACAGTCACTCAGTGCTGAGGGCAATGGGGGTCCTTTGAGTACCTGGGAGACAGACAGGGAAGCAGACAGAAGAGATATAAAACAATCCTCAAACTAATGGGAAGGAGTTAAACTAGACTGGGTTTTTTGATTGACTGAGTTTTATATTTAGGATTCTCTGTATATCTCCACTGACTGTCCACAAGTTGTGATTGTCACTGCTAGTCAAAAGGATTTTTGATCATAATTATTATTACAGCCACTGAGAAAATCCCTGCTACATCTGCATTTTGATACAAAACACAGGTAATGTTACAGCTTGTGCTTACCACTTTCCAGGGTACCCAAGGTGCTGTTTTACCAAGTTAGCTGTGACACAGTAAGAGCATTTCAGCTTAGTCTAAGCAACCTTATTTCGCAGGCCAAATTGCTGGAGGCACAACACAGACAATCTTTTTCAAATATCTTTTCAACAACATTATGTACAACACAAAGAAAAAATCTTTAATACACTGTTTTTTTCTTTTTAGTATGATATATTTTCATTTCAAAAGCATTGAAATATTCCCATTGCAATATTCTGAGAGCACATGCAATGCAATTAATGTTGTAGATATGCCTCTGAACAGGGAAGAAAATACTCATTTTATAGAATAGTGTGAATATATACTGTGAGCAAAGTAAAATTATATTGGTATCTTTTAGGGGGAATTCAATACTAATTCCATCCAGACTTGATGTTTTACTGAAATGAGATCATCAATTACTGTCTGTGTTTCCTCATGAGGTAATGTTTTATTTAAATTGTTCCTGATTTCTTCTGACAGTTTAGGCAAATATAATTTTTATAAAAAGGATTTTTACTGCTTTCAGCTTTTTTCCTCAGCATATAATTTCCAGTAGAATTTTTGAGGCACCAGTGATTCTCTATTTTTATCTCTCTCTGATGTGGATGCATGCATAATATGGCACCTCAGACCTTTACTTTATTCAGTTGTGATTAAATGTGATATTAGACACCTAGACAGCTGAAAATTCAGGAAGTCGCTTTTTTTTTAGATACTTCTATATATCTATGCATATATCTCTACACAAATTCCTCCTTCACTTCCCTGCCAAGGAAAACAAATTACTGCTTTGTTTCCCATCTCTAGAAGTAAAGGATAGCTCTATCAGTTATCATCACCGATCTTCTTAAAGCATGGCTTGCTTATAAACTAAGCTGAACATCCCCTAGCAGTCACTTTCTCTGGTACCTACCTAGGATAGTGTCCACACAATCTGTGGTACCTTCCAAAGAGGAAAGGAAAGGTCACTGTCCTGGAATTATAAAAATCATCATAATCATCATCATCATAAAATCAGTTTTCAAATGAGAAAAAGTTATTGAAATGTGGGAATTTCTATGCTGAAAGCAAAAAAGAGGAAGACCCAGAGCAAGTAGAGTTAACATTATTTTTCTATCAGCATCAAAGTATCACTCCGGCAATAAATTTTATCACATGCTGGGTACAAGAAACCCTTGAGTGAATGCGAAGAACTGTGCTTTCCAATAGCTTATGTTCCAGTAAAGGCCAGAATTCAGGGCTGTTAAAGGCATATTTATCATACACTCAGTTACACAGCAGGAGAACACTATCCTAATATACTGCAGCATAATTGAATAAACTTTCACTGGAGATGACACTGGAATGATTGGAACTAAGGACAAATGATAGAATTGTATGAATAAAAAAAAGATTGAAACCAGGAGGCAATCTGCTGGTATCATCTATAAACTTCCCTCCTGATACAGAAGCAAGGAGACAAGCACAAAAAGTGGAAGGCAGTTGAAATGAAAGCAACACAGACTACTGATACAGATAATCTCTTTATGAAGAAATGCACTCTGACACACATTGAATCACATCTTTTAGTTACAAAGAAAGTAACTTTGTGGAGTTTCAACTCCCTGATTTGCAAAGGGATAGGCACTGATCTTTAACAATTTTCTTAGATGGTAGATAAAATCAGGTCTGCAACATGCTCTCATGACATGTCCTCTATAATTCACAAACTTTTTCCACCCTTTTCATACTGCTATTTTCAATACAGCTATCACTTTTCATGTACTCACGAACTCCCTTTCACAATTAGCCTTGGAATTGCAGTTTTCTTTCCATTTCTCCTAATCTGTATATATAGCAAAACCCAGGACAAAAATTTTCTCAGCCTATGTGGAAAACAGAAATAAAATTACTATCTCTGAAATTGCCAGGCATAGACTGTGGCGTCACTTTTCTGGCCACCTCTGTTTTACCAGACTTGACAGTTAAGGAACTGTAGGAGGGAAACAATTTCTAAATGGGCAAATTGATACTACTTCCTCATCTACTTTCTGTCCATCACTCATTCACATAGCAACCAAATTACCCGTCTGCATCCTGGCTTGCAACATGAGTTCTCCACCAGGCACTCTGGGTATACACTTTTATTCACTGTTAGCTGAAGAAACTGAAGGACTTATTGTCCTTTTTTGAGGCCTGAAAGAGATTGTTTTGGGAAATATACGACAAAACATGATTAGTAGTCACACTTCATGAAGACTGTAGAGGACCCTCAGATGGATGATGGTACTGCTGGGAGAGCCCCAGGTCTCAAAAGTCAATTTTATCACAACCAAAATATTCCTCAGCAGAAGTATGAGGGTATTTGGAGGAGGTGATGGAGCAAGCAGATGGATATCAACCTGGTGGAACCATAAAAGGAAGACAATGTTTGGCATCTAGCACCAAGGGCTGGCCAGGAGAGGATGCTCCCGTGAGAAGCCAAACATAGAGGCTTCTGAGGCTGACATGTGAGCTGAGTTGGAACTCCTGGCAGATTACAGTGACTTCTGGGAAAGGCATTGCAGTATCACACTTTGAACACTATAAAGTGTTCAGAGCGTTGCCATGTTGAACCAGTACAATTCTGTATATGTTTTACCCATGAGGCCAAATAATCTTAAAGTCAGCATAATGTACCAAGTCTTAGGATTTTGTTTCAGACTTGCTTAACTCTATCAAATGGTGGTGGAGATAGCTAGTGTTAAACAGGATGGCTACTGCAATAATGCTTCCTTATCATTCCTTCCACTCTGAAAGGTTTGGAAGGTTCCACTCACCAGGTTGCAGGAGAGGTTAGGAAATGAGGAATGAAGCAAGCAATAAGGACTGATCCCCTAAAACCCATCCATATGTCTAGAGGGAGATGTTAGAGGAGATGTTTCCTGGTTAGAGATCTTCTTCACATCCTACTCTTGTTTTCTAAATTCAGTGTTAGATAACATTTGAAATTAATTGTAAACAATGTGGAAATCAGTGTTTAAACGACAAATTGAATTATGGCATACCAAATCTGTCATCAAAACTGTCTCACTCTCTTCTTACATTTGCTTTGCCAATCAAACCAATGTTTTGTTTGTGAAGTACACAGGCAAAGATTTATAAACACCATAAGCACATTTAAATACTCACAGATGTCGGAAAGCATTGAAAGTAGTTCCTAGGCTAGCTCAGCAAACCAAATATGTTTAAATACCCACAGATGTCAGTGTGTTGCAACAAGTCCTCATGCCATATCAGCAAATAAAATTCAAACAGTTGCTTTGCAATGGATGTTTCAGTATAATTAGCGCCTCTGTCATGCTTTCAATAACTCTCCTCAAGTAGGAAACCCACCATACACAAGCTCCTCTGTCAATTCACTACTGGTTTCTGTCTTAATTTATCCATTACAACTGTATTTCCTTCTCAAAGATGTTGGGGACAAAATAGATATTGACTTTTTGAGGTTTCTAAATCAACTCCAAACATTATTCCAGTAATAATTTATTTGTCATTCCTCTTATATGCTATTCATTTAGTGAATTTATTCAATTTGCCAGCAGCACAACTTACCTCAGGGACTTTATTTGAGTAGTGCCCAACAGAAACAGATGTGGTTTTAGCAAGCTAAAATTAATGGGGCACAAAAATGCACTGACTTATATAAAATGGGAGAGATACTTTGGGATTGTAGGTATCTAGATAGTTGTCACAGCCCATAGTCAGGATATGAAAAGGAAGAAATTCAATAACTTTCAATACAGAGATGTCTGAATGGAGTCACCAAAATGTCACAAGTGAATTTAGAGTATATGTGGACAGGGAGGGCAAAGAGACAAGAAGAGCACTAGATGTTAATTGGAAGTGAAATTATTCAAACCTTCTATCCCTTGAGGTATTTAAAAGATGTGCCGACATGGTGCTTAGAGCCATGGCTTAGTGGTGGACTTGGCAGTGGTGGGTTAACAATTGGATTAGATGATTTTTAAGAGCCTTTTCAAACCTAAATGATTATGTGATCTTATGAAATGTGCATAGGCACATTGTTTACGTGTTCTGTAATATAAATAAAATATAGATATTATAAGATTGATTCCTTATACTTTAAATTCAAAATATAAAAAAAATGCTTTTCATCTGAGAAATATCAACATCTTGAATTAACAAATCAAACCAATATATTCTACTACCAAGAAAAGCTATGGTGGTTTCGTAATGAATATGTAATTACTACATTAACATTTTTATTAGGCATAAGTCATCATTTTTTCATACACATAAACACAGTGGACCATGCATGAAATTACTACTTTTCAAGAGAGTGAGTTGCGTTTCGTGTTGTGAAGACTCGTAAACCATTGCTTAACTGATGTGTGGTTTCCACTAACAAGATTCTTTGAGATATCTTTTTTCTTCTGTTTTTAGGAACCATATGGCAATGAAAGAACCACTTTTTTTTATAACTCACAGTTTTAGCTAACAAAACATAACTAATATTGTAATCTAGCCTAGAGAAACTGTCATGTTCCAGTTCAACAGTTTGCTTCCTTCTTAAAGAGGTCTGAAAAAAATTAGAACCCTGCCTCTTCCAGAGCATAGGGAAGCTTAAACTTTCTTCCAGAGGTTTTGAATTCTTTACAGAACAAGGTCTGTCAAAATACAACTGATTTTTTTTATTTGTTTTCAGTTGAAATTTATGACTAATTCAAAGTAATTCATGTGTTGAAAATAAATTAACTATATTTGAACGAGCCCAAAGGCGAAGAAATAATTTGTGAATGAACAGCTTGGTTGCAGGTTCTCTTCTATGATAGGTTAGAGTCCAAAGTTAGGCTAAACAGTCCTCCTAAGCTCAGTATTTCCATTTACTTAAGATTCAACTAATCCTCCGTTAACATGGCGAGTAATTTAACAAGGTAAACTGTCATCTGAAGCACTGTCACTGCAAAAGTTCTTCTGGATCATCCACCCTGGAGATGAGTGCTATGTGCTGGTGGGGCAGACATGAACCAGCTAGCCAGTTGTCTTGATTCATGCTCCCACTCTATGTTGCTCCTCTCCCTCGTCCTTCTTGTGAATAGCTCTTGTTCACACCTGCTTCCTCCCAGCATGCTGATTCTTACCTCTCACCAGCACTCAAAAGGAGAAAAAGCTGCCTCAGACAGAGCTGAAGACAGGGGTGCAGATCCCCATGTGATGGAAAGCCCCTGCGGACAGTGGAGGGATGATAGCAACTCTGCAGGGAGCAGCAGTTGCTGTCAATGGTTGGCAAAGGGACACACACAGGGTGCTCCATGCTGCTTAACTCAGCCGCTCTCCTCTTCAGGGGAGATGATGTGCTGGCATGGGTGATGGGATGAGCTGCTGATGCAGAAGATGCAAGGGCAGGAAGCTGCTACAGGGGAGCAATAGGAAGCAGAAGGAAGGGATTGGTGGAGGTAATCTCTCTAAGATAGCTGAGAGCAGACTTGCACAGCTCCCCTTCTCTGTCCAAATTGTCCCAGAACAACATCCCTGAAAATAAGCATTCTTCTCACAGAGCAATCGTGGGATTCTGCAGTTAATTTTCTGGGTGCAAAATATATAGAAGGCAGATATATATTTTTATTTGTTTAATAATACAGTGGCAAGTGCTTAAAATCAGTTTTAATAATTGCCGGAATAGTGACAAAACACTGGAGAAGAAAATTGAAACTCTGTGAAGGTCTGATAGAGTAAATCTGAAGGATGTGATCTTTTAAAGTCAGTGAAAAGTCTTTGCTGAGCTTAGTGGTACCTGTATAATTTGATGTGGTATCAAGTTGATCAGTCCTGATTCTGAAAGTTTTTGATAACTGCAAATCTACCGTGGCTGAGCCTATTGTAAAGGTTAATTTCACAACTACTTACTGCCTGACAAGAGCAATAAATTATTATAACAAAATTATTTGAGGCATGAGGTGGGTTTCAGCACAAGGTAAGAGATCACAAGCCATTGGGAGCACACTGTATTGCTATTGTAAGATAATTTGATTCAGTGTTTCACAAACAAAATTTACTGGTGCTGCATGGAAAAGGAATTGATTAATGTGTTAACACTATCAAGTTCTAAATAAGACTTGGAACATTTGGAAAATTATCAAACATATAATTTTGGAAAACATTTGGAAAATTATAAAAATAAAAAAAAAAACAAATGTAGACTGGACATTGGAATTACAGCCACCATGAAAAGAAAAGAACTAGCATCTTCACTCCTGTCCAATCCACCACTTGATGAACAAGTTTTGATCCAGAATCTTTATGCATGAGCTATTAGTTTTAGTCAGATCAGATTCCCCACTGCATGCAATACAATTTGGCCTCACTAAGCAGTTCCTCCCATGACACAGGAAAAGTGTAGAAACATTATTATACAGTTTCGTGCTTTCTCAAGTTTATAAAACCTAAGCCAAAAATGCTGGGGCTTTTATGTTAGTGCTGAATGTGACTCCTACACTGTGAAAAGCTCTGCAGTACAGACAATTAGCTCTGAGGAACTGACTATGGTTGTTGACGATGATCTAAACAAATCGGAAAATTATCTGTGTAAAATGGTATGTCCATACACTGGACCTGTAAAACCAGATTTTATTTCACATCTGTTGAACCACTCTCAAACAATACCAGAAACCTTAATATCTATTTTTCAAAGATTTTGCATTTAACATATGCAGAAGGCAGAATCGTTTTGCTATCAGGACTGACTGAAGAGTAGCATCTTTTATTATGTTGCATTAGGTTACAGTACTTAAGGCTATAAGGATGGTGATTTGGGCATATGAAGACCAGAACTATTTCCTCTACTTGAGCTTAGACAGGTGCCACAGTCCGAGGGGGGATGGGGCCGTGACACAGCACGGATGGGTCCAGAGTCAAGGTAGAGGTGCAAATGGAATACTTTATTGAGGTGTGTTGGGGTTTTATGAGTTCAGGCGGGGAAAGGGCTAGAACATGCAGTGGAGCATGAAACACACAAGCGGGGGAACAAATCGGGGTAGGGACACAGGCAAAGGGGGAGTAACGTGGGAGGAACCGAGGAAGGAAAGGGCGAATGGTAACTGTCTCCTCTCTGCAGCTTTGTCAGCCTATCAGAGAGGGGAGCGGGGAAGCAGGGACCAGGCAAAACTCGTGGCAAGCCCGGGAATGCCCAGGCTGTGCATTATGTAGTGTGGATACAATGCAATACACATATCTGAAACCACATAATAACGGTAAAGTCCATATAATAACTGTAAGGTCCATATAATAAAGTCCTGTCAATTGCTGTATATCTTCCTCCATGCCTGGAACTGTTCCCACTCTGCTTCCTGCTCCTTCACAGACAGGAAGGAGACTTCCTTGTGAGTCATCTGATTGCTTTGGAAGAATGTATGGAAAGGCAGTGCAGAAAATTCTGGATTTTGACAGAAAGTAAAGGAATGAAATAAAATACTCAAATATTTTTGACTGGACATTATCCTTGTTAATGCCATATTTAACATGCGAGTATTGTGGTGTTTCAAACGAAGCTCCTGCTGTATAGCTAACCAACCTAAGGTCTGCCTTCAGAGAATATCGTATATTCTCTGAATATACATATGAGAATATGTATTTGAATATACATATGAGAAAGATTCTCAAATCAAAGCCATGAAAAAACCTGAAGTGATAAGAACCAAAATAAAAATCAAAGAGGATTCCTGGAAAAGCAATTTTTTGCTTAAGTGTTTTGCTAATGTTTTCTTTAAAACAAACTTTTTGGATGATGGTGAACACACATGACTGAGAAGTAGCTGTTACCCAGAAGAAATGACTCTCATATTGTGAGTATTGTCCAGCTCTTCAGATTATATCACCAGACCAGGTAAATTATGTTTAATTATGTTTAATGAAGCCCACAGAATACAGAATTATGGCAAATCTCACTTTTGGAATTATAATAAAAAGCTTGAAAAGCTCTAACCATTTTTATATGTTTTTCTTTTTAAGGATCCTGGGGCTAGGGCCATCAGTGTTCAGTATTTCTGTAATATAGTACAATTTGTATACAAGCCTAACATGCTATCTATGGGTTGAAAAAGTATAGAATATCAAATATTCATATCATAAAGAGTGAACTAACATTGGTCATGGCAACTATTTTCTTTTATCCTTCTACTGTGGCTAAAGGAAAATTATATCATCTATCTATGTTTTATGTAGGTTTTTGACTTCTAGTTTCTAAAACTCTGTACAAGCACAGACTTGCATAGCAAGACTATTTAGTTAGAGGGCTACACCGTACTCCCCAGATATTTTTAATATTTTAATGTTTTATTTTATTATATTTTGTATGATTACTTCATTTTACCTTTTTCATTTTTATTGTTGCAGCTTTTTGTGTTTATGTGTGTGTGTGTATGTATACTTGCACTTATTTCCTGGTTTTAGTGATGTTAAAATAGAGTCATCTATTTATCCCAACATTTTTGATGGAAGGGTCACAAGAACTATTTTTACTAATTTTGAAAGGTTCCCCATCAGAGATTCATAAACAACAAAATGCTATAAATAGCCAAAGATAAAATCTCTAACACACACAATCAATGAGTTTTCTTCTTATTGCTATATATCAGGTGGAAAAACAGCCAAGGAAATTGGCTTGACAGAAGAGTATATTCTCATAAAAGAATAAAAGAAGAAAAAGAAGATGAAGGGATAGAGAAGAAAGGAAGAAAGGAAGGAAAGGAAGAAAGAAGGATCAATCATGTTACCCATATGAGACGTGTTGGTTACAAGAAGTATACACCTGTTTGTGTGATACTGATTCTGCTCTAAAATTTGTCAGGAAACAGTGGTTTTACTTTTCCCTTAGAATTATCCTGCTTGCTCCACTCGGAGAGGGGCCTAGAAAAGGTGGCCTAAACAAAGCTCATCTCCACCTTCACCCGGTTGGTTAACCGCAGACCAACGGGCATCTTCTTCCAATGTGGTCGCACAAAGAGCAAAAAACAAAGGCATGCACCTGCCTCCAAAGGTGTACTCAAATTAACTCTAGCATGTTGGAACATCAGAACCATGCTCGACTCTGCCAATAGTGGACGTCCTGAGCGACGTTCTGCCCTAATTGCCCATGAACTGGCTCGTCTCAACATCGACATTGCTGCTCTCAGTGAAGTTCGCCTTCACGAGGAAGGCAGCCTCAGAGAACATGGTGCCGGTTACACACTCTTTTGGTCAGGTAAGCCCAGAACCGAAAAACATCTCTCAGGTGTCGGCTTCATGATCAAAAACTCCATTGTCCCTAAACTCGAAAATCTGCCGACAGGTCACTCTGACCGCATTATCTCCCTACGCCTTCCACTAAACAACAAGCAACACGTTGTCATCTTCAGTATATATGCCCCAACTCTCCAAGCTGACCCTGCTGAAAAAGATAAATTTTACACTGACCTGCGCTGTCTTACCCAAAAGGTGCCCGCAGATGATAAGATCATTATCCTTGGTGATTTCAACGCCAGAGTAGGTAAGAATTTTGAAGCCTGGAAAGGAGTATTAGGCAAGCATGGTGTTGGAAACTGCAACGATAATGGTCGACTTCTGCTAGAATTCTGTGCGGAGCAACAGTTCACCATCACCAATACTATCTTTCAGCAGAAAAATAGTCTGAAGACAACCTGGATGCACCCCAGGTCTAAGCATTGGCATCTCATTGATTATGTCTTGGTGCGACGGAGAGATGTCCGCGATGTCCTCCATACCCGCGTGATGCCCAGCGCAGAATGTCAAACAGACCATCGGCTTGTGCGCTGTAAACTCAACCTTTATCTCAAATTCAAACCCAAAAGGGGCAGTATCCCAAGGAGAAGACTCCAAGTTAACGATCTCCAATCAGCCACAGTAAGAGAAAGATTCCAGGCAAACCTTCAAACTAAGCTTGATAACCATTCCACAGATTCTGCAGTTTCCTCTCCCGAAACAATTTGGCAGCATATTAAAAGTAGCATCCTCCAATCCTCTGAAGAATCCTTAGGGTTCTCCCTCAAGAAGAACAAGGACTGGTTTGATGAAAATAATCAAGAAATCCAGGAATTGTTGAGGAAGAAGAGAACTGCCCACCAAGCACACCTTGCACTGCCATCCTGTCACGCTAGAAAAACAGCCTTTCGTCTTGCTTGCAGCAAGCTCCAACAGAAACTCCGTGACATCCAGAACAAATGGTGGACCGATCTAGCTGCAAAAACTCAACTATGTGCAGATACAGGGGATCACAAAGGATTCTATGAGGCCCTGAAAACAGCATACGGGCCTACATACCAAGTCCAAAGTCCACTACTCAGTGCAGATGGTCAAACGCTTCTGACAGATCAAACCTCCATTCTGAATAGATGGTCTGAACACTTTCAGACTCTTTTCAGTACCAACCGTGTAGTCCAAGACTCAGCAATTCAGTCCATCACACAACAACCGGTGAAATACGAATTGGATACTGCCCCCACTCTAGGAGAAATCCTCAAGGCCATACAGCAGGTGAAAATCGGCAAGGCAGCTGGGGTTGATGGAATCCCACCTGAAGTCTGGAAACATGGGGGCCTTGCACTCCATGCTAAATTTCATGAGCTTGTGGTGCGCTGTTGGGAACTAGGCGAACTACCATCAGACCTTCGTGATGCAGTCATCATCACCTTGTATAAGAAGAAAGGTACTAAATCAGACTGCTCAAACTACCGTGGTATTACTCTGCTCTCCATTGCTGGCAAAATCTTGGCAAGAATACTCCTGAACAGACTAATACCCGCTATAGCAGAAGAAATTCTACCTGAAAGTCAGTGTGGCTTCAGAGCCAACAGGAGCACCACAGACATGATATTTGTTCTCAGACAACTGCAAGAGAAGTGTAGGGAACAGAACAAAGGTCTCTATGTAACCTTTGTCGACCTCACCAAGGCTTTCGATACTGTGAGCAGAAAAGGTCTTTGGCAGATTTTGGAACGTTTAGGTTGTCCCCCCAAGTTCCTTAAAATGATCATCTCACTTCATGAGGATCAGCACGGCCAAGTCAGATATGGCAACACACTTTCTGAGCCCTTTCTAATAAAGAATGGTGTGAAACAAGGCTGCGTTCTCGCTCCTACCTTATTCACAGTCTTTTTCAGCATGATGCTCCAAAGGGCCACGGCAGACCTCGATGATCAGGACGGTATCTACATACGATATCGTACTGATGGAAGCCTATTCAACCTAAGGCGACTGAAGGCCCATACTAAGACCCTTAACCATCTTGTCCGGGAGCTACTCTATGCTGATGACGCCGCCCTTGTTGCCCACACAGAAGCAGCTCTGCAGTGTTTAACATCCTGCTTTGCAGAGGCTGCTGAGCTCTTTGGGCTGGAAGTCAGCTTAAAGAAGACAGAAGTTCTCCATCAGCCTGCACCTCAGGAAGTCCCCCACCATCCCCACATCACCATCGGCCAGTCAGAACTCAATTCAGTCCAACAGTTTAATTACTTAGGCAGCCTCATCTCCTCAGATGGTAAGATTGATGGGGAGATAGACAATAGGTTAGCGAAGGCATATAGTGCTTTTGGAAAACTCCATAAACGAGTATGGCGTAATAAACACTTGAAGAAAAGCACCAAGATCAGTGTTTACAGAGCCATAGTGTTGTCTACTCTTTTATATGGTTCCGAATCATGGGTCATCTACCGCCACCACCTGCGTCTCCTAGAACGCTTCCATCAACGCTGCCTCCGTACAATCCTTAACATCCATTGGTCAGACTATGTGACCAATACATCTGTTCTTGAACAGGCAGAAATTACGAGTATTGAGGCCATGTTGCTGAGAACGCAACTGCGATGGGCAGGGCACGTCTCTAGGATGAAGGACCACCGCCTCCCTAAGATCCTGCTCTATGGTGAACTTGCCACTGGCTGCCGCAAGAGAGGAGCTCCAAAGAAAAGATACAAGGACTCCCTGAAGCAACAACTCAGCCTCGGGCATATTGATCACCATAACTGGTCCACTCTGGCCTCTAATCGGGAGGCCTGGAGACAGACCATTTATAACGCTGCTGATGCTTTTGAGAAAGCACGCAGGATCACTCTTGAGGAGAAAAGACAACGCAGAAAGAATCGAGCCTTGCAGAATATACCATCTAAGGAGTCTTTCTGCTGTGCCTTTTGCAACCGGACCTGCCTTTCTCGTATTGGCCTTTTTAGCCACCAACGCGCTTGCATGAAAAATGGGTAGAGCCCTTCCCAAATCTTCGTTCGCGAAGCCTAGCCATGATCAGAATTATCCTAGACTTTTCACATTTCTTCAGGGATAGACTGAAAAAACGGCTGCTGGAAGGCAGAGGAAATAAAAACACCGTGGTAAGACTGTGGTGCAGGAATCCAACAGGAGGAGGAAGAAGGAACGTTACCCAGACTGCCAAAGACAGATGTCTGCTTTCTGAAATCATCTATGGAAGCAGAAGGCAGTGGAGAAAACTGCTTCCCTCTTCCAACAGGAGCAATAAATATCTCTATTTCCTTTATGATGGCAATTAAGGAACAAGACAGAAAATACAAGTTGCTTATCGCAGGCTAAGATAAACCCTTATTCTGTTGGCCAACAAGCTTAAAAATTGTTTGGCTTAAGACAGATTGGGAAGGACATTCACACAGCCCTCAATGACCCATTGAATCATCTGCCAGTCACTATACAGCAGACTTCTGTTTTGCTGATATCTATCAACATGGATGTGGAATATGAGCGCCTAAATCAAGCTAACTGAAAAAAGGTATACGAAAAGCATTCTTTATATTTTTAGAAATGTTTTCCAACATTGATATCTTCTGAGTTTCAAAGAGAAAATATACATAATCCTTTCTTTCCTCCATATTATTCTCTTTGTGGGGAAAAAAAAGTGAGATATAGGAAATGTTTTCTGAGATTAAGAAAAATATTGAAAGTGTATTAAAGCAATAATCAAAAGTAAAATATATTTGTGTTCAAACTTCAAAATCTTAAATATTTTTCACTCTTTTTTCCATATCATCAAATTTAAAGGTAAATTTTAATCAAACTTCTTGACCGGGTTGAAAACTCAGTTCCATCTTTTAAAACTTTTTTGACTGGAAATTTCTGCCATTATCTATCCCAGGCAAATCCTAGTGTAGAGAAACATGCGGAAACTGATGAGAACAATTCTCAATCCACCATCTAGATTTCTGAATGTGAAGGTGCACAAGGTTGCTTGGAACTGCTCTATTGATCTTTAAGTTTACCTGCATCCAGGAACATAAAGCTGATACACATGGAAGTATTAGGACATGTTGGATGAGTGTTAATCATTTCTTTAAAGAGGAGATCAAGTGTCAGGAAATGAGGTGTCGTATAAGGCACGAACCCCGCTCAGACACGAAAGAGTGCCACAGCAGAATTGAGGTTTATTTCAAAACACTTAGGTTTAAATACAGCGCTTAAACATGTCACATGATCTTCCAACCAATGACAATCAAGTATTGTTTGAGCACGCGTGAGAACCCAGAAGACTACAACTCCCATGATTCCTTGTCACATTCCTCCTGCCACAAGGAAATTTGTCCCCTTCTTCCTGCACTCTGGCCATGATTCCCTGTCACATTCCTCCTGCCACAAGGAAATTTGTCCCCTTCTTCCTGCACTCTGGCATCAACATGATAGTGATCCTGAAAAGATCAGTGAGGTGTCATGTCAAACCACAGTATCAGTGGCAATGGACCAGTCAGTGTCCATGTGAATGTGGGCCAGTTCTGAGGAACAGACTTGGAATTACATACCTACAGCTCAGAGTGCAGGGTGATCTGAAGAGGTTTTCTGAAATCTCTTTAGACAGAATAGCTGCCATTGCTTGACAAAGTGTGCACAGCAGTTATGATTTAAGTCTTTTCCCAAGATGTAAGTATTGATTTTTTTAAAAACCACTAATAAAATGAGCTTTGCCTACCTTTATGCCATTGGTAATAGTGCTATTCTTCAGAGAAATAGTATGTAGCACGTTGGTAAACACAGCAAGTACCCATAATTGTCAGATCCCTTTATGCCATCGGCAGACACTGAAGAGAATTAATATTTAGTCATTCATTAGGAACACACAGAGACCAAAAAGAATATAACTTGCTTTTAAATGTATTGGTGCAAAACTTACTGAAAGCTGCGTGGCTGTATGGAAAAACAACTTACATATCTAGTAAATACATTGTAGAGGTGCTATTATAGAACACTTTCTATTTTTATATTTATATGTACACATCCTGTTAGGAGCAACTAGTCTGTAACATAAAAAGCTAACATACTAGTAAACTGAACATCTATGAGGCTGATTATGGAACATGCCCCAGGAAAGAAACAAACCTCAGTTTTAAAGCATATATTGGCTGCTACCAGGCTGAATCCTTCACTGTTAAGTTCATTGCTTCAGTCTTTATCAACTGATGTCTACACATGGGATTTAATATCATTTTAACTTCCCATTTATACACACCAGAAGCCAACTCCATTCAAAAATACAATAAACAGAGATCTGCACAGCTTGGTGGGCTGCCAGTGACTGTGTTGCTGCAAATAGGAACATTGGTTGTTCTTTCCCAAAGGGTTGTTTGTCCCCAAAGCTGTAACATATAATCTCTTTGGTGATATTTCTAGTGTCCTGGAAGTAGATCTCTGATACTGGAAGTTCACTAAGAACATTCTGAAAAATTTCACGTAACCCACACATCTGAGACTGCCAGGGTGCAAATGTGAAAAATACGTCAGTCAAGGAATTGCCATAGCAAAACAGTGTGATTCCAAGCACGGACTGCTTCTGTGACCACATCTTTAGGAAGGGAACGTGCAGAAAGATTATGACCAGAGGTGTGGACTGCAGCTCTGCTGTGTGCTTACCTCTGCTCAGAATGGAAATGCAAACTCATTCACACAACAGTGCAGACACACATGCATATTCTGACAACAGAGCCATTGACTATACCTATTTCATATTTGTATCATATTTGTTTACTTGAGACTGGTTTGACCTTTACTAAATGATTGCAAATGATATTATTTTTGGCTTTTCACTGCTAGAAGCCCAATGCAAAATTGTGCCTCTGTGCTTTACCATCACCATCATGATTAATTGACACTGACACTTAAAGGACATCAGGATGTGTGGGAAGTCAGGTCCATAATTTTTGCAGAGTGTAAGAAAACTAACTGCAGAATTTGAACTAGCCAGCCAAACTTGCCTAGAAAATATTAGATTTTGAAGGCAAGAAGAAGAAAAGAGCAGGGCAAGACAGGTGAACTTCTGTTAGAAAAATAGTTTCATAAAAAGGTTTGAAATTACTGTAATTCATATGAGTGTCATAGATGTCTCTCAAACTGGTGAGAGAATAAATCACAGCAACTAAGAAAATCAAAGAAAATAGGAAACAGCTTTTTTCACACTGAGTAAGGAGGTTAAGTAAAGGCTGCTTTTAATACCCAACCTTAGTTAATACTATTGGAACTATGTTTCTATTTGCTTTTGTTGTAGTGATACTACTATTAAATAGTAAATATTAAGAGTAAGTACGGCAGCATATGCAGCTGAACATCCTAATTCATTCCATGATATGAAGGGTTATTTTATTTTATTTTAAAATTACTACTATACACCTAGATCTAGGCCCTTCATCTGGAACAGATACATGTACCTGAGAAAAAAAAAAAGAAAAAAAGGTAAGGCAGTGTCATAGTTTGAGACTGCCCCCCCAGGAGTCGAGGGGCAATAAGGATGATTGGGTGCCAGGGCAGTCTTCCCTGGAGAGCCAATCACCGCTCGTCTTGTTCGCTGCTGCTGAAAAATCATATATACACAACCAGCGGAAGTTGTTGGCAATCGGTCTGTGTCTGCTGCTGTGTATGGGTGTAGAAGGCCAAGGGGTGGCAGGGCCTCCTTCTTCCCCCCCCGGGGGGGGGGGGAAAGGGTGGCCCTGCAGCCCCACAACTCTGCCTAAGCCAGGGTTGGAGGCAGCATTGGAGTGAGTGTGTGTTGTGAAGGAAGGGATTCACAACACGTGAAGGTAAGAGGGAGAGGCAGGCTTTTAGCCAAGCCCTCTTCTCCCCCCCTTTTTGCAGTTAGGCTGTGGAGGGGGGCTTCTCCTTTTTCCTCTCACTGTAAGTGGGAGTGGATGCAAGGCTTAGTATTTTGAAGCTGAGCTAAGAGACGGACCGGAGGAGGAGGTTCGGTGCCGGGGAGAAAACCCAGGCAAAATTGGAGACGGGCCAGAGAGAGGCTCGGAGGGTGCCTTGCCGAGGTTTGACCAGGGGCATCTGAAAATACGGAGGAGGAATGAAGATTCCAAGATGCGTACTGTGATAACCTGACTGAACTACAGCAGCCTAAGAACCGAGGTATGAGAGTGAGAGCGAGAATGACACAGCAGAGAATGACACGGAACCAAGGAGGACGGACTCAAAGCTATCTTCTTGGAGGAGAAAGGACTTCAGCAAACGGCTGGAGGTTGGGGGGGAGAGTGTTCAGATTCCCCAAACACTCCCACGAGAGAGAGACTGTGTTACCTATCAGCCTGAAAGGCTTTTCCTGGACTAATTGAGGGAGAAGCTTCGAAAGGACTGATAGAAGTGTATAATAATATATATATAGTTGCTTTTAGCTTGTATAGTATTTATTTGTATAGTAAATAAATGTATATACTTCCCCTTTCCCCTATAGAAGCCTCTTGCCTGAAAGTTTCTCTTCAGTGTTGAGATAAAATTGTGGGAAGGAGTGGGGGAAGCCTGGAAGTTGGATTTTGGATTTTTGTGGTGGCTCAAACTACCACAGGTAGTTATAGAACATTCCCTATGAAGTGTCACACATTTCTTTGGTTGTGAAAAACACTTCCAGGGGCTTCTTACTATTTTAATGTACATGTTTTGCATGAAAAAGAGCCCCACCATTAACAGAAGAAATTCAGAATCTGTTTGCTGAAGTTGATGTTTCATTGTGGGTAGCTATACTTGCGTACACCAGGCTAAACTGACAAACTGACTCCCTTATAATTTTTCAGGGACCGATTCTGAAATGATGAGAAGCCAAGGAATGCTCTGGGAGAAGGACTGAACTCCTAAGACAAGGAGACATCTTTGTTTCTGAGGTGGTATGTGCAGTAGCACTATTCCCAAAAAATAACAGCAGTGTGCCCAGGTGGTCAAGAAGGCTAAGGGCATCCTGGCCTGTATCAGAAATAGTGTGGCCAGCAGGATCAGGGCAGTGATCATCCCCCTGTACTCAGCCACACCTCGAGCACTGTGTTCAGTTCAAAACATTTGTGGATATGGCACTTGAGGACATGATTTAATGGTGAACATTATGGTGGTGTTACATCGATGGTTGGATTTGATGATCTTAAAGAACTTTTCCAACTTTAATTGTTCTATGAAAACAGCAGTAATTAATGGTCCTTTACAGGATTTCTGTGCCGTTCTTGTTGCAGCCTATTTTATTTTCTGTCACACTTCTCTCCATAGTTTCCTTTTGCTCACCAAAATTTTGCTTATATTTGCTGCATACATAGTGAAAGAGATTATATCTCCTTTACCAGCTTTGTACTATTTTCAGTGGGCATTTCTTCTTAGAAAAGCCATTTAAATCTCCAAAATCTTAGCAATTACAGTCAAAAATATAGTCACCCCATCACTTAAAAAATGGAAAATTACCAGGACTGTTCAGTGGATGTTAAATAACTAAAGACACATACAGTGCTTCTCACAGGGTGAGCTGTGATCACTGGGGCAGGCTAGTAAGAAGCATCAACCACTGTGTAAGGAGTTAAGAGAGTGAAAGAGGAAGCTTAAAAGAAGGTGTTGCAAAAACCTCCAGCCTATACCCAAGAATTTTTTGTTCCTTAAGGACATTTCTTAGAAATTTGTATCACATAATCTCCAAGATCTCAAAAAGTACACAAAAAATTCTATCAGATAAATTTAACATGCAAAGTGCTAGTTAATCTTTTTTACTCTCACTTTTGTAGTCAGTATAATTGGGTAACAAAAATAGTTAGCAGATGTAAATATAGTTGATGATCATAGAATTCCCACAATTTTTCATTTAAATAAATCTGTTGAATTAAATGTCCTTTTTCCAAACAGCCTACACTTACCTGTGTATTTATGAAAGCAAACACTTTTACCTAATTTTCAACATTACTCTACTTAGCATAAGAATTTGGCAAGACTCTAGTCATGCTTAGGAAAGATAACTTAGAAATAATTGTATATCTTTTTTCTCCTTCCCTCTTCCAAAACACTTTTAAAAAACTTTCTATTCAAGGTGCAGGAAATGTTGTCTTTAGTTGCTGACACCAGTATTATCTGTTCAGACCAGGGGGAATTTGGTGGTTAGAGTTCAATGCACATATATTTCTCCTAATTCCCCACAAAAATATGGTTAAAAAAAACAAAAAACAAAAAAAAAAACAAAAAAAAAAAAAAAAAAAAAAAAAAAAAAAAAAAAAAAAAAAAAAAACAAAAAAAACCCCAAACAAACAAACAAAAAAAACTTGTCCTGGGATCATAACTCTAATGCTGAAAGATTCTGAATCCTGAGTGTAGTGATTAATGATTAAGAAATCTGCATACCAAAAAGCTACACTGAGTGAAGCCAAAAGGCATTTCACTGCCAGGAGGCAATTAATAGATGGCAAGAATACTGTTAGTTTACAAGGTTATGTCTAACTGGTAGTGATGTCACAGAGCTGGGTAGAATTGATCCCCAGACCCCAAATCTCAGCACTGATTAAACCTGAGTCATAGACTAATGAAGAGGCATTTACACTTTCAGTCTGTGCCATAAATAACTATGCAGCATTAAAGTCAGCTAATAAGGAGTCAGAAGATGTTGCCTTACAACCACAAGCACAATTTAGAGATGTTTATTTCAAAAGAGATTTTTTTATTAAATGACGCATTAAAAGTCACACAGATGAACTACTCAAACCTGTCAACACTGCTTCTTCTGGGAAACTGTCATGTCCACAGCAAACAACAAAGTTCTTCAAACACAGAAGTTTAGCAGAACTTATGTTCTTGTAGTAAATGACACACTTTTAAGTAGGGAGAAAACTCAACAGTAAACATGAACTTTGACTAAAAAGAACCTTTCAAGTTTAGATGGAGGGCTTTTTTGCCAATTGGCAAAGAGATGATTACAGTGCACCCTATTGGACACATTCTTAGGTTGTACTTAGTTATAAGCCATAGATAACCTTTTCACCTGTAGTAAAAGAGGCTGGGTTTTTAACTTTTTCTATATAAGAATTAGCCTCCCAAATTCCTGGTGCTTAGAATAATGATTTTGCACTAAAAGTCTCCCAAAAGACTACTACTCCAGTACTGCAATATTAGCAGAGACTGTCACCAAAATAAGTCTAGCAATGAACTCCAACACTTATGCATAGCTAGTTACATTCACTATATTTTTAACTATCTGAAGTTTTGAAGCTAATACTGATTCTGGGAAAAACTTCATTAGAGTAAGAACTGTCATTTATTAATCTGAAACTATTTTTAATAAATTAAAGATTTACTGAAGTGGCATAACTACGCTTAAAAAAATCACAGTGATTAGTTAAGCAAGAATACAAATTTTCATTGAATTATAAGTAGCCACTATGTATTTTACACAAATATATCCAAATATTAGTGTCATTAATAGAATTTTATTTGCAGGCAAGGAACTCAAACAAACAGTTTGATTGTTGAACAGAATTTTTCAGCCTTTCTAGTGTTTGCTGTGATTTGCTAACATTTTCAATGCTTGACCAATTGACTTCTATGATTAATTGTGAATTTACTTACATAATTTATTATTAGTTGAATTTTTGCTTTACTTATATGTAAATAAATATTATTTTAATATCTTTCATCCCAGAAGGGAAGACCTATAAAACACAGCACCTTTCTATGTTTTGTAATTAGTGCAATTTTTCCTAATTCATTAAGTCAAATAGCTTTTAAAGAGCCAACCTGAACTTCTTGATATTATCATTACTTTGAGGCAGAGGCATATTCCTGAACAGTTTTCCTGTGGAGAGTAGTCCGAAAACACTGAGACTGTAGCTGTCAGTAATTGTGGTTTGTGAAATGGACAGGGGCTGAAGAAGAGGAGTTTCAACTGATGAAGCTGTTTATAAAATATAGGTGAGGGTGAGACTGGTTATTGAGGCAATCACCAGAGAAATCGAAAGTGTGTAAGTTAGGGAGAATTTTATTACCACAAACTATGAAGTGGGCGGGACAGAGAAAAGAAGAGTCCCTGACACAAAATATAACTTGAGGAATAGCAGACCCATATTATCTTGCCCAACTGACTTGCACTGTATCTTGATATCAGGTCAGGAGCAGAGACAGAACAATCACAGTTTTAACATGATCCCTGCCCTTCAGCTGCTCTGAATAAGCTGGATCCATCAAACTAAGTACTACACCAGAAGGATTTATCTCCACAAACAGTATGGACATTTGTTTTGTTCCTCATGTGGCCAACCTGCTGGAACAGTACCCCAGGACCACATCTCCATGGAGCACCAAAAAACCTGTCAGCCAAGAAATTAATATCTGTCTGGAAAGGACACAACTGATTGTCTACAGAGGCTGGCTCTCCTGGTTGTCATTAGCCTTCATACAGAGCTACCCACTAAAGAGAAGAAGGTTTCCAATATTTTTTTCCACATGACTAGTATACATTGATATTCCAAGAATAAATGCTGAGAAGGCATTCCATAATGTGCACATCCTCTATCATTCAGAACCATTTATCTTACAATTTTACAGAAGGAACTGGTAAGATTGATGAATAGGAGAAAAAGTTTGCATGCTACCTGATGTCAGAATTGGTCTGCTGGGACCAATGTCTTTAAGACAGGACAATGAAAGTCTTTAAGTTACATCCTCAAAAAAGGCAATTGGAAATGACAACAAAAGCATTTACAAAGAGGACCTGTAAGGAGATACAAAATCAAGGATGAGGAAAGAAATTAGGAAAGGACAATTTCTCAGAGTTCCAAGCAAGCTTTTAGAACAAAGTCACAACAGGTTAATGTTTTCTATTTCTAAACAAAGAGTTGTGTCTCTTTCTTTGCTGTAAAGAAGGTATTGTTAATAATCTCCACACTCGAAGTTTGGTGAGAGGTTGGCAGAAGGGATTAGAAGCTTTGATATCTGATATAGACTTCTCTCTAGAAACTGGTCAAGAATTATTATTACTGTTCTAATATCTGCATTCCAGCTTTCAGAGTGCTTGCTTATGAAGTGCTATTGCTATCATACCTTGTTTTACGCCATTATCTAGGTGGTAAAAACATGTTGGAATTGGAATGCTGTTTTAATAGATCATTTTACTTGACCTATCAGGAAGGTGCAAAAATCTGCCAAGGCAAGATCTCAGCTGTATCAAAATCAAAGAACTGAAATTTTGGAAGCAAATGAAACTAATTTTGACAATGCCTTCTGCCTCAGTAGCAAAGTCAGTAAATAGCACTCTGACAAATTACCATGACAGTTGTAGAAAAATGCCAAATTCTTGCTTAACAGTGTGTCAAAGAACTTTGATTAACTGAGCTTTATTTTTTCTTTGACCCATATAAATCAGTTTCATATGTATTAAAGTGATTGGCGTAGTTCCAAGACCACACATCAGGGATCTGTCTCAGTCCAGAAGAGATCAGAAACTCTTCTTGTAAAAGAAAAGAACTAAAACCAATGTTATATCCCAACACTGTATACACTATCTGTCAGTATCTACATACTATTCGACAAAGTGTCCTGTAACACATTCAGAGATCAAAGATCCTTGACCAAAGAGATTTTTATCATTCACTGTTGTCCATAAGAACTTCTCAGGGGAAAAAATTCTACTCTCACTGTGTCAAAATTTGCCTGCAAGAACTGAGCATTGTACTTTGCGTAGCATCAGTCAGCAAGTTTGTTTTAGGATGAGGAAGAGCATCAGGCTAACTGGAAAGGGTCATGGTTATTAGCTTAACTGAGGCAGGGAGAATTATAAGGGCAAACCCATTAGACATACTAAGTAAACGTAGCCAGGAATAACAGTTCACAACATGAATAGCAAATTGCTGAACATGTAACCTGGAAAACTGCTAAGATTACTGCTACTAGTTACGATATCACATTACCCAGCTCATTTCCATGTGCATGAAGCAAGATGCACATCACTTGTCACTTCTACTTTTTTCTTCCCAGCACAAAACAGGGATAGCCAATCTCCTGAAAGAACAGGTGGAACTGATGATGCAAACCAGTGCTTATGAAAAAGGGTCACGATGCAGACAAGAAGGTCACAGAAAACAATTTGAAACATGGAACCCAATTTTATGGTTACTGAATTTATATTATTTATAAATTATCTCAGCAACCTGTGGCATCTGGGAGAATATCGAAAACTAATTCAGATAGAAACAGGCCTCACAAATGAAAGCAAAAAGCACAGAAAGTATAAAGGACAAAAAGATTTAAAAAAAATATCAAAGTGTATGCGTATGTGTGTGTGTGCAGGGAACAATATACAAAACCTTCTTGTAATTTCCCCTGTAAATACAACATACTGCACACTTAATCCACATCCATATTAAATATCTGCTAATGTCATTACAACATTGGCATCATTATTGTGTTGTACTAGAAGGAAAACCAATGCATTGTGCATAGCATTTTCTTATCTGTTGGGAGCAGAAGCATTCTGTTTGTGGAGCTGTAGAATCTGTTCCTGCCAGTTTAAAATGTTACGTGGTGTAAATGTCGGGTTAAGCTATTTTATAAAACCTGGCACTTCCTCTATTTGTGCTATAGAAGACACAACATATTTAACAGATTTTCCTGTCATTATAGACTATTGGTGGAGTTGAAATAGTTTCCCTTTCTTGCATGGTTTGTGATACAGAATGATAACATTTTAAAAATCTGCATTTGGTGATGATGAATATGATATGCCAGGTTGTCTTCAGAGTCAAGCTTTTTCTCATGTGCTAAACCAGAAAGGCTGTAGGTACTTCACAGTCTCAGGTGATTGTATTTAGTCAGCACTGGATGGCACAGTGATAACAGATTATGTGTCACTTCCTCTATGATGCAAAAAAAGGGCCAGATGGAGTTTTCTAGAATTTCATCCAATCTTCCTGTACTTCCAAAAGCACGACAACTGCAAATTGAGCTTAACACTCAGGAAGTCAATGGACTTATTAATTGTGACTGACTGCTGTTCAAGAAAAAATATATAGACAAATGCCAACACATTTAATTGAGTAACACTGACCAGAAAGTCAACTCTTGCTGGTAATTTTTTTTCTGGTTAAAAAACTGGAATGTGAGAGTCTTTTTTGAAAAAAAGCGATAACTTAAAGTTTGCGTAGTATACAATCAGATATGTTAAAAGTTTTTCATTCTAGTTTCTCATCTTGATAGAAAATGAGAATTATAGAAATATTGGGAGTTATCTAGATATTACAGAATATGGTAGATAATATCAGGATGATATTGGTATTGTTTCTGCTGTCTTTCATTGCTTCCCATGACAGGATACCCATGAAGTCCTGTTGATAACTACAAGGCCAGTACAACATAATGAGAAAAGGATATGTTTGAGATATATTTTCCATTCGATATGAAAGAAGGTCAGTTTGGATTACTCACATCAACAGCTTCATCTTGATCTTGTATTTATGCCAGCAGACACTTAGTTGTTGGTACCAAACAGTGTTGTTACAGATTCACAGAATTTCTTTCTTCTATTTTTTCTGAAAGCCAAACCAAACCAAAACCAAGAAGTGCCCAGCAATACTGGTTGTACACAGAAGAAACTCAGGCTTCAGAGGGATGTATGTGGAATACAGTGTTATGGTAGAAGACCCTTAAAAAAAACACATCTAAAACATATTATCATTAAGCCAGGTTGGAAAATGCCTAATTTTTGGAGACCAACAACTGCCATGCAAGGGTCCAGCTGCCTTCTGCTCACGCTCTAAGCTATTACATGAGACATTATACTTCAAAGACATGAGTCTCAGTATTACATCCCAGAAGCTTAAATTGGTTCCATAGAGCTTAGGAAAAGAAATGAAAATAAATATACGAGTCCAGCTCCATAAGCTATGAGCATCAGCAGTGCGAGGTTACTGTTATCAAAGATTTGTCTTCTTACAGCACTTCCTAGCTATCAGACCTTCCCGAGATGAAAGATAAAACAGACATTGAATTAACAATTAACACAGCTAGAAACAAACCCCCTTAGTCCTTCTGTTTTGTCTGTTTTCCTGACATGAGAGAAGTTACTGACCCCTTCTCCCCATCATCTACAAAAGACAGTGGATATCACTTGTCCTTTCATTTTTGTAGTGAAGCAAATCTGTCTGAAGGGGGAAACATCAACCTGGGAATTGAGAATTTTTTCATCCCTGCAGGGTTCCATCAGTGTGCTTGCAGGAGGACCCAGTAGCAGCTTCTTGCATCAACTCTTGCCCCGGTGTTTTAACACTCCTTCGTTCTCTCTCCCTTCCCCAAACAATTTTGGTGAGACTTCCCATGATTCTTGGTTTCACCCACCTACCATTTGAAGTTAAGATAGCTTTTCACCTAGAAGCATAAAATACAACAGGGATATAAGGTAGACTGTATTTACTTTTTAGTTTTGAGTGATGGTTGAGAGGTTTTCCTGAGCTAGAAAAGGAGGATAGGAAAAGAAAAATGTGAAACTTCACAGTATCAATATTCAGAGACATAGCACACTATAAAACACTGATGTCAAAATAAACTGGTTATCTTCAGCCAGGCAAACTAGGATGCATGACTGAAATGCCCCAAACTCCTTAATTTAGGGATTTTAGGATTACTGAATCACAAGGTCTTCCTTTCATCCAAGTTCTCCAGCAATAATATCTGAACAATAGAATTTAGACTTAATGAAACACTTTATCTTGTATTATATAGCTTCTTTCCTCATTAAAGCCATTTCCTCCTGGTGCTGGTAACCACATAAACCTAACAAACTCATTTGCATAAAGATTTGACACTACTATTCTCCCTCATTTACTTCTATACAGAAAGAATATCCTCACTGTGATAATTCCTGAGCTGTTTAAAAGCCAAAGGAGAATAATCAGTAAGTTAAATCATTGTTTCTATTGTCTATTAATAAAAGCTATCAGAAAAGGCTGGTTTTGGTAAAATAAAAACAGCTGGAAAGATGAGAAAAGACAACTAGGGACATGTCTGGGAAGTCTTTTTTCATCGATTCTACCTCTGTGGTCTATTGGGAAAGCAGTTAAACTTACTGGCAAAGTTGTAGCAAGATATTGAGCAAAAGGAGAAGGAATTTACAAAGTGTTCTTTTCATTTTGCAAAACTTCTCATTAGTACAGTCAATAGCAATACATAGGTTGGCATAAATAATCTGGAAAGAAGGAGAGAACAATTGGCTGGGGCATCTTTTTAAAGAAAGATCCCAACTACAGTATGAATTACATTTTTTGACATTTAACTATGTCAGCATGGTGTGTCAACTATGAGACTGTTGATTGTTCTCAAAATACTTTCCAAGGTTAATAACCCAAACTACTATTTTTGTTCTAGGCTGAAAACACCATGTTGCAAAAAGCTTACAGTGTGCATTAAATGTAGACAATACTGCTCAGGTGATACAATGAGGGTACAGACCTTCAGTAATAAACCTGAGGAAGAATGGGAAGAGATGTCAACAAAAATAAGTTCCCAGAGAAATTTGACAGGGTCAGTAGATAATTAAATGTATCTGAAGGGAGAGAATATAGGTTTCTCTGTGTCTATTTCTTGAACTTGAATCCAGGCTTCAAACTCATAAATTCTACATGCACAGGAAAGAGTTGGATCTCTCAAGAGGGCAGGTGAAAAAGGCTTTAAGCTGCCTAGGAAGGTCAGTAGAGCTATTTAACTCATAATGCTGAATTCAGGTACTGTTTAAATTTATTTTTCTTCCTTGGAACTTAATTAGTGAGTCAGAGTCACCTTCTGTCCTACTCAATGTCAGAGCCTGCCCCTGCTGGAAGGTAACTTTCAATTTTCATTAAAAAAAAGTATAGGAATATTTTATTCATAGAGAAGGTAGTAGAGATGCATACTTTAACACATAGTGATTTAAACATTTGACTGAGTGGGAGACTTGATCTTCCCAGTTTAACAGGTTGACAGCCACTGTACCACAACTGCTTCCTATCTAGCACACTCAAAATATAGATGTCCAAGTCTGGGCTGAGCTTTTCTGTGGTCTTGTCAATGCTGAGGTTCTGGACAGACATCACTGAAAGAGTCACAGGCAGACAAAACAGGGAACCTTCTCGAATCCTTTCTTCTGGTTCCTATTCACAACACAATTTCTTTTTGTTTCTAAAATTAGTGAATGCTTCCACAGCAAAGCTGAGAGAAGCCCTTGGTAGGTATCCAAGTCTGTGAGTGCTTTAGATGAAGACTATCCCCACCCAGATAGATATGGGCTTGTTCTGTGCTGGGTTGCAAGGTGGTATTATGTGGTCATCATAGAAATAGCTTAATGTTTCCAGATTTGGACCCTGTCTGGAAAATTACCAACTTTTTAGTTAATTTAGTGAAATGAAAGTGGAGTGCATCCATCCTCCTATGCACATCTGGATAACATTAACTGTTTTTCTAAACCACTAACTTGGACCAGTAGCATGGAGAATTCAAAGACAACTAGTTTCCAATGAAATATTTCTGTGGGCTGTGCCCTGTTTGATACAGTGACCTTCTGCAAACTATAACCTAATTTCATAATTTAATGGTAAGGTTTTTTCTCATTTTTCATATTTACAAATAAGCAATATCACTAGTTTAAGGGATTCTAAAAGACAAGCCCAGTTTCTAGATACAGGAAGAAATAAGGATCATATTTATTATCTACTTAGTGGATTTTTCCTTGGAATTTCTGATAGATGACTCTTTTTATAGGATATTCTGAAGACCATATGAAAGGGACAAGAAAAATAAATAGAATTACACTGTTAGATTAGAAATGGATGACAGGAGAATTACTGGAATGTCCAAAATATGGGTGAACTTGGGCGATACCCTTAAATAATTGCTTTTAGCAATGAGATGTTGATAATAAAACATCAGGTCCAAACACATTTGAAAATCGTGATTCCAGGAAGGATAGGGCTATGAGCAGAAGGCAGTTTCCATAATCTGAGTGCCTAGTAACAAAGACATCCTCTGGAGTTGTAGAGGATGCATACAGAAGTTCACTGGGCAAAGATATGAACTGGTTATTGGAACAGACAACAAACTGAGCTGCTAGGTAAGGAAAATATTAAGCACAGGGAGACAGAGTGCCCCAGACCTAGTTTCTCATTTCTGAGATAATGTGTAAGCATCTTACTACACTTCTGTACAATTATGAACTGCTTCAAGAGAAGCTGCATGAAAGATAGGAATAATGATGCATTTTTCCCCCTACTTAATTAGGGAAAGTTGAATGCAAACAAAACTGAAAAATGGGCAAAAATTGGAGGAAAGGGGAAGGTAAAAATTGTTCTGAGCAGGAAAAGGACATTTTACATGCAGCAGAGGACTGTTTGCTAGGCAGTAAGTCTACATGACAAGCCCTTACAGAGTACTCCTGTGTTACTCCTGACTATGTGCTGGCTACAGCTTCACACATTTCAATGTTTCTCATCCTGGAGTCTGCTGTTTAAGCTACATTTCTACTTTTATGAAAATAGTTGTCAATGGGCCAAACCTTCAGACATGTCTTAACCTGTGTTCATGTGAGTTACCTCACTGCAGTAGATCAGTCCAGTTGTCTACGATCACATGTAGTCCTGCAGTAGTGTCAGACCCTGTATGTGACAGGGAACCCTGTGACCCTGATGCAGCAAGACATTGTGGTGTCTGAAATGGAGAATCTACCTTGACAGGTATGGCAATAGCCAGGCTATCTGTAATACAGGTATTCAAAGATATGCTTTTATACCTTGGTGTGTCCAAAGGTGGACAGACACACTTCTTGTGCATGCTTCTGGGACCTGTGGGTGCAAAGCAGGTCTGGACTTGAGACAGTCTCAAATTTATGTTGTAAAGCAAAACAAATGGGATCGAAAAGGTGACGGCTGTTCTTCTTTTGAAGTCCATGTTCTTTCCTTATTATCACAGAGATCTAGTCATGGCAGGATGTCTGAGAGCCGAGCCAATACAATGAGCCCCCTGATCTTACTTTGATGCTAAACCTGCTTTAAGTGAATGCAAAAATTTTTAACATCTCTTTTTGGCCTAAACTTTTCTAACATTCAATGACCCTGTGATTATGTGAATGGTTGGTCACTAGGTTATGGTCTCCACTATGGCAAAACAAAATGCCGAAATCCTGGGATTTTTTATCACCTGATGGGTTCCATATTATGGTCAATATTATCTGAAATCAGGTTGATTAAGTTCCTCCATCTGTGTGCTCCAAATGATTGACTGCAGTGTGAAGGTGTCAAAACTCACAAGAGAAACAAAATTGCAGAGAGAAGGTTCTAGCAGATGTCACTTCAAGAAGAGTCACCAATCTCCAAAACAATAGGAAACAAATTATTGCATAAGCCAGATAAATACACGTGACACATTGATTAAAGAGACAGTATTTAGCACAAAAATTGATACTCTCTGTGAATTAAATACAATATGAAGACTAGCTTCAGTTTCCCTTCTGTGGAAAATAAAAATTAAAAGACACTAATGTAAAAAGATGAATGGCAGATGAAAGCAACAGAAGATTTCACAGAACTGTTTGAGGTCACTTATTTTTCAAGGATTATTTGTTTTTCTATCACTGTGCTTCCCTAAGTACCACTGTGTTTCCCTAAGTATCGCTGTTAACTCTTCCCTAAGTATTCGATTGTTTTTCCCTCAAGCGCTTTCTCTGCCAATCCAGTCATTGGTTTTTGGTTGGCTGGGATCGTGTTTTCCAATGTTTAGTTTCTTTTGCTTTCTTTTACTCTAGTACCTTCATTCTAGCTGACTTTCATTAAGAATTAGTTAAGACTAATATGCCACTATAAGTAACACAGCAGTCCATGGCTTTCTCTCTGGTAATTTCTTAGTCTCTGGGATTCTTAATTGTTGGATTTTGTCTTTTACTTGTCTTATGTTTGGATTATTTTTTTTAAACACAGTGAGGAAAAATGCCATAGTAGTTTCCATCACAAATGTAAACTGTTAGGGCAAGTATTTTACACCTTGATAACCCCAAATACTGCCCCAGAAAAAGTAAGGAATAGTGGAAATGATCAAGCTATGCAGAATAAATTTTGAGGATGAGAAATTATTAAAAGTATATCAGGTATATATGCTGAGCAGGTGCAATTTTGCTTTAGGGTGTTTGAAATTTATTTCCATGTCTAACTTACATTACTAACCTGAGAAGGAAAAACTAAAGGCACTGAAGTCATCAGGACTTTTGCATGTGTTGCTGCTGATACCCAGAAATAATAAAAAGAATCACTTTGAATTTCCTGTTGTTTTGAAAATAGTTAGAGGGCAAATTCAGCCATGTGTGGATGATGAAAGTTCATTACATGGCACTGCAGACGTGAAAAACCTTGGTAGAACTGTTCACTGATTGAATTTTTGTTAGTTCGTTCAGGTTTACTTTTATTTCTTTTCATATTTTAAATAACACTAGGAGATAAATACACACAAAAACACACACACACAAATATATATATATGTGAAACAGATAGACTGGCAGTTGCCTGGAGCAACATACTACCACGGGCATAAGGATACACATAACTCCTGCCAGAGCACTGGAAGCCAAGGTCTGGCCACTGCTGCCAGAGCCACAGACAGAGCAGGGGCATGTGGGATGGTGCCTGCTGCTGCAGGATTCTTTGGCTACAGCTGAGTTTGTTCTGACTTCCCTCATCTCACATCTGGTCCCCTGAGCTACACCCGTCCTTTAGCAGGAGGCTGAACCAGGGACCTCAGTAAAGTCTGGTGTGCTCCTCGGCACAGCTCCATATGTCCCCTTCAGGAGCTGGCAGCTACATGAAAGTCTGTTTTCTCAGTGCCTGTAGCTCCCGTACTGCCTTGCAGATTCAACTGGATGTTCATGGCCTTAAAATCCCTCCACAATTTTATTTCTCTGGTGGGCTCTGACACTTTCAAATTATAGTACAGATGGAAGGAAATTTAACCAAATTTAGTTTCAGGTATATAGACTATAATGGCATTCCTCATTAGGAAGGAAGCTTCAGAGTTTCAAGCTCTCATTTTGTAGTAAGTGGGACCACAAACCTAGTGACCATTGCAAATAACATCCCAGCTCTCTTCTTCCCAAGGCAGGATTTGCACAGCCACAATCCAAATCAGAAACCTCATTTGAGTGAGATGGAAAACTCAATTTGACTACATTTCTGAGAATTCTTGCATCATCACTGAATTCATCATCCCAACACACATTTTGGTATAAAAATCATGGCTTTTATTCACATTTCATGAATAAACCATCCCCCAAAACAAAACATGGCAGAAGTAAAAGGTCTGTGTTTTATTCCTATTAGAAGTCCCTTTATTTAGCATATAAGCCCAGTTTGATGAAGCATGTAATATACAAATACTTTGGAAATTATATTTTAGGGGATTTTATTTCTTGGAGATAACTTTTCTGAATGAGCATAAGAAATCCAAATCAAATAATGTCTCAGCTTCATAGGAAGACTTGCTTTTGCAGGCTTCGTAGATTTCCTTGACTTCACCTATAATGTTGTGCTATGCAGCTTCCCTTGGCACCCTTCATCTCTCCAGATTAAAACCTTGTCCTTTCAGCCCAAGCCACCTGCTGCACTGTGAGGGAAGCCTTAGGAGAACCTGGCCACTGCAGCACTCTGCAGGACACTTGCCCCTTTCCTGAAGATGCAAAGCAGGACAGGGAAGGAAGAAGAAGAAGACAGATGTAAGAGCTGCATTCAAAAGCTCGACAGAAAGCATTGCTGGTGCCACTAAGGGTTTTAGAAAAGTGTTTTCTGTGGTATTTTTGCCTGCACTAGCAGTTGCACTGAATATGGTATTGCTGTGTTGGCTACAAGCAACATGGAGAACACAAGTAGGGAACAAAACTGTCACTAAAAGGATGTTACTGTGGGGCTGAATAGAGGTTATGCCCAAGACCAGGTATGGCAGGGTGAGGATATATCTGGACTGTCTGGGGGTCATGATGTATATACCATGGCTATGAGGGGAGCTACAGTGTGGCACCCTGGGCATCTGCCCAACAGTTTAGACTACTCATAAAGCCCCCAAAAGTGGGGTTAGCTTTTCTGGGAAGAGAAGCTGTTAAGAGGGAAGGCGAGGAAAATTAAGAAGATTTTCTAGCTAGGTGATGTTTGAAGCAAGTGGATATTTCAGAGAAAGGTTGGGGAGCTCACAGGAATAATCAAGTCTTTACATACTTACAGGTTTTACACCCAGAAAAGAAAGGTTTATAAGGTTTGGTTTGGACAGGTGCTCTTTGCTGTTTTTCTTAAAGAGCAGCTCCTTACTTTTCCTCCCTTTGTGCCCTGTACTCCCTATAGCCCTGTGGTGCACTGTCCCTTTAGGCACTGGCTAATCCTCAAAGATAGGCAACCTCATACAAAAAAAAAGTGAATGAAAATAACAACAGATAAAGGCCAAAGGCTTTTAAATGAGTTATTCTTCATGATGTTTTTCTGTCATGTATAATAAAGTCAGCTGCATTCCTTGTCATCTGGATGTGTTCCAGGGAAATGCAAATTGTCACAAAAAACAGAATAACTGGGCAAGAAAATGGTCTTTCCAGCCTCCTTCTCTTGGGATGTTTCAGTCAGTTGTTTGTTGATGTGTTCACTTTTGGGTAGGTGTGTAAAAGTTCACCTTGCTCATCCCAGTATGATATCTCGCTGCTATAAAGAACTGAGATATGACATGATAGAGCCACTGGAAAACTGTGCTTCTAAAACAGTATCAGATACTTTATGTTAACTGATGGATTTTAACTCATACAAAGCTGAGAGATGACATCTGTAAAGTTGGGACAAAGAGCAGACTTGGCGCTCCCAGGTAAGACAATACATTTAGGTCCATCTTCTGACCCTGGTCCATCCTTGTGTGTGATTCTGAGAAAGACATTTTACTTTCCATGACTATATCTCTCTTATAATCCCTGCTTTTCAGGAGAAACTCAAGTTCAGAGATAATCTACTTGCAGCTTCATATAGCACTTAGCTCTGTGGGTCCTCAGACCTATTGGGGGCCTCTTGACATTGTCATAGCACAAAATAGTAACAGTAAATCACATGGAGCAGATAACAGTTATTAATCACTTAGAGTATATTAAGATAATAGCATTAAAAGTGTTTCCCCTGTATGATTTCCTCTTCTGACTTGCAGAACATGAAACACAGAATCTAATAGAGAATTTCTGCACTGGATTAACCCCTTAATGCTCGTGGTTAGCAGCAGTTAGGTGGCAGCCTGTCTAGACTCCCTGCTAAGCTACAAGTATACCTCAAGTTAGATCCAGTGAAGATCTAACAAGGAGCTATAGATCACACCATTTTTCATAAGCTTTACAATAAAGCCACTGCACTGGAATTTATAAACTACAAAGACTAACAGCTATTTTCAGGAATTTAATGGCATTGAGATGTGATAGTTTTAAGACTAATAGCACCAGAAGAATTAGAAAATCACAGATCATAAAATATTCAGGTAAATTTTGGTGTATGTGATAAACTAAATATGACTTTAACGTCATATGCTATGATGAAGACAGCAATGCCACAAAGAAGAGAAAAATGAATATGTATAAATATGGAAGAAAAAAAATAAATGCAAATGCAGAAAAAAAATCAGAGTTTTTATGATAACATTTGAATGGCTAATTATCCTGACAGTCAAAATTTTTCAATTATTTCAACTCCAATCTTATTGATATTGGCTTTCAGCCATAAGCTGTTGGTTTTGCTTTTAGACAAAATAGAGTTTGGGGATTTTTTCCCCTGTTAATTGTGAATAACAGTATTGCATTAAAGCCTCTATCAGATGATTACCTAAGATGCAGACTTCCCTGACAGAGTGATAGAGATGTTATTAAAAACAAGGATCTTCATTTTAAGCTTGACATAAATGATTTGGTAAACTGTCAGGGAAGACGGATAATAACTCTGAAAGGTCCTTCAGAAGGGCAACAGTGATGAAACCAAATCCCATGGACACCTTGTTAAGAAGAAGAAGCTCCCGTGGATCTATATAGGGGTTAATCATGTTTCAGACTTAACCAGTGATCCCACTGCACATCCTTCTCAGTGGGAGCCTGCCCTTTACCCCCTGGATACAGTCTCTCATTGGTCAGGTACCTATCTTATGTTCATAAAGCTCCTGTGGTATGAACAGTGTCCCTGTGCTCTGTCTGCGAGTTGTTCAGGGCTAGTCTAAGCCCTAGGAAAGCCCAGGCACATCCAGGCTGGAGACAGTCCAGGAGGAGGGGAGGGCCAGGCAGGATACCTTCAATAGGTCGTCAGATTTGAATGTATTTAAAATATACTGACTTTGCAATGTAGAGTTCTGTCTCAGATACAAGAAACAGCTAATTGCTGCCATCAACTGTTTACCATGGCTTGTGGTCTTGTCTCTGTTTTAATTTCCTAGATACACTCCTACATCACTTTCTTCAGCAAGGCTTAAAAGAAAGGCATTTCTCAGGGGAAGTGAAAGAAGATTAAAAAAAGTTGATATTCCATATCTGTCATTATTTGCATTCAGAAAGAGAAAGGCTGTGACGCTTTTCATTTCAAATCGAGACCTCTAATTTAAAATGTTTTCCCTACAAAAATCAGGATTCTACCACCAGAGGTGTGCTAATGGAGAGTGATGCAGATGAAGTCCTTGAAGAAAGAATCACCGAGAAGAGAAAAATGAGCCTAAGTAAGGCTTTCCAGTGCCTGATCAGTGATTCAAGTCCTGCTGGATTTCAATTTAACAGATCAAGTTTGTGAAATTAAAAATGTAGTGAAAAAAACAACAACAAACCAAAACCAAAACCAAACCACAACATAAAAAGGAGGCTAAAACAAGAAAGAAAAGATACTATCTAGACTGAACATATTAGGTGGGTGAATAATATGAAGTTCCAAGATGGATAAGTTAATCGTCATAAAGCCAATGGCACATGATGTGGGAGGATGGGATGTTGCTCGTCACTCACAGGCTCGGGCTGGGCTGCAGTGCCAGGACTCCGCGCCAGGGCTCTCTCTCTATGCCAGAGAGCAAAGAGGATCATCCCGGGTATGCTTGTGACCTCCGTCCGTCCCTGAGGGTCTCTGTTCCCGAGTTGTCGCTCCCCACCTAGTGACCTGCAGCAGAATTACAGGAGCTTTTGGTTTTTTT
This sequence comes from Neopelma chrysocephalum, assembly GCF_003984885.1. Taxonomy (NCBI): domain Eukaryota; kingdom Metazoa; phylum Chordata; class Aves; order Passeriformes; family Pipridae; genus Neopelma; species Neopelma chrysocephalum. The sequence continues at coordinate 960,212 of NW_020897716.1, read as the reverse complement.
CCTGTAGGAGGGGTCATGAGCCCTACCTACTTAAACCCTCTCTTTTATTTAGGCACTTATTTTGCACCTTTACATACAGCAGGCGAATAAATTATATCCTGAATGAATTAATCTATATGAAAACTTTATCAAGCAATAGACAGAACTGAAGAGATAGCCTAAGGAGACATCCTGTACATTCCTGTTTATCCTCTGTTTCCACCATCTATTAAAATGAAACATAGTTTTTCCCTCCACCAAGTGTAACACTGAATCGTTATAGTTCTGACTGAATGTGGACCAATATTTTTCTGCAGTGGATCGTAAAGAAGATATGGATAATATTTCCTACTACACTGTGACTGACCCTTCCTTTTTGTCAGAACATCTGTGCAGCAGGAAACGGATTTGCCTAATTTATTTTAAAGATATGATTAGGCAACAAGTTTGAGGCACAATGGCAAATGGGGTTTTCAAATGTCTGACTACTAAACTCATAGAAAATGCGGTTTTTGTGCAGAACCAGTGGTGCAGCTGTGACTCTGCAAGTCACATGCAAATGGTAATTGTGCTTCAAAGCCTGAACCTCCACTTAGCATTTGCCGCTCCATAAAATAGTTCAGCATACCTTAAGTACCTGTTTTCAAGGTATAATAACTATTATTTTTTGCTTCAATAATGTATTGTGCACCTAGAAGAATACTATTTTAAGCCTTCTGATGGCTTATGTAAGGCTTACTTATGTTTCAGTTTAGTTTAAACTCAACTTACTAGTTCAGTTTAGTTTAACAGTTATTCCCTATTCATCTACACAGAGAAATTTTTATTAATTTCTTTTCTACCCTCTCACCCTGTATCTCAAGTCAAATATCCAAGCAAAGTTAAAGACATTCTGAAGTCATGGCTAGGCTTCGCGAACGAAGATTTGGGAAGGGCTCTGCCCACATTTGTTGCAGGTGCGTTGGTGGCTAAAAAGGCCAATATGAGACAGGCATGTCCGGTTGCAAAAGGCACAGCAGAAAGACTCCTTAGGTGGTATATTCTGCAAGGCACGATTCTTTCTGCGTTGTCTTTTCTCCTCAAAACATTCTGAAGTAGTCGACGATAAATCTACACATCAGAAATACATCATATAGGAAGTACATACTATTTCTTTCATTTTGGGTGCTTAATATTGGATACTCCAGATGGTAAATCTCTATGCCTTGGGACCAAAAGTCAGGAAGCCTTCATGAAGGTTGATGTCTGCTAAGCACTCATTTTGCATTGGATTTGTTAAGTGCGTGCCTTTGGCACTAAGGCAATTCTCAAACTCAGTTTGTGAGCCTTAACTACTTTGTCTGCATCCCAAGATCCAACAAAAGCAGCAATATTTCTAGGTATGAACTGCTCTTAATCTTCTTAAGATTAATTAATTTTTTTCAAAATGTTTTTTATAGACAAAAAGGAAAAGAGAAAAAGAAAGAAAAAAAAAATAATGGGGGCTTTCCAGCCAGTATTCTTTCCTCTCTGATGTCCCATGAGGAGGAAAGGGTTCTTTGTCAGGTTAGACTTACATGTCTTGTAAGTAAAATGACAAATTCCTTATAAGTGTGAAAACTAAATTCACACTTTGAAGATTCTTGCTTTAATTTTTCCTGCCTGTGTGGTTTCCTAGACTTGGTAAATGAGAGTAGGAAACATCCAAAATTATCAAACCTAAAAAAAAAAAGTCTCACATGCTTAAAACCTGTGGGTTATAATCCTACTCCTACCAGTAACAGCAGCAAAGCTATAAAATTTTACTTCATTTAGGATCAAGGCTTAGGATTCATTATGCTATAGTGAAGATATTTGAAATGAAATCATTAAGATGTCAAATATGTTGGAAAATGACAGCATCAGATACAATGCAATTTAAATTTCACTAGCCTTAAACCAAGCCAAACTAAGCCTAACTTCTGTACTCTTTCAAGGCCAACTGTATTTTAGATGCTGTTGGTTCAAACTTGCTCAGAGTAGATGATTTTTGGTCTGAATTTGACACCTGCACCATTAACAAGAAATATTTACAATTTAGAAAGACAGTATATAATCTAGAGTAGCTCCTGTAGATTATAATAGATTATAATATATCATATCATATATTATATTTATTCCATAAACTCTCCTGATCTTCTAGCATTCTAAGTTTTGCAGCAGCTTTTAGCAAGTTTAATCTCAGCATGTCAGTGAATTAGGACTCACTCAACTGATACATCTGTTGCCACTAACTTGCCCCACTTGCTTTTAGTTTTGAACTGTCTCCAAGTAACTAATTTGTTATGAGGCAACATCTGTACCTGCATAGGTTTGCAAAAATATTGCAAAGCAAAATAAACATCTGAAATGACAGCCTTGAAAATGCCAGTATTTTATTAGATGTCTAACTGCTCATGCAGATTTATGCCCAAATATTTAAAGAGATGGGCCCTGGAAGCTGAAGTCTAGCTAGGTTCCATGTAGAAATAAATGAGAGAGAAAAAAAGAGTATATAATTTAAAAATACAGGTAAAAAATTACAGTCTACTGATGGCAGGGTTATAGATGGGAAGACTAATGCAATGAAGATGGAGGAAAGCAGGTCTGTTTCGTAATACTCATTTGTGTGCAAGCTTGGAGAAGCTCTGCTTTCAAAATGGATTCAATAAACACAAGTCATGTAATTTCAATCAGTGGTGTTTCTAAGTGAATATATGATTTATGTAATTGTATGAAAGTGCAAAAGCAGAAAGCCTAGGAATCAAAAAAAGTAACAGAGTTACAGCGAGATTGAAGTGCAGTGCAAAATGTTAGTGACAACTGGAATGTGTTACTTCATTTTGTTTTCTACTTTGGTGTTAAAATTTGTTGAAAGAAAAAAAATTGTTATAGAGACAGGTGACATCTAGTAATACTGTACGTATTAATTGATAGTTTTATGAACTACATTAGTCATTTGGTACATTATATGAGCAAGGAAATTATAGTTCATTTAGTTTAATATTCATGTTAGATAAAATTATGAAGACTATATAAAAGTAAAAGTATATTCAGTAATGATGACAAAGATCTGTTATCAGCTTGTCATGTAAATTAGGAAGAAGCAGGTGAAACTGATAGTTGTAGATGATAAACTACAGACTTTTACAAAGTGACAGATATCACTTCTCCTGGTTAAATTAGAAATAATATTTTAATGTCCTATCAATGAGAGAATGACCATTTTCATCCCTTCATTTTCCTTTCATCATTTTAAATAAAATTGTTGAAAATCATTGCATTTATAATTTCTCCTGAGTTAATCAGAGTAGACTACAGATAGTTCAATTAAATTGTACTTCAACATTTCTTTCCTAGAGCAATGCCTTTCTGTTGAGTTTCTATCATAACCTATCAGGAGGATTTTGTGTCCTGTTACTTTTCTATTTTTAGAAAAGGTGAAACTGTCTTATTCACCTTTTGGCATTTACATAGAATCACAGACTGGTTGAGGTTGGAAGGAGCTTCTGGAAGTCATCTCATCCAACTCCCTATCTCATCTCAAGCATGGTCATCTAGAGCCATGTGCCCAGGACCATGTCCAGATAGTTTCTTAATATCTGACTCCAAGGATGGATGCTCCACAACCTCTCTGGGCAACCTGTGCCAGGGCATCACTGTCCTCGCAGTGAAAAAAGTCTTTCCTGGTGTTCAGAGGGAACCTCCTGTGTTTCAGTGTGTGCCCAATTGCTTCTTGTCCTATCAAGGGCTTAACTGGAAATAGCCTGGTTCAATCTTCTTTGCACCCTCCCTTCAGGTATGGTAAGGGTCCCCTGAGCTTTCTCTTCTCCTGGTTGGAGCTTTTTCTCGTTGGAGTGAAGTTCTGGTCCCTTCAATGTCTTGATGGCCTCTCGACTCTCTACAGTAACTCCCTCTCTCTTCTGTTCAGAGGAACCCAGAGTTGGCTAAGGATTTTCATGCACATGTTTCACTAACCATGTGTGGTGTGCTAGTCTTGGTCCACCCAGCTGCTCACTCACTCCCCCTCCTCAGGGGCACAGAAAGAGAAAATAGGATGGGAAAACTTGTGGGCTGAGATAAAGTCAGGGAGACTACTTACCAGCTACTGTCAGGGGCAAAACAGGCTCAACATGGAGACATTTGACAAATTGAAATAGATCCAGGCAGTGAGAAACAAAAAGACAAACCTTTAAACAACACATTTCCTCCTCCCTTTCCCAGAGTCCATTGCACTTCTTTACTATCACCTCCTCTTTCCTCTGCAGAGTGGCACAGAGGGTGGCCTTGATCATCCACAACCACTTCTCTCTTCCACTCTTTTCTCCTCACACTCTTCCCCTGCTCCTGAGTGGTCTGCAGTCCTCCAGGATAACCCTGCTCCAGAATAGGTCCTCGATGGCTGTATCTCAGTCAGTAAAACTCTGTTTCTGCACCTGAAGCATCTTCTCCTCTGACCTGGTGTGACTTCTGCTGGTTATCACTCTTGGTTTTTTCCTCTCCTCCTCTGCCTGTACAACATTTTATGGCCTTTCATTAATATGTTTTCTCAGAGGCACAACCAGCTTGGGTGATGGGCTCAGCTTTGCCCTGAGGTGGGTGTGTTGGCTGTCATGACTGTGTCCTCCTGGGGCAGCAGAGACGTCTTCCCTCAGAGGCCACCCCTGAAGCCTCACCACTTCACGCACACCCGCAGTACATCTTCCATGGTCTTATGCAGCTGCTGTGTCAATGTTGTCATCTCACCTTTTCTGCCCTCATGCCTGGTGTGTAACAGGGATATCTGCTGCTGATGTCCTGAGGTTGAGGCATGCAGCCAGAGATGGAAAGCTTTCTCTGAGCATTATCTGGCTGCCATTCCTAGCAACTGAAGGGTATGTCTTAAATACTTTCTTGACTCTAGGTCATTTATGGAAACTTAGAAACTTAACCCATACTAAGAAATTACAAATTATACCCCCTAATGAGCTCTAGTTCACTCAGGCCTAGGGAGCTCTCCTTTTCATTTTAATAGGGGTTTGCCCAAGTACAAACTCAATATATGAACCTGCACTTCTGTTCTTCTTTTAAAATTCCTGGTGGAATAACTCTATTAGTAACTCTAGCAAAGAGTTTTCTTCCCTCTGTTGCTAAACTGAGAGCAAAATCTTGAGAAGCGCCTTGCATTTACTTTTCCATTTCAGTTAAAGAGAACAGTGCAGACCTGGATGACTCAGGCTAGTATTAGGTTAAACATCTTTGATCCTTTTTTTTGTCCTCTTTTTTATTTCTTGCCTTTAAAAAATAAAAAGCCAAACAGAACCAATCAGAAAACTCCACCCATTCCTGAGTTTGATGGAAAAAGGAGTGGAGAATAAAGTGAAAATGCAATCAGCATTACCTGAAATGTCATGGACTTCAAAATAAAAAATACTGGGATAAATCCTACACTGGATTGAAAGTCAAAGCAAACTAGATTCCACTGTTATACCATGACTATTCTTTTAGGACTAAATGGTATAGCAAAGAACTGTTTCATATCAGCATTGCTATGTATGGTTTTTTCTTTTTTTTTTTTTTTTTTTTAGCATTTTTCTTCCTTTCCTAATTGATTCTACAGCATCAAGGGTAAGAGACAGAAATTTCAGAAACCCTGAAATTCTAAGTGTTGGAGGGTTATTCCTGTTGCACAACCACAATAACTGAGGAGCTCACAGAGTGGAAGTGGAGCATAAGGAGCCGCCAGGACACAGAGATAAAAGTGTACTACAGTCTAGGGCACTGTAGCATTAAACAGACAAATCAAAGGCCCTGAATTAGATGCCTGCAGCCAGGCATCTAATTAAAGCAGGTTTCTAGAGCACAGCAAGTATTAAGCCGAATCTCTTGTATTTGTTGCGGAAATTTAACCCAGGTCTTCCACCTACTGAGAGAGCATTTTGTATAAAATCAAATTTTTCTATGCTCAGTTCTTTAAAAGAAGTGTTTTAGTCTTCCAGAGAGACAGAAGCACCTGTGTGGTCAAAAGTCTAGGGATAGGAGAGGAAAATGAGGCTGTGAAGTCTACTTTCTATGAAGATTTTTCCTTTGTTGCCTATTTCTAGGTGGTTGTCTGCTTAATCTTGGAATTTAAAGATTTTTAGTATAACACAGTTGCCTCTTCCATTGCATTGCATGAGAGTCTATGGCTCTGGCATCCACATGAGTAAACAGAAGGGAGAGGGCAAAGGTGGGAGGAGGAAGAAGAGGGGAAGTAGGTACTTAAAAACAGTCTGATGCAATTCTGATCATCCATGCATGTCCATCCTCTTCCCTAATTCTTAGTCCTATTCTCTCAAAACTGGAGGAGAAGATCAGCTTTATGCTTGAAAAGTGGCCAAAGAGAGGGATCTGAACCCTCCCTGGGAGACTGCCGGCACTGCATAGGCTCTACTCCATTCACAGAGGAGGGATTGCTTATCTCCCTCTTGTTGATTCGGTCCCATGTTTCCTAAAAAGCTGACCACGTGGAGAACCAACCAAAATGAGTGATATCCAGAAAGTGCAGGGAGGGACCAGATTTCCTTTTATCTGCTTTCATAATCATATTGGTTTTTTATCCAGTTATGATTTCATGTAAAATGCACACAAAGTCCATGTTCAGGAAACAAAGTTTGGACTATATTTCAGTCACCATTTCAAAAATATTGATCTCTGTTTTCAAGAACAGCTTTAAATGTCATTACTATATCCTGAAATCACTACTAAAATCAACTGTTTAGGGTCATCTAATCTGCTCTTCTATCTCGTATACTTTGGTAGCTTTTTTACATTTGTCACTTCTTAAACACAGATTTCTTTCCATAGAAGGAAATGAAAATTTACAAACACACCTCTCCCTTCTCTTTCATCTGCCTTTCCCTTTTAAATAGTTTTTTCTCCCTTGGGCACTTTCCTGGGAAATGGAAGATGTAGTTACAACATCTCTGAAATCTTGAGAGAAATCATATAAACATTACTTCACAGCCCAAAGAGGTGATGCTGCCACCCCCTCCAGCAACTGCTGATGCACAGTTCTGCCTATGTACTGGATTTGTGTGGCCAGGTTTTGGCAGCAGGGGTCTACAGGAGTGTTTTTGCTAGAAGCTTTTCTTGTGTCTGACAGAGCCAATGACAGGCAGCTTCAAGACAGACCCACTGCTGGCCAAGGCTGGGCCCATCAGCAACAGTGGCAGCGCCTCTGGAATAACAGAGTTGAGAAAGAAAAAAACACCAATCCTGCAGGCACCAAGGTCAGTGAAGAAGGAGGGGGAGGAGGTTTTTTAGTTACTGGAGCATCCCATCCCACTGAACTGCTGAGGAGGGAGAAGGTAGGGGATTCAGAAGCGAAATTGTTCCCAGGAAGAAGGAAGGGGTGGGGGGAAGCTGTTTTTAAGATTTAGTTTTGTTTCTCATTAGCCTACTATGATGTGTTTGGTAATAAATTAAGTTAATTTCCCTAAGTCAAGTCTGTTTTGCCCATGATGGCAACTGATGAGTGATCTCTCCCTGTCCTTATCTCAAACCAGGAGCTTTTTGTTATATTCCTCTCCCCTAACCTGCTGAGGAGGGAAATGGACACATGGCATCCAGCCAAAGTCAACCTACTATAGCCTACCAGAGCAGACCAAAAAAATTACAATTTTTTGATGATTCTGAGGACTGAAGATTTGGATTTAAAAATATAGGTCCCACTAAAGTCCTACCTAAAGCATCCTAATCTTCTGGGGTCTGGAACAGAGGACATTAAATACACAAACCATGTAGCTGACTTTTGCCTACAGAGTAAATGCAGAGAGACCATAAGAAAAAGAAAGCCTGAAATAATGTCAGCTACCTGCTTTGAACATTAAGATAAAGGAAATGCAAGTGTCATTGTTGAGCTTTTATATTTTATTTAAAAGTTTCATTCTATTATTTCTTTTAAAATGTTGGAGTGAAAAAGTAAAGGTAAGAACAAAAGAAAAAAGGAGGGAAATTAAATGTATATGCTCAGAGTCTAAATCAGAAGTGCCTAGTTACTGCTGTCTATAACTTGTAGATTTAGTGTTTTTAAAAGGCAGTTAGATTCACAACTGCACTGAATTAAATGCGCTTGTAGACATATAGATATAGATGCATTTGTCAGAATTTGCACTTTCTTAACTATGCAGCTGTTACTTCAGTTACTTTTGGTTGTTGCCTGTTTAGCTACAGGACAGGACTATTTTCTCTACCTGTTATATTACCTGTCAGCCACCATCATTATGGAGATCTGAATGGAGAAAGATCCATGGAATATTATAAAGGAAAAGTAATAATGAAAATAGAAGGTCAGTATAAGCAGCACAGCTGCCCCAGCAGCTTAACAGCAGCATGTTCATTAAGTCTCCAGGTTATAAGTTCCCTGCTTCTTCAAAGCAAATGCAATAATTACCAAACATGTATTTTTGCCCTAGTCATGCCCCAGTCACAGCTAGAAAGTAAGGCTCAAGTGAACACATTCACTTCACAAAATCCATTTCAGGAACCCTCAGAGAGCATCCCCCAATCCACGTGCAGGGCTGATCAAAGGACCACCCTTTAGGAAGGGGATACCTAGACGAAATCAAGAACCTAAGGAAAGCCAGCATACTGCCATAGTGAACAGGTACATGATAACTAATGTCGGTCACACCAAAACAAAATAATGACCAAAGAGGGAAACACAGGTAAATGTAATGTAGAAAATATTACCACATGTATAATAATACCTTTGTACTCTGGTGGAATATTGTGTCCATTTCTGGACTATACTAGCATGACAGGTTCATTGGCGGGAGAATTAAATTTTGAAAAAAAGATTTCTGTATAAGAAATAACTCATTTTAGAAAAGACTCATTTCAGGTAAGAGATGGATAACATGGGTACATTGTGAGTAGGACTGAGCTGCTTGTTTTTCTTCACCCTACCTGAAGATAAGCTCTGGAATTTTCTGCATTGTCTGAAGGCACTGCACTGAGAGGAAATACTTGCTTTCACACGATGCATAAATGAACTCCTCATTGAAAAACAGCATTATGCCCAAGAGATTTAAAAGACTCAAAGTACGTGTTGATATGGCTAATGAGAAACACCATCGTTGCTGAACATAGTTGCATCAAAAAAAAAGGAATAAAACCTTTCATGCTCCAGTGAAGAAGACAAACACTAACAAGCAGAAGCCAGAGAGGAACTTTCTTTACCATATAAAGACAGAAACTAGAATATGAATTTTTACAATTCTGAGAAAGAGAGGTTACTAACCTGCATAGAGCAGTGCTCTAAGTTCCTATTTAAATACCAGGGTTGGGAAGGGCTTTCTATTTAAAGAAAATACGTAAGAAGATAATTAGTCTTCAACATATCACAGTACACCTTAAACTCTCAGATTTAATGCACAATTAGGGTTCAGCAGTGTTTGAGCAATGGCCTTACCCTACCAGCAAGGTGGAAAGAGCTCTGGTGCTGGAAGAAGGAAGTTATGTTCTGATCAGTTGGTTTTGCACTGCTGGTATTTGCATTGACTTCAGGTCAAGAGAATCTGCAGAATTACATGTATCTAAAAGACATTTAGAAAAACCTATGGGTTGGGTTTTTTTGTTTTGTTTTTTAATATTGCTGTCATGTTTCATCAGATCTGCCAAGCCTCAGTTAGAGGAATTAGCCAGGCAATTTTGGCATAAGGAAGCAAGTGGACTGAAATGTGCCTAAAACTTGTCTCCCAAAAGTCACCAAGCCAGCATTGCTAATGCTAATGTTTTGTTTTTCCAAATGCTCAATAGTCACAAAAAGTATAAAAGAAAATGGGATCTGCTTGATAAAATGCACATTTCTTACAACGACAAAAAAATACTATCTCTATTTTTTATATTTTTTCATTTCTCTATCATCATCTTACAATGTCATCTATTGAGGATTTTTCATTACAATTACTTTGAAATAAACATGCCAAGTTGTTTTTCCGAGCAGATAAAAACTAACAAACTCTTTCACAATAATTCAAGCTTCAAATTGAAGTCATTTTAGTGGTGTAATACATGTCCTGTTTTATATTTAGAGAAGATATTTTCAACACAAAATAATATTCCACATTCCAGAGCTCAAACTACTTCAAGACAGAGTTTAAGCTAGAAATCTCAGGGACTGTCATCTCTTCAGTGTTCATTGCTCTTTCACGTTCTCTGCAAAGTCATCCGTAACAGATCTTAGAATCATAGAATGGTTTGGGCTGGAAGGGGCCATTAATAGTAATCTAGTCCAATGCCCAAGATATACAGACAAGGCAAAATACTACCCCTTCATACAGTCCAAGCACAGTCCTAAATAACACTTCTGACTTCATTCTCACCAGACTGGTTGTCCTCTCCAGGGCAACGTGTCGGGTAGTCCCAAAGCTGTGCATGTACATATGTCTGTAGCAGAATTCACTTGCCCATCAGACTGCTCTTTCTTACATACCGACTCATTTACTACTGCAGAGAAAAGGATTTTGTATATATTCCTGGGGTTTTGGAGTGAACTTCTCAATGGTTTTCTCCTGAAAAAGACAATGAGCAGCCCTGATACAAAAATAACACTTTTTAAAAAGAATAGGTATTTGGAGTAACTTGAAATGAATAAGTAGCATGCTAAAAAGTACTGATACTTTCTTACTTATTTCTTTTGCTCCCCTCTGGTCAGTTTTTATTATCTTTGAGAAGAAGTGTGTTAGTTATGAAATTGTCACTTCTGAAACCTTGGGGGTTTCCTTTGCTATCTAAAATTTTTATGACTCAATAACTCCTTGAACTTCCTTTCTAGTTACCTTCAAAGATTTTTTACCAGGACTGAGTTGAATATAAGCTTTGGGACATGCCAGTGTTTTCTTTCTTTCCACATGAAGGAAGTGATTCTAAAGCAATTCCACTTGTTGTCATTTGCGGGTTACATGTTTTTCTCTGTTACAACATTTTTTCAATTCTCTGTGTGTTTGCAGAAAGAAATGCGTACCTGTTTTATTGTCACCCTATGCTTGGATGTATTTTCTTTTCACTTTTTTAAAATAGATTCCCCAAATCAATTTTCTTCAATGTTTTCTCAGGATGTGAATGGGACTAAAACTCTAAATTGCTTTTCATTTATATTAACATCTTCTTTTCTCTCTCAATGAGTATGCTTCAATCTCAGAAACTAATCTCCCGTATTTTCATTTGCTTTCCACTTCATTCCATATGCTCTTCTGGTAGCCTCTGTGTTGTTTCATAATAAGCCAAAAGTTTCTCACAACAATACAAATCACATAAATTTTTCCATTGCTTGCTGAAGGGCGATTATCAGACCATTCTCAGCGATCTGCATGTCAGGCTCTTAAGACCTTCCTTTGCTCATTGAAAGGATATGATAAACTAGAAATTTCTCTAGCAGCTTTTTAAATGGCAGATACATTCTTTGAATGAGCCATTTGTATTTCAATGAGAATATACATCTCTGACAAGGCTATCCAGAGTGTATCTTCTGAGTTGGGCACTGATTTTTCTCATTTATTTTTAAGTTTCATTATGATATGATGATGACATGAAGCTTATTTCTCCTACTTACCTTGAAAGTGGGAAACATATTTTTTCTCTCCATTGTTCCCCAAATTCAGTGTTATCATTTTAATAAGTAAGAGAATGCATTCCCTTTTATAGCTAATCACATTTTTATGTAATGTGATTACAACATTACAACTGTAATGTTGTACAGTGACACATATTTTGGGAACATAGAAAGACAGGCATAGAAGTTGATTGGGCTGAATTGTTCTTCCAACTCTGCATCCTGTCTCTCACAGCACAAAGACTTTAATGAATATTTCTTAAGGAACCAAAGAGTAGGAATATTCACGGTGGATAATTATGAAAAACTTTGTCCACAGTGAGAAGTCTGTCTTCATTAGTGAATAAGTTAGTTTGTGACTGGAGACATAATGACTTTATAAATTACTTACCATATTTACTGCAAAAGGCCAGCAAAGATGTTCAGGACCTCTCCGTAATGTTAAAGATCACCATCACAGAAATGGTGCCTGTTCTCCTTATCTACATAAGTACTTAAATGGTACCTACATTGAGCTAAAACTTAAAGCTCAGTGGCGATGGGTTCAACTACTAAATTTTGAATATTTTCTCTCCCCCTTAGGGTTATATTGTTTGACTTTCGGTTTTATTAAAGATTTGATTTTTCCTGTATTTAGAGAAAATGTAATGGTAAAGAAAAATACCTACTTTTTTTCATATAGCGTTCAGTATTTTATATGGTCTTGTCATATCTTTTAAAATTCATCTCTTTCCCAAGTGAGACAATCTCTCATCACAGAAATTGTACCGTGCTCTTGGTAATTTTCATCACCTATTTCTACATCTTCTTTATCTCTTTTTCAAATAGATTGACCAGGATTGAGCACATACTGTAGCTAGGGCACATCATTGACATTATAATAGTTTCAGAAAGACAGTATGTCCCATCCTTTTACACTATAATATCTTATTTGTTGCTTTGGGGTTTTTTTGATCACTGTTGTACAGATCTTCATTCCACCGCATTCACAGTAAATTAGGAAAGCTAAACCCGTCTGACTTGTGCAAATAAGTGCTTAGGATCCGCATTATCACCTTATAGACAATACTGTATTTCATCTGTCATCATGTTGCTCATTTGACTCTGGCATTCCTGCCCTTTCATTTACTTACGAACTTACCTTATTTTAAAATTTACTATTTTGTTCTTCTCTATTTCAGAAGTGTGCTCTGTATCATTAATACCAAAACCACTCTGTTTCCAGAATGTTAAAGGAGATGGTCAACATGGACAGAGTTACCACAGGAATTTATGGTTAAACATAGCCCATCATAAACTTAATAGAGTTTCATTTGAGCGGTTCAGGTGTGAAAATCTGATGCTATCTGGTCACCTAGCAGCTTGCCAGACCCTGTCAGCCTAGTAAAGCACTTGTATACCTAGAGGGATAGCCTGGAGATATATGAGGATATGGGTGACAGTGCCAGCTAGAGCATCTGCTTTTTATGTCACTGTGAAAAGGTATTCCTGGCTCACTGATAACCCAGGCAGGACTACACACAGGTTTTTTCTATTCAGTGTCTATTATGGTATATCCTCTATGATTCATACACTGCTATCAGAATGGCTCTCTCTCTTCAAACCCTTTTTGAGCTGTCGTTTCTTTCTTGAAAGCAATCAGCTTTTATTAAAAAGTGTTCTTATCATAAAACAAAATACAAAGAAGTAAAATAAAAAGAAACAAAATGACTCCTTTTGCTTTTTAAAGGAAAAAAATGCTTGCCCGTGTGTATTTGCATGTATAAAATTTTGGAGGTTTGTATTTGCATGTATAAAATTTTTGGGGATTTGCCTTATTCATCTTGATTTTTGGTTAAAAAAATTTTTTTTGTTTTTTTGTAGGGACAGTTGATATTAGGATTTTTGCTACAAGACCACTGAATTTCGTTAACAAAACCTGACAACATTCTGAGTTTCTAGGAAATGTATTGTTGTCATCATGACTGGATGTCTGAGACTAGATAAATTCCTACACATGTTGCTATTATCCATCCTAAAGGTAGTTCTGTTGTTAGCTTTAACATCCCACTCTTGTAAGTACAATTCTGAATCAATGGGTGTTAACATCTTATCCCTGCTGTGGATGGTTTGACATATGTGATGATTTCTGCAGCCCAACTCAAAAGGTAGTCTTGAGTCATGTGATTTCTTGAGTGCTACAAATTAGCATCTAATTTTGACATCCATATTTGCAAAAGGAGAAAATAGTCTGTAAATGGCTCATGAAACAATTCTCCCTTTGCTCTGAGAAGATTTTATTAGATACACTGTTAGTCATGCAGTAAATTTACAATTCTAAATTCCTTAAAGGGAGTAGTAAATTTTATATAGCAGATTGAAGGAAATAAGAATAATTTCTATATTGATAAATAATCCTAGTTACCTTTCTATTTCCACCTTGAAACTACAAGGTTAAAAAAGTAGTATCATAGAAATGGTCTAGACAGTCTAGGCATCTTCTGTACTTTAATTCCCAAGACTTTGACTTCTCTAAGGATGGGATTAGAACATGTCAGCCAGTCTTGGACATATAACTCTGACATGCTGATAGAACCTTGATTTCCCCTATAAGGCTATAAGATGCTTAATGATTTTCAACCAAAAAAATTCATAGCTTCTAATAGTGCTTTCAAGATCTAGATTTCCCTTATTTCCTCTAAAAATGTTTCATGATCAAAATAAAAGAAACCTTTAAAATGAACAAGTAATGGTACTGAAATATGTCTTAAATTGAGAACAATTGGCATTTAGAAGAGAAAAATCAGGTTTTACTTTCAGTTGCGGTTGAATCTTTGGAAATTTTTTTCTTCCTTATTTTTTTTAATTGTCTTTTCTTTTAAGAACTATTGAAAAGAGAACAAAATAAGACCCAAAGAATAGACAAAAATGATTGATAGAACTTCTAATCTCACCTTCTCTGTTAGTTTTAAGAGCTGAGGAGGGGAATGGGGGGGTCAGTCTTGTACTTTTATGTACATTTCAGAACCAGTTCAACGAGTGCTCTTCAATTTCATTTTGCCACAAGTTATAGCAGCAACCAGAGCAGCGCTGCTGCTGCTCCATGCTCTCTGATGCTATGTCTATCACATTATAAGTACCCTTTTGTTCCTTCTGTTAATCAAATACAGCTATAGACCAGCTATGAAAAATAAAAGCTCTTTTTCTCTGTGTTTTAAGGACAACCAAGTGTTAAATGTGAAAACCCTTCTGCTATTTTTTTTCACTCAGGATTAAAATTCAAGTGAAAGAATTAACCTATCTGCCTCTACACTCCACAGGGATTTTTATTATTCAGATTTATTCATTAGAAGACTTGCTATTCATGCTTGCTCTATTTGCTTTCATTAAATGTTTGGCATTATATGTCTTCCTATTGCATTACTATCTAAAAAATAAAAGAAGAAATCTGAGCGCTGTGGTATAAAATTCATATATCCTCACCAATATAAATTATATATTCTTTTAATAGAAAATAGCAGGGAGTAAACAATATCAGGCAAATATAAATTTAAAAAAAAATAGTGAACACGTTTATAGCCCCTGAAAAGTAACTTTCTTCCGATGGAAACACATATGCTGCACCTGCATCCTGATTTGTATTTTGAAATACTGCAATTAATTTCTTTTTCAGTCATTAAACACATTTACAGAACCTAGAGTTGATTCAAAGAGATATAAATGTATTCTTCTTGTTTCACATGCAACAGAACAAATGCAGTTCCCAGAATGATGAAATACCCACCTACTCAACATTTCAATGAACCCATTAAAAAAATCATGGAAAACAGTTGTTAGTGAAAAAAGTCCACCAGCTGTTGTTTCCTCAACATGAAACTGGTTCTCAAAAAGTCACTTGAAATTTTGTTGTTCTTTTCATTTGGACTAATTTCCACCTGGCAGGGTGGCTCTCCTGTACCAGGGTCTTGCTTCTCCGGGAGTGGCTGTGGTGGTTTGTCAGTCCCTGTGTTCAGGTAACCCAACCCCTCTTTTGGCTGAGGTTGATCCTTAACCTAATGCTTGGGCTCAAACCTTGCAGGCTTGGGTCTGGCTGCTGTGGACTTAAGGGCAGATTCCATGTCTCCTTTCCTGCAGGGCTGGATGTTGGTCTGAGTAATCTGGCAAGTGTCCCTGTGCACAGTCTTGGGTAACTGAATTTTCAAATCTCTTTTACCTGCCTTGTGAGCTGTGCCCAATACTGTGCTCAGCACAGCCACCTTCATCAGAAGAGTCACATTGTTTCCCTCAGCAAGGGAAGGCACAATTTGATGGCAGCAATAGGGACATAAAGCCCCAGTGCCCAGGACCAACCTGTGCTATCAGCCATTTCTAGGGTCACTTGGCAGCAGTCACAAGTGCAGCCTCTGCCTTATCTTGTCTCATCCTGGACTTCACAGACCAGAGACACTGCCATGAAATAATAAATTATCATAATCTAATTTATGTGACAGTGATATCGCTAGTGACTCCTTCAGCCGAGGATGTTCAACAATTTCAGTAGATATCTAACCTTGCATCACCACATCCTTCTCCTCTCAGACTTTTCTCCTACCATCCACAGTCTCACAGTGCCATGCTGTCAGTGTAACTGTATCTCCTCAAATAATCATAGACGAGGCTTGAACTCCAGTTGGTGCACTTGAATAATAATTCTTGGTCAGCAAATACATATGGGGCCAAGTTTAAAGTGCTATTCAGGAAGAAGAGACGTATCAAGGTCGTGCTGCTTAACCCTCATTAACTCCCAGCAATCTCCGGGCTGTTTGTTCTCATAAAACTTAGGTCACACCCTTTCTAAACAGCTATGTAAAAACACACACAGCCCCATGGGGAGCAGTCAGCCCTTGGGTGCAGCCCTGACAGTACTGCGGCTGGGCCTCTGGCTGGCCAGGGCAGGGCTGTCTGAGCTAGCACTTGGCCTCTACCTCATCTTCATACATTTGGGTTGAAACAGCTCTAAATTGGATGGTCTATGAGCCTTTCTTTGGAGCTCATATTTTTCTAACCCTTTGCCCTGTGCTTTCTTTATGTCTACTTGCTCACTGGTGATATACATATAAGGGCAGTGCTGTCCATAGACTTTAAGCTCCTTTTCCAGGACAAAGAAGGCAGTAATGGATCCAGCAGCATTAATGAAGAGCAGTGAAATGGCACTCAGCCAACCCAGAGCAGTCATTAATGTTAATAGGACTCTCCTGTGTGCCCCTCTCCTCCACACACAGAGAGCTCACTTCACAGGAAGCATCAGACAGCCCTCCTCAGGGCACTACAGTCAGCTTCAGTCCTTCTGACATATACCCAGTAGATCAAAGGTCAGTGCAAATAGAAAATCTCTATTAGTTACTCCTTAAGCATGTATTCACAGCAGTTATTGTCACCTATTTTGGTTCAGTGGCATGAGCACAGCAAGGTCAGCTAAAATGAGGACCTTCTCTTAAAAAGATAAAAAGAAAAAAAAAGAGAGAAAACAAAAAAATTTTTTAAATCCATAATGATAATTGTTTCCTCAAAATGAAATTTTTATTGCATTTATATAATTAAATGAAAAGAAACAATCCCTGGATTCTCTAAGCATTTATATAAGAGAGATCAGATATTTTGGTCAATAATTAATTCATGGGTTTTTTGTCACTCTCTTTTTTTTTCTACTTTGAACAGGGTTAAGAGAAACTCCCTTAATAGTGATTGCAGAAATTAAAGTCTGTTGTGCAAGAGGTGTTTATTCTGGTCACAGGCTGAGCTGTTGTTTTCTAGGAAATTTTACACATAATACAACAGTGCTTAAGTGACAGAGCAACCTCAGTTACTGCTGCTGTTCATCTGAAATACTACCAGCTTTCGAACAAAAAAACCCCCTAAATCAAAGTCCAAAGTGAGGAAGAAACCAACATACAGGCCACAGCCATTTTGCTGTGGAGATGATGAGACTCAAAGCCCAGTGTAGCTCCTGAGAGGAGCAGAACAAATCTCCGTCATAGCGTAGCCAATGATATTGATGTGTTTCAGATCTGGAGCCAGGCAAAGGTTTCCCTGCTTGAGCCTATACCTACCACGAACATTAATTCCTGAAGAGCACAAATATTTGTTTTAAACTTATTGATCAGATGTCATCAGAGGCAATAATGTAGATCCCAAAGACTTGTACTATAGCTCAAATTCAGTCAGTTATACTGGCCTTCTAGGCAAAGTGTGGAATTATTGATATTTATCTGTACTTTATACGGTAAATTATATAATTTTGAAAAAATCACAGTAATTTGGAAAATTATATTCTTTAGCATAGTCCAAATTTGCCTGACAGACCACATCTGTAAATTGGATACTTCCCACATTGTGATGTTTCTTCGAATATCATCTAAAGGTTTTATACAAGGGAAGAAGGTTATTACCTCCCAACAGAAAAATATACTAGATCTACCAAGACATTTGCAAGTCTGCAAATGTATGTATACTTGGCCTGTGCTTTGTACCAGAGATTATCAGGAAGAAGGTAGTGAGATGAATAAGAATTAGGTTCCCAAAGGATCAGGAAGGAGCAAGGAGAGAGGATTCCTGACAGTAAGTGCAAAATGCAAATTGCAGCTAGAAAAGACAAAGTAGAAGAAAAAAAAAGGAAAAGGGACAATTGGATACCAATGTCTGATGGAAGAAAAAGGGAGATGTCTGAGGGGCTTCCAGGTGGCATAACAGAAACACAGAAAAGGTGGTACCTGGTTTTGGTGGTACCAAAACTCAGGAGTGTACAGGAGGGCAGGCATCCAAAAAAGGAGAACAAGAACAGAGGAAGGAAAACAAAATAAGAAGTTGAACAGGCAGATGGAAGCTGAGGGGGGAAAAAAAAGAAAAAAACCCAAAAAAAACCAGAAAAAGAAGTGTGGGAATCACAGAGGAGAAGAAAGAAGGTAAAAATAATGGAGACAAATGGTCAATCAGTATCAGTAGAATCACGAATCACAGGAGCTGGAAATTGACGTGTTATCAAATCTGTCAGGTGATTGGACAATCAGTGGTCATCTCAATAAAAGTACTGGCAGGAGATTAGTGTACCAAAGGAGCCACCTTCATCTTTTGCATGACTCCAGTGAACTTGCTAGTACTTGGGTTGAAATGTGCCCCAGGAGATCAGCTGCTCAGGAGATTTCAGATCAATAAGCAACTGGGTGGATAATTGATATGGCAGTAAATAAATGGGGATTTTATGGTAATAACAATGATCTCTAGGTAATTAAATCATGTGTATGGCAGCAAATTAACAGCAGCAGATGACTGTAGCAAACCACAATGGATTATTTTAGAATGAAATATAAGAAAATTATATTCCTTTCAAATTCTATTAGCCACAAACAATTAAAATTACCCCAGATAGAAACTGGACACAGATGTTTAAAACAAATTAAATGGCAGAGTAATTAAAAGCAAGTGGATGTAGCTGTTGCCAGGTTATTAAAAATGACAAACAGGACAAATGGTGTAATATGAAACTTGAATAGTTCACAAGAAGGGAGAGGTCAGAAGATCAAGGGATGTGGCTCAGCACATCACAGCATACACAGCACAGGCCCTACAGGCTCCTGTGCTGAGGGCTCCAGAAACATAACTTTGTTACCCTGCAAAGTGAAAAAAGCAGTCAGATCAGGCCCATTTTTTAACATCATATATGTAATGGTGGAGACTCCTGACTGCTTCCAAGCTGCTTCAAAATACGTATAACCGTGCCACTTAAAAAAATTGCTCTGCTGTTTGTTTTATGTGATCGTCTTTCCATGCTGCCCAATATTATTGTTGTGTCCTCCAATGAGGCACCAAATGTACTGGGTCCTGGTGTGTGGCATTTCCCAGAGGCAGGCACAAACATCCATGAGGATTATGAAAAACTCCCACAACTGAAGCCTGCACAGCTCTCTGAGCAACCACCACCTGTGTTGGGTGCCAGAGGTACCCAGACGGTGTGCAAAGGTAAGTGCTTTTGGTGACTCTCTGGCAGGGTAATGCAGTACTTGGCACAGTAGGGTTTCTAGGGCAGATGATGTGGTTAGCAAGAGCCTGGGATGCCTCTGCAACTGCCCCTGCAATGCTGCCAACCAGCCCTGGGTGCTGGGTGCCACACAGAGCCACCACTGGCAAACGTAAAATCGTTTCTAGGAGGGTGAGGAAAGCACTGATCTCCTCCTTCCCCTTTTTACTGAATAAAGCTACTACTAGGGCAGCTTTAACAAACTGTTGTTCCCATTTAATGTATTTGCTAGGAAAATTTTCTGAGATCTTTGTGCTCTGCTATCTCAGATAAGTGAACAGTGAACATACATGAGTAAATTCTTATGTAAAAGCATGGTTGCCCCCAGTGCAGTTCCCACAGCACTGGTTTTCAGGCTGCAGACTGCCACATGGCAGTACAGGTGGACTCTGAGGCCAGAGGATGATCTCAGCTCCAATCCCAGCTCCATGCTGAAGCTGCCTGCACTCATCCTAAGGTGCAGCCAAAGCAACCGTCCTGCAGTGCCCTTCTCTCTAAAACGGAGACAGGGTGTCATAGAATCATAGAATCATTAAGGTTGGAAAAGACCTCTAAGCTCATCAAATCCAACCATTGACATAGCACCTCCATGTTCACCACTAAACCATATCCTCAAGAGACACATCCACTACATTAAACTGTATAAGCCTAAGAACAATTCCAGAGGAGTTTTTACCATTGTTAAGTGTTTTATATCCACAATAAAATGATAAAGTGTGCCATTTCTGGCTGCCTGTAAAAGTACCAACTCACCAACTTACTGACAACTCTGACAGACATTGCTCTAGTTAGTACCATTCCTGTGTAAGATGGAGAGCCATTCCTAACTCTCCTCTTCAACCCAGTGATTGCAGAAGGACATTAAAAGGCCACCAGCAGCAGAGGCCAGTGCTAAAATACCTCAAAGTAAAGAGACTAATAAGATTTGGAAGACAAAATTTGCCTCATTCAGAGCAGGGGTTTGCTGAAAGTTTTACTATCACTACAACCAGGACAGTACCCTCACCATAAGTGCTAGTCTGGGTATCAAACCTGTATTTTCAATGTTCTCAGAGAAATTCAAGTCAAAAAGGGACTGGGTAACAGAGGTAGAGTTATTCCTTTTCTTCTAGCTAATATGTGAATTGAATTGTAACTGATTCGTACAAATTAAAAAATTATTTATAACCATCTGCAATGTTTTACACTGAATTAAATAGTCATATCAATCCTTTTTGAGATGACAGAGAGAGCAAGGTCAAGGCTTTTGGGGGGTGAGGGGGCAAGGAGGTAGGACGAGAGAAAAAACCACAAATACATACTGTTGGTATGAGTGTTTTCTGAGGTAATCGGCAAACTGAAGCATTTCTTTGCATTTTCCCTTGTGTATGTTTTTTTTCCACAACACAGGTAGAAATACATAACCGTAATGATACAATGTATAGTAATATTTTTGTACAATGGAGGGCCTGTAATTTTTCTTGAAAATTAGAAACATCTCTAATGCTGGACATTTTTCCAAGGCATTTTTTTCTTTTTTAAAGGATAATTTTTCAATTCACACTTTTTGTCTCACTCTAGTACTTCCCAACAAACACTTTCACTTTTTTTTCCAGCTTTTTCATCATCTGAACCCAGAAATAAGCTCCTACCAGCTGAGGAACCACAGACTATCTCAGTGGCATGTTGCATTTCTTCTCTCATTTGGTGTGCTCCTGTTGCAGACCCTGCAGGTCATCAGTTGCCTCTGCTTTTGTGTTTGCCATGCAAGTTCTCTGCCCCCAGCCATGGGATATTTTTGGCTGTAGGCAGTCAGGTATTTATTGTGGTGCAGAGCCACAGTCCTCCAGAAATTCAGATTGGGACTGAAAAACGGGAAAAAGGGCAGCAAGATGGTGGGTCTGCTCCCGTCACAGAGGGTGATCCAACTGTCCTACAGCCCTGCCTGTGAAAGCTGGGTGATACCTTCTGGTTTAGGGAGTTTACACACAGGCTGTGAGTAATAGGACATGTTAATAAATACAATTTTTTAAAGATTTTTCTCCACAGTCCCTGTATTTCAGTTTTTTTCTTCTAACTGTTCATGCCATCCATTCCCGTCAGGGGCAGGTCTCACTGCAGCTCTCACACCTTCATCATCTGCTTCACAGGAAACTTGCTGGAGTCCAAATCCCCAGTTTAACTGGGTATTGCCTGTGTAGAGCTTTGCTTTGATGGAAGGCAATATATAAGTAGCGCTACCTGGAAGAAATAAAGGCAAATAAACTGTTCACAGCAGCAATGAAGGAACCTTTTACTCAAATCTGAAGAAAACTCCAGCAAAGACATATCAAAGGATGGGTCTGTCTTTGCCGTAATAGCACACTCTATTTCACAAAGACAGCAAAGAAACAAAGCTGACAAGCTAAATATTTCTCTAGTATCTTTATTAGCTCCAAGCCTGATGGCACATTTTGATTTCAGATCCCTAGAACACACGTGGACTTGCTGCCAACTGATTTTGGAATGATAAAGGGAGAAGAATCATGGAGTTCATATGCTTGCAATTAAGTGAATATCAGACCTGCTAGGACAAAGGATCAGAAGCGCTAGTGTGGTAGGACCTTCTAATAGGTTAAGAGTCAAACCTGAAAAGACTATTTTTGAAATTTTTAATATTCACGTGTGACCTTCAAACTTGCCCAGTGGTAGCTGGATATTTCTCCCACTGAAGTCAGTAAAAAAAATTTTGTTGTGTAAGGCAGTTCTGAAAAACTGCAGTCCCATAGCTGCTTTCCTAATAAGACAAGCAAATTTCAAGTAACTTTTAAAAATTGATCCAATTTAATTTAATAAGAAAGGATGACCCATTTGGAAACAACCTAAAGAATCTGCAGTAGATGAACAATTATACGGGACTTCTTATAAAATTTCATAAGCAAGACTGTCATTGTTTTATTTAATTAAATCCTGTCATATTCTTCTATACAGATGTAAAGCACTACAAGAATCTTCAGACTCCACAGCTGAGAATAATTTAATTTCCTCAGATAAAGGTTGGTTTTTCTGGATTTCCTTTGAAAGTTTAAGACTCACAGATATCATTAATGCTTTAAAAAGGCTATCAATACTCTCAGAAATGGATTCATACAAATCTAGTTCTGAGTAGAGTCATATGGGTCTCCAAATCGTACAACTTTTCCTTCCTTATGTGACAGACAACCCCCTTCAGCTCATATTAATGTGAAAGAAGGATTAAAATCTCATTTGTTACTCCTTTGCTATTAAATTGATTCCTGTAGTGCCCACTGAATTTACAAATATTTGAATATTGCATAATGAAGAATCCTTGTAGCTTCAGCTTCACTTGTTCAATTTGTGTTCTGTTTGTAGGACTGATGAGTACAACAAAGAAGGGAATAAAACTAATTATTGATAAATGGACTCTCATTATCTGGTCTAGTGGAGTCCATTTGGTTGACTGTTTTGGAAATGTCAGATTCAGTTTTTTCATCTGAAGTGATAAAAGGAAGATTTCATAAACCTGATATTAGACGAAAAGTAAAAATACTGAAATACAAACATACAGAAAACTACAGTATTTTCTCATTTGTTTGTATTACACTTATACCTGGCAGATTCAGTCAAGGGCAAACTCACATTGTATGCTGTTCCAAAGCAAGAACACCACTTCAAGCCTGATCTTAGTAGAGAAGATGGTTGAATAAAGGTCATATAAATCAGATGCAGAAATTTGATCAAGTATGTCTATAATTCCACAGCAGACTAACATTGTTGCAATTAATACACTACAGGTTTTATGAGTTTGAGTTGAAGTGTCTTCCCAGACCACTTTGTTTCCATTTTCGCTTTAACGGACCTGTTTGTTGTTGGGAGTTCCTCCTCTACCCCACCACCTCCCTGCTTCCCATTTCATCTTCTCTTCAGTCTCAAATTATGTCTTTCCTTTTTTTCGCATTTGTTTTTCTGCTTCTGCCTCCTATACCGTTACCGCCTTTACACCCATCTTTCAAGGGTGAATTGTTTTCACACATCAGTGAAACACAAAATATTTCTCTTTGGATATAATTTTTAAGCATGAATCTTTAGCTTGAATATAGCAACTTCGTAAAGTATACATTCATTAATAGCAAGTAAATTCCTCAGCTGAAACCTGGAGACATGAATGCAGTGGCTGACAGACATAAAGGGTTTAAGATTGAGTCCCAGTAAGTTCTCTACACACACACACACACACACACACACACACTCACACACACAAATAACGGTAATAATAACAATAACAACAATAACAGCTTGGCTGAACATTTTCTCATTTAGGATTTAGAACTCAGTCACTGGATGAATGATGCAGATGTAAAAAGGAAAATCTCAGAGGAAGGATCTTGATAGGACTTATAGCCATGCTTACAGGCTGTGTATTCATGATGCACCAGAGGATTTAAACCTTCACAAAAATATTTGTGAGGCTGAGGCCTTATTAGGAAAGTTTGTGATTACTGAGATATTTATAGATGTTAAAAATTCAGAGTTTAGCAATTTGATATACTACTTCTGTTTGTAATAAACTAGTAGATTGGTTTTGCAAAGCTACTTAATTTTTAATGTGGTTTTAAATCCTTAGGAAAACATCAAAATACCAAATGCTGAATGTTCAATTCAAGCTGGTTCTAAATCTCCAGTCAGCTGGTGGGACTATTCCAGGGAGAAATTCAAGACCATCTTTCTTTTATGAAAAATTAAGCTCAAAATGCTCCACTTTCAGAGAATCACTGTGGAAAACTCCCTTACTGATTAACTATTCACATTATTAGGTCCTATTATATGAAAGCTTTTAAGTACAGGCTGGTCTTTTATGGGATTTCAACATATGCTTGAAGCTGATTGTATGGTTATGTGGTTTCTCATATAGGGAAGTTTTCCTATATAGGAATTTACAAAAGGACAAAAGAAATGCAGATGCAACTTTCTGAAAGGAGGTTTTCTTATTTTGTCAATAGCATAAATGTATTCTAACTGAACTGTTGAGTAGCAACCCAGTGCTGCAAAAGTCAAATGTGAGCAAAACAGCTTTATTTCTTAAGGGATCTGCTCATCTTTCTGCAGATAATTTATATAATTTTTATATAAAATTTAGTCACTAAACCAGTGAAAATGTTAAGTACCTGTTTGGTATTTGCAGAAGCCAAGTATGGGCTATCAATACTAGTTGACATTATGCAGTACTGCTATCCATATTGCTGCACGCTTAATGCCACCCTCTAGATTTGTGTGGACTTATCTGCATTGACAGCAATTTTCTTTGCACAGTTACTACCAGTGGGGAAGATCTCAGAAAACTGAAAGGGGAAAAAGTAGGAGACCATCCTCATTGAATGCAAACTCAAAAGCTAAGAAAAACACTAGAAGAAGTTAATAAAAGCTATTTTGAGTCCTCCGAAGTGTAATAATTTGAAAAAAAGTAGTTACTGTGAATTTTTGAAGACAAGTAGAATACGTACTGCCCAAGAAGTCACAGTCGTTTTGGCAAAGTAGTTGTTCTATTTGGAAGCTGAGAAGGCAGATGTGACATGTCTGAACTTAGTAAGGCTTTTGACATAACCTGAGTGACAGTCCCTCAAGTGAATTGAGTAAATATTATCTAGATGCAACAGCATGTGTTCATGAGCAGTTGAACCACTCTGCTTATTAAATAGCAATCTATGTGCCGCTGTCAAAATGCCGGGACATATCTCTTGGGATTCCAAAAGTGATGTGTTCTGTTTTGGCAAGACTCTTTTCTTCTTAGTCTGTGTAATATTTTTACATGACACCAGACTGTAGTGGGGGAAGAAATGCAATGTTCCTTTTGGAGAAGTACTTCTGACTTTAAAACTGTCTTTACAAACTAGAGACATTTTTTCAAACCAACAAGCTGAAAAGAAAAAATGCTGCATATAGGAAATGGAAACATAGAAATGTCCAACAGGGAAATATGGCATGACGGGCCTACTTCAGAAAAGAGCATGGCTGTACTGTTAAAGTATCAGATGGTAATAATTAAGGAATATGAAACTGTCACAAAAGAAGCCAGATCTTGTTCTTGCATGTATTAATTGTCAGTGTCATATGGAAGACAGAAGGCAGCATTATTTTATGTTGCAGCTAAAGGTGTAGTCTGATGTCTAGTTCTGAAGATCATACTTCAGGCAAGAGGGAGTTGAATCAAAGATATTCTAGGAGAGAACAAGAGCCAAGCCACTACAGGGTGAAGGATGAAATCGCAGCAGGTCATGCCCAAGCCTCCAAGTTTCAGGGTTTCACAAATTTCTTCCCACCCAAAACCCACAAAATTTTCTGATGTGACCCAAGGAGCTGGCTTTAGGCTCCTGCCTGCTGGAGAGGCAGACGCTCAGGGCAATGAACAGTGCCGCAGGCTGGCATGGGAAGACTGAAACACTCTGACCAGTGCAGAAACTTGCAAAAGATTTCCATTCTCTGGCCCACTTTGGTAAATAGCTGTGGTTCAGCTGGCATGAAACGCATTTTTGATTAAAAGAGTGGGATCTTTACAGAAAATTACTAATTCTTTTTCTCAGAATTCAAATATATTAGCAGAGCTGAATTTCTGGCTTTGTGACAATTATGAGAATATTGAATCTCTGCTATGGGAGATCACAAAGACAGCTAAACTGAACAACAGAAGGGTAAAGGAAAACGACTGCATGCATAGAAACAGGCCAATTATTATAGAAGAAAATTATCTAGAGAAGCACTGTCTCAGCAGCTTAAATAATCGCTTGGGAACAACTGGCTTTGCAGTATGTGAAATGTAATTCTTCTCAGACCAAAATGACACAGAGACATTGATTTGAAAAACAGTTACAGCTGGAATCAACAGTTTACTTGAATTTGGGGGCAGAAAATTATCAGATAAACTATATCAGTGATTGTGATTCTAGTCCAGAACACAAGGAGGCAAAACCAAAAGAAAATAATTGCAACAGAAAGAATACAAAACAGCATTTAACTATATTGTTGAGACTTATGGCTGGGATTGCATAACCACAAAAGTCTAGATTTAGGAAACATGCACATCCAATTTCTCAGGAAAAAGCATAGGAAAAGCTGAAAAATATTAGAGACCTTTCAGAAAGACTGGAAAACCTAGGCACAGGCTTGAAACCTGGTTAAATCAGTTCTGAAATGCAGAGTAGGAAGGGCCACAAAGAAGTGTAAACAGTAGTAAAGTATAAAAGAAATGCAGGAAAGGTAGGAAGGAACTTGTAAACAGACAGAAAGTGATAAAACAATTACAAAATATTTTAATATAGGAGACATAGGTAACCTTGGAAAACAGTTAAGAATAACAGATGCAGTGGAGAGGATGGGTGTAGGCAAACACCAGGACTATGAGGCTTGGAAAGAGCAGCTTTAGACGTGGGTCCACTGCAGCGGCGACTTTTGGGATCGAGCGAAGCAGAAAAACAACGGCTACTTGTGTTATTTATTGTATGGGTTCCCCCCCCCGAGCTGTGATTTTTCCGACCCACACGGCCCCCCCACTCGGAGCCATGTTGTCTCCCCTCCCCGATCGTGGACTCCTCCCCTGCACAAGCAGGAGAGCTGTCTCGCCTGCCTTTCTCCAAGTCCCTGTTTCCGTTACTGGAACGTGGTCCTCCTGTATCTCCCATTGGTCAGTGGAGCTCTCAAGCCACTCCCTTCCCCCTGTACCTTGACCCAATCACGGCCCTTCTACTTGCCCTACCCCCGAGCCCATATAAACCGCGGGAGTTTTGAAATAAAAGTCTTTTCGCCACGGAACACCGAGTGGAAGCTTGGTCACTCTCTTCTCCTGCCAAAGGGGGATCGCACAAATGAACTCCTCTCCGGGAAACCCAGCGGAGAGTCCACACTCAGATCCGTTAGATGGGGACATAGCAAAAATAATAATTTTTTTTTTGCACAAATCTTTACCTCACATGATGTGGAGAAATGTCTTCCATTAACTCCTTTTCTTAGGAAATGAGGTCAAAGTGTTATTATAGTTTGAAGCATCAATAGAAAAAGCATCACAACGAACCTAATCTAGAAAAGAACGTCACCACACCTTATGCTGTATGCTCAATAATTTTTAAACAGGTTTTAATTAAGTAAAATTTGCCAGACAACCATTTGAATCTTCTACATTACTTTATTTGAATCAAATTAAAAGAAGTCATTTGTATATGAGTCTCCTTGGAAACTAATATAACTCTGAAATCTTATAAATGAACTAAAATCTCTATATTCCTTTCCATACTTAATGAAAAAATTAATTTACTGTTTTATTTGCTCTAATTGCAGTGAAATATGTTGCCAGGCTTGCTCAGAAAACATACTTTCCCTGAGAAACACTTTGAAGAAAAAATGGTATTTTGTGGAATTTTATTGTGTACATCTTCAAGGGTTTGCCCATACAACTTGATGGAGAGAACTTTTTTAATAGAAATACAAAGTTTTCAACACACTCTTAAAGTCCACCTCTTTACCCCCTGAATAACCTTGTATTCCACTAAAAATCAGTTTCTAACTAAAAACAAAAACAACCAACCAACCACTGCAATTAAACATTTCTGCTATTTTTTTTCTTTTCTTACTAATACAAAATAGCTGACACATTTTAAACGCATAATATAGTTCTGTAAAGATAGAAAGTTCCATGGGTGTTTAAGATGACTATCAGCTTATAGAGTTCCTTCACAGCCAAATTAAATCAGTGGAAGTACTCCACTTGATCTTAATTCACTCTGAAACAAGGCTTACTAATAGGTGTTAAAAATATATTCCTTTTTAAACTTTCCATTCCCATGATAGAGCTAAAAGCTTGATTCTGCATTTCCTAATTGAGCACTCTTATGCATAAACTTGAGTACTAAATAAGCTGGGGCTGGGATGTTCTGGAGGGAATTTAGCCACACAAAGTTGCTATAGTAGACAGTAAAAAGAGTAAAAATAAAACCTCAAAACAAACTCAAGGATAGAAACCACATTGCCTTATAAAGTATCAATATATTTTAAAGTGTACAATCCATAAATTTTGTTTTCAGAAATTAAGAAAGATAACAGAGTTCCCAAACTTTTTTTTCGTAATTCACTATGTGCTTAAGGATAGACCTCTTTACTATGTGTCATTTCTATGTTTCTCAAGGAATTAAACCTATGTAATTCCATTATCATAATTTTGACAATTTTCCTTTATCAGAGGTCCCTATATTAAGGCTTTTCTACACTAGAAAATATATCTGAGTTGTATTTTATAAAAGGGATTCCTGCATTAAATCACAGATAAAAAGTACTAAATCACTGTACTAAGCTCGTGTTTATAACATGAAATTGACTGGAATGTAGGAATAATACCGAATTTAGATTTAACAGAAAACTAGCTACAAGGGTAAAAATCTTTTACATGACAGCAGAACTATCAGTGTCCTTAAATAAACCTTGGATCTTTATAGATAAATCTCTATATCACTATGCATCAAAGTGCTTTTTCAGTTTTATATCCAAAAATGTATTATCACAATGGAATGAAAATATTTCTGTTTTCTTACCAAACCAAATACTTGAAGAAAATTGTTTTAAACTAAATTAAACACATTTTCAAACTCAAAAGCAGAAGTTTCAGATTAAGACTCTTTTTTATTTTTAGCTTATGAATAGGAATTTAGGCAAATTTAGTCTTCAAATATGAAATGGAAAATCAGAATTTTTCACTTTTAAAATGTAGGAATAAATAGTTCCATACTAAGTCATACAAGCCTTTCTTTATTTATGTCTGTTTGACTTAAAATACAGTTTTAGGTGAGTAAACCATTGAAATAAAAAAATTCACCTAGAATTTCCACTACAGTGATGAAAACTTTTACATACACTAGGTTTTAAGTTTCAAGTGCTCTTGAAGCTGATCAAAGACTTCCAGATAATGATTAAGGGATGACATATAAGAATATTTTCCCAAATCAGGAATTTCAGTGACTTTTTTTCAGCTCAAAAGTCATAACTTATTTTAAAACAACTGAAGTATAATTTCACTGAACATAGTTTATGCAAATATTTGCATGCAATGTTTTCAAACAAATGGAATGTAATGACTATAATTAAATTGAAAGCACAGTAAATTTGAGATAAAAATCAATAATTGACCCTGAAATCTCATCACTTATTGATTCATGAACCATTTATCTCCTTCTGCAATCCAATCAAAAGCAATTATCAATTAATGAAATCACACAGATGCAAATCAGAAATAGGAAAAATTATTAATTGTGCCTCAAAACCGCTACAAATATATTTCTTTACAATCTCCACAAATTAAATTAGTCAGAAAAATGTGATCTTGTTGTGACTAGCTCTGGTTAGGAATTTTTTGATTAAATATTTGGGGTTCATTTCCCGTTTAAAGAAAAAAAAGGATAACTTGCTCAACCAACGCTTCCTTTGTCAGAATAGAAATACTTCAATTAACCACTTCTTAAGAAATACCTCTCTACCCCATCAGTGATTTTCTGGCCAATGTAGTAGAACTGTGTAACTCGCAAAATGCAGCTCTGGTTACCTCTGACCTCCTCCCCGTGAGAGTGCAGGTAAATGTGGAGAAGCAGCAGGTCATCAGGCTGCCAGCTGATCCTCCCTTTGCTGTCTTCAGATGGAACAGGAACATTTCCCAAAGCCTTGAACCTAGTTAGAAGACCCCCATGCCAGTAGTGGGAGATGCAGATGGCAGTCCTTGGCACCTCTGGTAGCCCTTCTGCCTCATTATGAGGGAGGACCTGGAGAATCCAAGTCAGTTTGTGCTAGGGCTGGTTCATGATGGAGCAATGCAGCTGTGTGCTGGTCTTTGAAGTTTGCTCAGTACATGTCACCCACAGGGTTAAGTCTCTTTATCGCTGTAAGAGACAGGATTGTAAGAGACTGAGCAATAGGTGATAAAATGTCATCTGAAATTTAATATAAATAAAGTGATGCTCAGGAGAAAAATCAGACAGAATGTGTAAATGCAGTCTATCTGTGTTACACCCTGGTCCACGCTTTTACTGGGTGTTACACTTTAATTTTAGACTTCTAGAGATTTTGCTTACACAAACTCTTGCAAAGTCTTTGATTCTTTGATACCTTGAGCTCATGTCTTAAGAAAAGACTACACACTTTTGTCTAAGAGACTTCTTTTAGTTTGATGAGAAAATAGACGTTTTGGCAAAAAGTGTTTTACAGAGATAACGTGATGCAAACCAAGAAAAAGCATTTCACTATAACACCCAGTACAAAGAACCTAATTCACTAAAGAATTATAACAGATTACTAGGACTAGCAAGCATTGCTGTGGAGTAGGGAACCTTTGTTACACCCAGCAAACACAAACTCCATACAAGTTAAGTGAAATACCCACAAATTAAGTGAAATACAGAAAATAGGTATTTAAGTTGCCCACAAGAGTAAAGGAAGAGAGATTAAGAGAAGAAAGAATAAAGAGAGAAACAGAGGAGAGAAAAATATAGTTACCACTGGAAGGTCACATGTTGATTGGTCAGGAGGGCAGAGACCAAGGCAAGATGGACACCTCATGTGTCTGTTTACAGACTCTGGCTATTGTGGCCACTCCCAAAAGCAGCACATATGTATATTTATATATGTATATGTATAGGTGTATAAGTACTATATAATGTACAATGTGCTCCAGTTAGGGTCAATATTTCTTGCCTACTTAATACTATGTTTCAAAACTTGTGTCTTTTGCAGACAGAATTACATTAAGACAACCAACCAACTGCATGTTCAAAAAAAATTACATTAGTTGTTATATTTACACATATTTTCAAGGATTTATGACATCTAATAATAAGTTGTTACTGCAACTACAAAAAAAGCCCAACAGCAAGCCTTCAACATGAAGAAACTTTTAAACATTTTTAAACTTGGAAATAAAGCATTTTTTGTGTATCATTACATGCCTTCTGAACCAGAAAGAGGAAACTTAACCCTGACATTTAAAACATAGCCTTCAGATATTCTGGGTATATATGCCTGACAAGAATAGGAAAGGAGAACAAAGCTTGCAGTGGTCCTGATCTTCATTCTACATCAGTGTCTTGTCTAAAAACATACAGATCATGAGTCCTTTTTTGTTTCACATTCAAATCCTGCATGGCTACTTTTTTGGAAAAAAGAAACCAAAACCCACCATGTAACTAATAGGTTTTAACTAGTGCCTGTTATATGATAGCATGAATTATTAGTAGTAGTACAGATTAAAAAAGCAAGTTTTAATCAATTTGAAAATAATAATAATCTTACAATTAATATTTGAAACCTTGCTGTATGCCACATGAAGACAGTAATATAGATTTAACTTGCATTCAAAACTAACATTGCACATGACTGGCAGGTGTATACGGCAGATATGTTGTGGTCAAGTTGTGAGCAAGAAAAAGAGAAGCTTTGCATGGGAAACAGAAATTGGAGGGCTTATGCTGGCAATGACCCCGAAGTATAGAGCTGTTCCCGCTGGACTAATTTAAAGATACAAGATTACCTCTGCAAAGGCCTCCACACAGGTAACATTTCTGAAAAACAGAGGCATCTTACGTAGATACCCATTGTGTACATCCAGCTTTACACACATTCCTCTGGCCTTGGCTTCACAGCTGTTTACAGCACAGAAGCAGCATGCAGAAAAGGGAGCTTTTAGTGCATGGAGGGCACGACACTAGTTTGTAAAAAATACCTATGGCAATGCTAATGAAAATATATCCTTGCTTAAAACATTTGCAAATGCTTTTAGGGATTGGAAAATAGTATTCCAAAGCCGTCTACACAAGGAAGGCCCCAGGTGCTGCCAACATAAATGTCTGCCTCTGTAACATTTTATGACACTGTGCCCTGAAGTGAGCTTTGTGTTTATATAAGACATGAGAGAGGATGCCCTAGGCACCAAAGCGCAAATAAAGTACATCCACATGAGATGTATATAGCTCTCATTTACAGAGACAAAAGTATGAGCCATTTGTAAATTGAGTGCTCGTATATATCAGCTCTCAAGAAAGAGAAAAATCCAGTTGATTAACAAAGGGCCTATTTTATGCCTGAGAAGCAAAGAGGTGTGAGTGCATCTCCACAAGACGACTTAATGGCATTTTCAGTGACAGCCTGCTACAGTTACATGAAGGAAAATGGCAAATTATGTAGATGAGCTTCAATATCAGCTCCAGGACAAATCTGGTAAATCTGTCCTGGCTATGGGATCCTTAGCCCTAAATCAAGGCAATAATGCAAATAGTATTTGAGAGGATTCAACACTTCACCCAGGGTGCAGATAAGCAACGAGTAAAATTATTACATTTGTGTTAATCTGGAATAACTCCAGTGGAACTGACAGAGAATCAGCCAAATATTTGATGCCTTATGCATCTAAATTAGGCCCAGGTACTATGTGAGGTTGCATTTCTGCATGTGGCATTCTGAGAACAAGGTGATTACTGTTATCATCACTGCTTCAAGATAAAAATAATAAATAGATAGTTATGTCATGTCATGTGTCCAGAACCAAAAAGCAAATACAGAGGATCAATGAGGCTTTTGTTCAACTACATGGGTTTTTTGTTTGGTTGGTTGGATTTTGGGTTTTTTTCTGTGCCTTCAAAACCCAACAATTCTTAGTCAGGGAAAAAAACAAAACAGAAAGCCAAAGTGACCGGATGGCGTGGAAAGGTGGGGCAAAGATCTGCAGAGCCCAAACTTTCAGACCTGGGATTGTATTTGTTTTACTGCTGCGTGGACCCCTCTTACCCTACGCAGGATCACCCAGACCCAGATTGAACCTTTGGAGGCCAGTTGGGAAGAGATCTTCCTTAAGGAGCTTGTAAAGGACCATCTGCTAACATGCTTAAAAAGGACTCCCAGGAGATGCAAGACTTTGAGAGCCCTGGCACTTGCTTTTGAAACAGGAGCAGAAGTAAGGAATCTCTCACCCTCTCTCTACTTGCCCTTAACCTCTTGCCTGAGATGTTTCCAAATACAAAATCGCAAACTGTGTGAAGTTCTTCTCTTAAAACCTGCGTTTAGCTGAATAACAAATTTAGAATTCTTTTTAGTAAAAAACTGTAAAAGAGACAAAAAATTATTTTCTTTAGACTTAAAACAATAAGATGTTTCTCTCAACTTTTACATGCTCTGCCAACATTAAAAAACACTTCACTGTCAGCCCACCCGTGACAAGAGTGCTTTGAGAAGTGTACTCCAATCTAGTCTGAAAAAAGTTCTAAAACATTTACCCATTTTTCAAGGCATAGAATGCTACTGTCACTAACCGGGCTCAGGGGACTGCAAAACGTCATTATTTCAGTATTGATATCATGTAACCTGACTATGTGCTGAAATGACAGATTCAAGCATTTCTAAAAACCCTTATTGTAACAGAATACGGAAACTCCCTTTTCCTCCAGCCTCGCACACAAGTAATTTTTTCATTTATTCTTTTACAGCTGGCATTTGATAAATAAGGATATTACAAGGAAATAAATCAAGCTCTTTTTTTTTCTCTATTATGCTTTGGTATTACAAATTGAAGAAATAGTAAAAATCCAGTATATGAAAGTGTTTCATGTGAGAAATATTTGCTTAGTTTCTTGAGATCACACCAATAATATCTACTTAAAGCCTCGACTTTAAAAAATATTAATAAAAACTATGTTAGACTTATAGTTGTCCATCACATAGACTTGGTCCGACACATCACTGATCTGGTCTGGTTTGACAGTTCCTCTGTTACTACACTATCTTTTTAAACTGACCGGTAAGAATTTCACAGTATTTGGTTTGCAAGGCAAAAGATATCTCCAGATGAGGAAGCAGCTGCTTCTCCTCTTGGTTTCTTTTCCACATGCTCTGAGCCAACAGCTTCTCCAGAAAGAGAGGTGTTAGATTAACTGATAATCCAGAAGGGAATACATTTCTTGTGAAAGTCAGAAGTTTTTATGCAGAGTTTCTGATACATTTTGAATCCTTCTCTGTATGCATCAGTATCTAAGTTCATTTTTGCCATCTACATGCTGCAAATTGTGACATATGTGATTTGTTTTATTTCTTGATGACATTATTGTGGAGTTCTTATTTAAAAATAAATCTTTTTGAGCATACAGTTAATTGCAGAATCACAAAAATAATTTGATTGAATGGTGCACACTTTATTAATCCTTAGAAATATTTACATTACATTATGATCCAATGTTTGAAAAGGTGATTCTAGAATAACACTCAGAAATTAATACTTCAAATTGGAGAGTTAATTAACATAAGAAGTAGGATTCCTATTGTACAATTTAATCCAGGCTACTCATCCATCTTTCTCTCTGTCATTCATCGCTTTCTATTGGTCGAAGAAGCAACCTAGAAAATCATGTTAGATCAAGCTAACTCTTGGATTGTAAGAGTAAAGGAAGATGAATTGCTCTAAAAGGGACTTGCATGCATAACATTAGTCACAAAATAGAGACCCAAAGGAAAAATCAGTTGTAAAGGAAAAATTGTGTAAATCAGTTTTCTCAATAGAGGCCATTGGGCTGAATCCTCCACTGGCTTGTGGGCATCAGTAGGATTTTGATGATTTGCCTTGCATGTGTTAAATCTGTTTCATCAAGGGGCTTAAACCTGTGACTGAGATTAGTTGTGAAAGTAGCTTAGGGCAAGCCGCTTGAGTCTCTGAAGTTAGGCATATGTTTAAGTACTGCGTTGAACTGGGGCCATATGCAGACTTGCCAACTATGAAATAGTTTGTCTCCATGTGACGTAAAGAAGTCTTAAGCAAAAATGGAAATGAACAAGACAGGCAGGTTAAGTGATCAAAAAATTTATTAAAAAGATTACAGTTGAAACAGTAAGTATGCCATAACTCCTAAAAGAAAAAGCAGGGGCTTTCTCCAGATGAGAAGTTGAAATTTATTACTCTTCCCACAAAACAAACAAACAAACAAAAACAACAACAAAAAGCCCCACCTAGTGCAGTGAAATGGCTGAAATTGTCTTAACTGAGGATGAGGCAATCAAGATACAACAGGTAAGGAGACACGAAAATCAGTCCTAGCAGAAATCTGGGGACGGACCAGGGAGAAAGGCCGATGGACACCAGCAACTTAAAAGATTTTACAGACATATTTAAGAGAAAGAATTGAAGAGGTAGATGAAGAATCTCTGACTGATTCAAATTCATTCCCTGGCAAGTTGTTGTGTGTTGAGGCATTTCTCTCACTTGCAACTGAAAAAAGAGATGAACCTAAAAATGAGAATGTGCTGCAAAAACATGACTAATTGCTTAGACAGGCTATAGGCTCAGTGTTTTCAGATAGAGAGAGTACAGAATATGCCATTGTGTCAATATGTTATTTTAATTTTTCAAAAGAGATGAATATTTAATTATTTCAAAAGCTAGAACTTACAAAAATATTTACATACATGTTCATAACCCACCACGTAAAACTGCAAACAGCCAGAAACTGGCAACCTGCGACTCTGATGACTAAAACAAGAATTAAATTAATACCTGTCCCAGATCATCCAGCAATTATATTTTTCTTTTCTTCTATTCATGGTTTTTTTCCCTTTCACGTTTGTTATGGATGTGTAGCTTTAGATCTATTCCACTATCCAAAATCCTTTCCTCTCTAATTCTTCAAAAATCTTGAAAAATTGAACTATACTAAATACGGGAGTCCATTGTCATGGGTTAAGATTGGTCCCCCTGAGAGTCGGGGGCTCAGAGGTGATTGGGTGCCAGGGCAGTGTTCCCTGGAGGGCCAATCACCGCTCATCTTGTTCGCCTCTACGGAAAAATCATATATACACAACCACCGGACACTGTTGGCAATCGGTCTGTGTCTGCTGCTGTGTGTGGGTGTAGAAGGCCAGGGGGTGGCTGGGCCTCCTTCTTCCCCTCCTCTGGGGGGAAAGGAAAGGGAGCCCTGCGGCCCCCCAACTCTGCCTAGGCCAGAGTTGGAGGCAGCATTGGAGTGTGTCTGTTGTGAGGAGAGAGGCTCACAACCGTTGAGGTAAGCGGGAGAGACAGAAGGCAGCCCTTGCAGCCAAACCTTCTTCTCCCCCCCCTTTTTGCAGTTAGGCTGTAGAGGGGGGCTTTTTCTTTCCCTCCCACCATGAGTGGAGGAGAGGCTCAGCATTGAAGCAGAGCCAAGTGGACGGGCTGATAACAAAAGCAGCTCGGTGCCAGGGAGAAGAATCCCAGGCGAAATTGGAGATGGACCAGAGAAAGGCCCGGAGGATGTCTTTGCCGTGATCTAAACGGAGGAGAACCGAAAACTTGGAGGAGGAATCAACATTCCAGGACCCGTACGTATGATAAACTGACTGAACTACAGCAGCCTACAGAACCAAGGTATGAGACTGAGAGAGAGAGATCACACAGCAGAAATGGCACAGAACCAAGGAGAAAAGACTCAAAGAAAGGACTTTGTGAGGAGAAAGGACTTCAGCAACCAACTGGAGATTGGTGAGGGAGTGTTTCAGGTTCCCTGAACACTCCCATGAGACAGAGACTGCATTACCTGTCAGCCTTGAAAGGCTTTTCCTGGACTAAAGTTAAAGGGAGAGACTTAGAGGGACTGATAGCAATGTATAATAATATATATATAGTTGCTTTTAGCTTGTATAGTATTTATGTGTGTAAATAAAATGTAAATACTTCTCCTTTCCCCTATAGAAGCCTCTTGCCTGAAAGTTTTTCTCTTCAATGTTGAGA
Source organism: Neopelma chrysocephalum (assembly GCF_003984885.1). Lineage (NCBI taxonomy): Eukaryota > Metazoa > Chordata > Aves > Passeriformes > Pipridae > Neopelma > Neopelma chrysocephalum. Next base: position 922,889 of record NW_020897716.1, on the reverse strand, counting down.
TAAATTGTGGGAAGGGGTGGAGAAAACCTGGAAATTGGATTTTGGATTTCTAATGTGGCTCAAACTGCCACACCATACAGGTGCTTCTATTGAATATAGCAAGCTTTGGATGAAAAATTTTTCAGAATACATTTGAAGCAAGTTAGCTTGCTTGGGTAAAAAAGTTTTTCCCAATATTTACAACATCATGCAGATATTACATCATAAAATATATTGCAACTGCAGTACAAGGAAATCAGACCATTGAAAATATGACTTATTACTTTGAATATTCACTGCTTCAGGCTTCTTATAACCCTAAAGGCTATCTGCTTAAAAATCTTGGCAGAAAAAATTCTCTGTGGAAAGTATTGCTAAAACAATAAGAAAGAAGAGTCAAATCCATATTATGTATTAGCCCATTTTTATTCAGCCATCAACCTTTTCATTATCCCATCACTTAGTATAACAAAGCATTCATTATCTCCATATGATTTCATAATTTTTTTCTCAGTTCTCTGAAGCTTGGTGGTTTTCATCTTTCGTCAGTGATTTGAAATTTTCCCACAGTTTTTGGTTACAGTTTCTGGTTACAGTTTCTTCCATGGGTAACTTCCATGGGATCCCTAAACATGAGGCAGTGTGACCAACATTTTGTTCTTCAACTGGAAATATTTTTAGAGGCCAGGTGGTGGAAACATATTTATTTCCTGATGTAAATATATTTTATTATATAAATCTAAGACAAAAGAGAAAATTGCAAAAGGTATCTCTGGCTGGTGTCGTCACTCACACTGTTACCACTGATGTCTTCCTCATTTGTGTTAGTGTGTGTTTCAAAACTAACTATTTTCAAGACCAGTTGTTGACCTCTGATGGATTAATATTACTTAATGGCAAAACATTTTACCATCATATTTCTGTGAGTTATTTCAGAGTCATTTAGACTTTGAGAATACTATCCATTACAACCTAAGATTGACTATTTTCATATTTCTAAATTACTTAGGTAAGTTTGCAAAACTGGTTTTGACTAATAATGTAGGAAATTTTGCATAGCATGGTTCATAAATGCACAAAGCCGCTGAAATATGTCCAGTCTCAAAAGAGAAATGTTGAAGTACAAGGGTTTTGTTTTTACTTCACTGTGGTTGTAAAAGAAAATTCTGAATCTTTAATAAATGTACCACAGTACAAAGTAAACAAAGTGAGTTTGTTTCTTTAATGAGAAAATCAGGCTGCATAAGAAGATATTATTGTTATAGCTAATAAAGTTTGGATAACAAACCATGGACACACATAAAGAATTAATCAATCAATCAATCCCAAGTTAAATGTGTTCTTAAGGTCTGAAACTTCAAAAAAAAAATTAAGAAAGATCTCAAATAGAGAAATACAACCATTGTCTTTCACCTTGCATTTGGCTATCTAGTGGTTGCATTTTCATAACATACAGCAAGAGTAGTCATTAACTTCTTGCAGTACAAGAGAGACAAGACTTTGTTTGGCTTATTTCTCACCCTTACAGAAAAGCTTAATAAACTCCAGCTTCTGTCCCTCAGAAGTGTCATTTTTTCATTTTTAAGATGAAGAGTAAAAATAAGGAGGCTAAACAACAACTTAGCCATGTAGCCAAATTAACATTTTTATACGTAAGCAAAAGCTTTCATATTTGCTTTGCTTTCCCAGAGTTACAGGCTATAACTGTGAGTGTATGTGGAAAATAAATATGGCCAAATTCTGACCTCAGTTACACTTATACAGTCTCATTAAACGTAATAGTCCTTTATGGCTATAAGGGATGGTAGGCTCTATATGGAACCACAATCTGTCAGAGCTCTGCAGCTGGTGGGGAGTGAAATAGGGAATGTCTTGATGTTAGTTTCCTGTGCTCAGTGAAAAATTTGTGGAATAATTTTATGGAATAACACCTGTCTGGAAAAACAAATCCCACAGTTCATATGAGCATGTTTAAGCATGTCATTCACTTCACCTCCATCCCCGGCCCTGAGGAATGGAGGAGGAGGAAGAGTGTCCTGGGACGACTGCTAGTTCCACCTTGGTACTCAGGCATAGTGGCTATTTGAGGAGCATTTTAAAATTATATTTTCAAAAACAGTTGTTGCCCTTTGTTAGAGAAGTTTCCACTGAGAGAACTACATCTCAATAAATAACATAAAACCATGGATGTCTTGTGGGATTTGGGAATGTTTCTAAACCCTAAGGCCTGGAGAGTCAATTATTTCAGCATGGGAGGAGACATAGATATTCATGTCACCTTCCGCCACCCTCTGAGTTGCATAGACCGAACTCCAAATATATAAGCCACAGCAATACTCCAGCAGGCCTCTTCCAAATCCTCTAGAAATAAAGAGTGCAAGACAAAACAAGGCTGGCCTGCAGATGAGGCAAGACTACTCTGAATTTCTGTCACAAAATATTTGTGCATGATTGGTGTCAGGGGCTCTCAACTGAAAGATTTTGTCATTGCACCTGTAATTAATTTTAGCAGTGCAGATGTTATGGGATACAGTTGTACAGGCAAAAAGCTATACTCCTCATTTCCCTATCCAGCAATTACATTCATGTACATTTGGGTGCAGCAGCTTTGCCTAAGGTTTCCTTCATAACTTTATTGACTTACTTGGTGAAGTCTGTGCAGCTGTATCGGTTCTGGTTTCTGGCTGGTAATTCTGGATGGCATCTATCCGACTGGAGTCAATTCTCCCTGTCAGCTTGAAAAATGACAAGAGAGAGTGGAGACTCCCCACTGTCGTTGAAGGAAAAACATGGCATCTGCTCTTGTTTATGCTCCCATTTCTGTTTGATATTTGTATACCCATTGGTTTCTGCAAAATATCAGTTTTATTTTCTAGTACAATTTGGTACTGATCTCCTATTCCACATTTGACCTCATAATCTGCATGTTTAGCAGACATGGTTATGCATTTGACATCCATGGAGTGATGTGCCCTCAGTGCCTAATATATCCTTAACAGCTATAGCTTAACTGACTCTTTCAGTTAGGCTAAGGTGTACTAATCAATCCTCTCTCTTCAGGTTGTATTAAAACAAAACTAAAAATATTGTGTTCAAATATGAAAATATCTGACATTTGTTCTGCTCTAAAAAGTATTGATTTTCAAAATCTTGTCTCTCAGAAGCTCTGAGGGTTATATCTCCCTGACATATTTTGAGTACAGCAGCTGAAAAATTAAGTTTTTGTTTACTCAGAAACTTCTATGGTTTTCCTTTGTTTTCTGCTACTCTAATATATATACATTTATTCTCATATTCTGTCATTTGATGTTTATTTATTTTTCTCTTTTCAGAACCAAAATATTCAAACATATTTGACATGTCAACAAGAAGAAAACCAGTTTCTCTTAAACTTGCTTCTGTTCCAGACTTCTCTATGGACTATCTTGGTAGACCTCTTAATTTCTCGGTTCTTTGCATGTAAATAGGGCTGATGTATCTTTCTTCCTTCATTCTGTATCATGTTTATTTAAAATCTCAAGGTCAATAAGTACATTTTATTAGGGATTTGTACAGTCTGTGGTGCAAGAGGATATGGCATTGGCTATGACCTCTAGGCAGTCTTATAATACAGAACTTAGTAATAAATAAAATTTATACTAGTTATTATAAACTACTCTAGGTTTTCATTACTGTAAAGCTCAGGGGACCAATACAAAAACTGGAGAGTGCTGAAAAGCAATATGCCAGAGGAAAAAAAAGATGTTCTGGCAAAGCTGGTACAGTCTAGAAAGAGGATCCTCTGAGGGTATGAATTTTTCTATTTTGGTAGGGGAGACACATTTCAGCTGTGCTGTCATTGTTATATTTCCCATTGGAAGCCAAAGAATATTGGAATGATTAAGAAAAAAATACACATATTTAATGTCTTAAACCACATTTAAAGAGGATTACTTTTATGTTGTTAGGTCCCTTTGCGTGTCTGTCAGGTTAATGAGGACAGATCATCCAGTGGTTGAATCAGGCTGCTGATACTGATACTTTGTTCAGTGAAGTTCAATCACCAAATGAATAGATTTAACACCACTTTTTGTTTCTTTTTGTTTATGTGGGGTATTTTTGGGGGGAAGACCAATTTGTGCATGTGTGTAATAAATCACACACTGTGCTGAAAAGCAGCCCACTGAGAGACTGGGCATAGCGAAGGGGAAAACAGAGAAAAGAGATCTATAGCACAGAGACTGGAAAGCTGTGTAATTGAAAGTAAGATGAAGAATGAAAAGAAGAAATGTGGAATACAACCACTAAAGTCATCTGGAAAGGTGGGGAGAAACAGAAAATCAAGGGATAAGATATAGCTAAACCTTAGGGTTCAGGTATGCTTAGATACTGGGGATCCTGAGCACCAAATATGAAGCAGGAGTGATATGAAGGAAAGTATTCGGGAACTGTTTACCTCTCCAGTTGTCTTAGGACTTGAGATGTCAATATGAAGAGAAGTGTGGCAGACAGAGCACTGTTCCTCTACCATTTCCCAGAAAATGTGGGATGGACTTTGCAGCTGCAGCATGGGCTCATGCTTCCCCAGGAAAGTAAAGTGATATAGAGCAATGCAAAGGGGGTAATAAAAATGCTATTTACAGCTATTTAACAAACTGCTCCCCAAATGATATTTCTCTTATACAGACGTAAATAAAATGCTGACTTATGTTGCACTGAAGAAGGCAATGTGAAAAATCTCATCTAATAGCTAACTGTAAGTTGAAACACTCTATATCATAAATTCTGTCTATTTTTACTGCAGTTTTGGGTGTGCTGATGCTGACCACAACATTTTTCAGGGTTCTGTTTGTATTAAGGATCCCCTCTGGATTTCACTGAATTATGTGGCTAACACAGCTTTGAGAGCACCATTACTTGAATGCTTGGAGGCATCAGTTAATTTTTGAATGCTGTCATAGGGACAAAATAGACCACTAAATAATCACAGGAATATCCTATTTGATTTTAAGAAGGTATTTTTCCCTTCTGTGATACAATCTGCTTATGTTCCTCTTTTTTGTTAAACATATAGATGACTTATCTCAGGTTCATGCTCATAACATTTCTTTAGTATTCAGTAAAATCTCTGATGCTATACTGCTTCACTGCTCAGCAGTTCCATGTGTTTTTAGTAGCCAGGCCTCTCAGTACCAGCACTGAAGAAATTTTTCCCATCAGTACCAGGACACAGTCCTGAAACGTGCTGAGCTGAACTTGAAGAACTCTGATTATCCTCAGCTCCTGAGGGCATCTGTGGGCTTTACAACACATTCCTGATGCATTTATCCCTCTAATTTCTGAGTCTTATTCTGCAAAACAGAATTCCTACTGAAGTCAATGTGAGCTATTTACCGACGCACTGAAATCTGATCTATTCACTTAACTGGCGGTAAAGTGTAAGGTATCACGCTGAAGTCTGGGAGTTACATGAGCTTAAACCTCATGTAGAATAGGTGGAAGTGTGGGTAGAAGTGTGATTCCTGGGACTGTTAGCAAGAAACAATAATAATTATTTTTAAAATCAGACTTCTGGTATATATGTACTTATTTAAGGTCAGATATACAATGATGAAGGAAAAGTAAGTTTTGCTACTATGGAAAAACTGCTCTAGAATGCTGTGTCTTCTTCAATATGTCTGATAAGAATGTCAGTCATTTGCTTCCAGCACTGAATATAGTTAGATTAAGGCATGTCTCTCATTTGGCAATGATGTGTGAAATTGTTCATGATAACCTCTGCAGGGACTTCAGAGAACAGAACTACTGCAACTTACAGAATTCTACTGAGTTCCGAGGGAGATTTACTACTTTCAAAGAAGTTTTGCTGAGGTATTTTGTCTGATAAAAGATGTATCTCTTGCGGTAAACTTCCACCCCAAATGAACATCTTTGCAACTATAATAAGGGAATATAAAAGTTCCTCTACAACCTGTAATCAGTGTAATTTTTTTTATGTGACAAAAAACAATGCAGTTTTATAGCTGTTGAGTATCTGATATTTTTCTTTTGTACAAATATTGTAGAGTTTCAACTAACTGTAATAACTCTACAGCTGCTTTTCCTTTTTCATTTCCTTTGGCATCTTTCCTCTTCCTTCTCCCCTGTGGAAAGCAAACACGCATATCAACAAACAACTTGTTAGACATGGAACATAGACTTCTGTGTCCCACTTCCAATAGATGTTCACTCATAGCTGTTTACACCCTGAATGTTCGCTTTGTAAGAGCACATGTATGGGAGTGGCTTGATTTTTGTGTGTGTGTGTATGAAAGAATAATAGTAGAACAGTAGAACAGTTGAACATTACTTACATTAAAATAAAAGGCAAAGTAAAAAAATAAAGAATGTCACAGACTTATAGTAGACAAGGATATGGTTATCAGATATATATAGAAAGTTAATCAAGATTATTGCCCCAGCAAGATCTTAGTGTTAACATCATTTTGTTAACACCTCTGCATCTTTTCATGGATGAATTTTATTTCAAGTAAATGTTTACGTAAGACAGTTTCAAAGAGTACCTATTTCCTCCCGCAAACCCCTTTCCTCTTGCCACTATCAGCACCTGTAGCAAAACATGAAGGGTGCTTTCAAAATACAATGTAATATTCTAATAAAATGTCAGTATTACTTTCAAATACTTCTGAATTCTAAAAATAACTAGGCTGGGTGGCACAAAACCACAAGTCTCAGATCAACAGCACTGCCATTATTGTCAGTGTCACAGCAATTGCCTGTTGATGATCATTTCCCAAAGAGTAAGTTTGAAGTAGATTATTGGATAAGCAACCCTTTAATAAGTTTCTGGAAGTGGAACAAAAGCAAACGCCTCTGTAGGAATACCCATCAACTCTCCCCTCTCCACCTAATACCTCCGATAATGAAAACAAAAAAAGATTGTTTCTTAGATGCTCTTCCCACACACATAGACCTCGTGACTCAGTACTTCAGTGTTTCACCGTCTTGTGTTTGTTCAGCTGTGAAGCAGATTTTGGTGTAGTTTCATGACATCTTACCGTCTTTCACAGGGAATGATCTTGATCTGCATGTGTGGTATCACCCACATCCATGACTTTGTGAAATACTGAAAAGAAAATTTCCAATAGACAGTTTGAAGGACAGCAGTGCACTGTGGGAACCATATTTCCCTTAATATCAGAATTTCTAAACCATCAGCAGGCTTCTCCAAAAAACTGCAGATCCACTTTGGTGACAAAACTAATTGTGCGAGAAGGCTGATGGATGTAAATCAGAGGTGGAAATGGAGATAGATGATTCATTTGTATATAAATGGAGATAAAGCAACTTTCAACATCTTGTCTTCAGTGTACTTCACTCCCTCATCAACCCTGTTAAAGATGGAACAGAACACATACTTTTACCAGAGGCATAAAGCATTTTTAAGGGATCCTCCCAAAGGCATCCATTTGCTGGCTCAGCAACAATGACACTGATTAACAATTAACCAGTTAACAATCTGTCATTAAGTTTCAAAACTCTGTAAGTATAGGATGAAACATGCTCACCAGGCAAAGAACTTTGCTTCTCTTCACTTTCTCCAAATCTACAACAAGAAGTCACAGGTTCAGTTATCTAATCCTATGTCCAAGTAGAACTAGAAGCAAAGACCTTATAGTACCAACTAAACTCAAAAAGAAACATTTGAACAGCTGTGTTCAAATCAAAGGGTAATTTGATCTGTAGTGGACATGAAAAATTCTTAACAGAATGAAGAGCAATAATGCAATTTGGATTTATTAGGTGATTGATTTAATTTGTTGAAAAATTGTTTTGTAGCAACCGTATTAAAAAATATTTGCATGAAGAATGTTTCAGAATTTCACACAAATAAAATTACTATTTTACCTGGAAAATTAAGGCTGAATAAATACAAAGACATTTTTTTCAATAGGCAAAGAAATACGATATGAAAAACATTTACCTTACTTTATGTACAGAAATAGAAGGGAAAATGGCCTTAAATACACATATTTATAGATCAACCCAGAGTTAAAAATTCTTTAAGGTTTTTGACAGTTTTTCATAGGTGATGCAATCCATATTTCACTACAGCTTCATATATTGTACTCATTTGATCCTAATCTCTGTCTAGATAGTTTCAGTCTTTACTCACATTTTCCGTACTCAGTTTCTGCTTGATTTTTGACAGGATGAGCAACAAGGCAGTGTTCCCGTGGGCTGCTAATTGGGTATGCACTGGAAGATACCTGCAAAGATGGTTGTGAGCCAGTGGTAGGAAGCAATGCATCTTGAAGTGATGGTAGATTATCTTTCAAATACAGACAAGAATTGCATATTGAAGGATGTATTGCAAAGGAAAGTTCAACAATGAGTTAATAGATTTTTGCTTAAATGACATTACTTTCTTTGCTTGAAAATATTACATTGTCATGATTTTCTCATGAAATATTTAATTTTAATGGTTTTAATATAAGCTTGATTTATCAGGGGTTTTGTGTTGCTGAAGTATCTCAAAATGTTCTAATTTTTTCTTGAAGAAAACTTTTTGTTCTGAAATTTGATTTTCACTGAATGGTTTTGAAATGAGAATGAAAGTAGTGTTTTTATAATATTCAAAGTGTATCATTTAAGCAGATCTATAAATTTTTATTATATACAAGAATATATGAGATTGTTAGTTGTATATAGTTGAACAGTTATATGTTTCTGCCGTAGTTTAGGTAAAAATAGAACTGGGTTACTTAAAAATCTAATTGGATCAGAAAACAGAAACAATGCCAAGAGGTATAGGTAAATAATTGAAGTACATAATAAGAACTATTTTGTTTCTATGAGGAAAATGTGGATATAATAGTCTTAATGAAGAAAATTTATTAAGATGTGTTTCATTTAATTGCTTTTAATATTAATGGAATGGTCTGATTAGAAAGCTTTAAAAGAAAAAAGCCATTTAAAATAAGATTGTGTAGAAAAAAAAGAAAACTTTCTTTTTTTGAGATTATTAAAAACAGCAACAATTTTATGTTCTTCAGGTTTTGCCTAAATCTGTTTTCAAGGAGCTTGAAAATCTAAAATATTGCTCTAAAAATGAAGAATGTTTCCATTTGTTCAGAGATTTTGTTCTGTTCAGATTATCATTTTTTGCTGAAATTTTTTCTTTTGTAGGTATGAAAGTTTTATGAAGATGATGTAAAAAACCTATCAAAACAGAAAACAGAAAAAACATTCTCTTAGGTATTTTGAATTGTAACCAAATGCCTATAGAAAAGGCATGTTACTATAGTGAAGAGAGCACTGTTCTACTATGCCCACCTTTTTTGCACCATCAGAGGGCTTACACTCCTTAAATTTGTGTTGTCTATGACATTTGCACATTGATCAATCATGCCCAGAAAATTGTTGGGTAGACAACTTGGAAAGATAATTCTCTATTGCTTTTTGTTAATCCTAGCATGATAACCTCTTACTTATTATAACGCCATCAAAACAAATACTTCATCTATTATTGATGCCAGTATAATTCCTACTCTTGTACATTTCTTTTTTAGAATTTGAAAGAATGTGAGCCTAGCATGCAGCACCCCTATTTCTTAGATAATATTAACTAGGAAGTAGTAGTGCTGCTAAAATGCTGCAATAATGCTCTTATTGAAGATACAGGAATAAGGACTGTGGCATTTGGCTTCTGATGACAATCACAAATCTGAAAAGTAAACTTACCACTACTACCAGATATTTACATTAATCCATCTGAAAGACACTTCATAAGATGTAGTTTTAAATATATTCCTTTGTCTATTTTTTACTGGAGTTATTGAAGTAAGCCTGTGATTTCTCTTGGGCAGTGTTGTGTAAAACTTGCCCAGCAAGACAGGCAGATATTAACTACAGTTTTTATAGGGAAAAAATAAAATCATCATAAAAAACTTTTATTAAAAATCAAATCAACCACACAATGTTTTCCGTTTTATTTTACTTATCAACTACCTTGTGTTTAAAACCGCATCCAACAATTAATATTTTGTTTAAACCTTCTTGAAGAAATGTTAGACTAACTCATCTATACATACAAAATCAAACACTTCAAAACCTTGATACATCTTAAAAACTTCCTTCATCTCTTTTGAGACTGTATATCATGGAAGGGACGTTTTTCTAAGAAAGATATTGCACTGCTAGAATAACTTTGTGGCAGTAGCAGTGCTGCATTAATAATGGGACGATCGTAAAGATCTTTTGCAACCTAAATGATGCTATGATTCTATATCTTTCCCAGGTCAAATATGCAGTTGCTGATGGTAACAAAAGGGATGCCTAGTGGCACTGTGTATGGTTACATTATTAGAAAAAAATGTAGGGGAAGTTGTTCTCTGCAGGAAGGTAGTTTTACTTTTTCCCTGCATTGTATTACAAGTAGACGAGTATCTCATCACGGAGAATTCGGGTGATTTCATTGCATACTTAAATCTCCACTCTTTGTGCAGAGAAATTGAAAGGACCTTTCTATACACCACAGGACAAATACTTCAATTCATCCATCAGATTTTGTTCAGTTCCTGCTCAGGCATATCTCCTGTTTAAATTGGTTTTGTTGAATGAGTGACTAGAATTGACTAAAGAATTTAAGATAGTTCTATCACACAGTGAATCTCAGCTTTGGATGTCATTAAATTAAAGCAAAACTGATTAAATGACATCATAGACTATGGGATATTGATATCATTCCTGCAAAAGGGATGAAAGTATGCATGGATATGAGATGATGGTTGTAAAATAAAAGCAGTTCCATGTGACTGAGTTAGATCAAAATACTCTTTTTTTTTGCCAAAGGGAAAGTATTTAATCCAGAGATCAACATAAACCATAAACAACAATATAAAATGCTCTTCTTGCCTGCTACTACTCAGGGAATTTCAACACCCGGTGAATCTGTTGCTCCTTTTACATTCTATGCTCAGTGTATTGACAGATGAAGGATAAGACTAAACCAAACTAGTTACTAATGAAAAAAGATATTGGATTTTTTACCAAAATGAAAGGGAAAAGAAATACAAAAGTAAGTAAAGAAATAAAGCCCAATCAAAGCTTTGATCTTCTTTATTTTTTAGTGATGCTCTGTGACAATTTGCAGCCTGTAATGGGATGTGCTGGAATCTTAACTTCTGTAACCACCCACTTTGTAGAGGATTTAGAGGATGGAGAGTAAATGGACAAAATTAATTATAAAATAGTTGCCTTGATAGTCTCATACAAACAGACTTATTCCTCAATGACGGTTGTACTGCTATTCTCTTCCTAACTTATCACTTCAGTTACCATTCAACCCCCAAAACCATTTAAGACAGTGACAATTAAATACAGTGTGAGTTGCTCCTGCAAATTGACTTAAAAAAAAATCTAGTGGCAGTGTTAAAAGCAAGTGGCATGAATACAACTGGCAAACTTGACACTCAGAAAAGAAAATATGGTGCATTTGCTCAAATTGTTAAAACTGCAACTGGAAAAGTTGCATTTAAAGAAGCACTTTGAGATAGAACTGATACTTCCTTCAGAAGTTTCTAACCAGATCAAAGTTTTCTAAACCAAGCAGGTGGTTTGGGCTTTTTTTGTTAATCAGCTGGAGAATGATTGTACTTTCTTTTTACAGTTGTGTTTCTTATGTTATTACCCTGCTAGGAGGAATGGGTTAAAAGCAAAAGACTGGCAAGGAGGGTCATAAATATGCTCAAGTGACCTTGCAACTGCAAATAATCCTTGATAAAGTGATGTGGTCATCAGGCCAGTGATTCTCTAGCAGGAACTAAGTTTAATGGTGCCTATATTTTGCCCTGGTGCTTCTTCAGTGATACCATCGTTAGGGAAATAATGGAAATAAACTCACTCTTTGTGAAGAGTTTGCCTATCTATGCTGACTCAAACATACCCCCAATATAGTTTTATGACTTTATATTTATTTACATAAATCACTGGCTTAAGTACTATAGATTACAGAAAAATATTGATAATAATTTTTTTTCAACCCAATAATTCCATTTAGTTGAAAAATCTGGGTTTTTCTGCAGGAAGAAGCTATAACATATGACTTTATTTGATGAGAATATACTATGTCAGCTTATACATAATCTTCAAAGTTGGTCTACCTAAAGCTTTAGATTTGGACTGAGATGCAACATGTATTTTGAAAAAGATAGGTTTACTCACTTCTTTGGGTTTAATTGTAAATGTTTTATCTCCTAGTAATCTGAGGTATTCAGCCTTTGCTTTAGTGTGCGGCAAAAATGCAAAGTGAATGTGTTTGGCTCTGCATAATGCCCAGCTAACCCATACTGACCTAGAAAAGGGTAATGCTCAAAGATTAAATATTCATGTTTAGACTAGCCATATGTGTGCTGTAGTAACATTGGTATGGCATAGACAGCATGAATCTGACTCCAAGAAAATATCTTGAAATTAGAGATAACTTACCTGAATATATTTAGTGTCAAACTAAAACAATAATTGTCAGATTTCTCCTGTAAAAGCCCAATATAACTGCTCTGTGCATGTACCTTCAAAGAAAAAACGATAATTAAGCCAAAATTCAGCTAGACAGTATATGGAAAGTAGTCAGGGACATTAAAATTGATTCAATCGGGTGTAATAAAGGACAAGAACTGCACAACATTAAATGACTGGCTAAACAGTCAGGTCTACTTAGCCAGTTTTCATGATGCAAATCGAATAAAAAATAAATGTCATTCTACATTGGAAAGGGACTAAATCTTAAAAAGGTATGCCACTGGACTAAATCTGTGGCACACTGATGCATTATCATGAGCTGCAACTGTCAGAATTCTACTAGATTACATTGCAAGAAGGCCTGCATAGGCATGTCTGTTTGTAAAAACAGTGTTTATTTGCCATATCTACATTATGCAGCATTAAATTAGCAATGTTCATGTTGGTCTACTCAGTTGCTCCATTTGAAATACAAAAAAATAAAATTTAAACAATTTTTCTCTATTGCTTTTGCATCTTTTTGCTATTTCAGATGGAAAAATAAATACCCAATGAAAGAATGCTCTTATCCATAGAGCCCTGTTACGAACATGACTGCTGAAAGAATACCATAATAGTGTTACTATTGCACCTATTACAACGGAAAACATCACTTTATGCTATGGAAGAATTTCCTTCTCCTGAATATGTTGGAAAATCTACACAAGACTGAAAGGTTTAATGCAGGCTTGTCAGGGATACATTAGTTTTTCTTAAAGTTTTAGGTGTTTGTGGAGGAGGAGAAAGGAAAAAAAAGGATAAGAAAAAAATCCATAAAGCTTTTATTGAAGTGAACAGAAATATTTCCCATTGACTTCAAGCTGGACTATATGCTTCGAGCTCTGCAGGTTGTCTAAGGCAGACTTGGTCTGTGACTCATATTTGATGGCAGACTAGGAAGCAATTCATAACTCACCACTGAACTAAGTAAAGAAGCTATACATTATGCATCTAGGATGCAAAAAGTGAGCAAGAAGCTGCTAGACATCAAAGGGGAAAAAGAATCCAGTCATCTAATCATCTAAAAAATGAATTTGTGCCTTGCATGTCAAGCATGTTAGAGAGATGTCACTAAAGTAGCTCAGAAGTGCATATTTACTTTATTCTTATGTGACATTGCCTGAAATATTACTGAAGTGTGAAATATTAATAAAGTTACCTTCATGAGGTCCATTTCAGACAAGATTGCAAGAGAGGGATAGAAAGCATTATCCTAGTGTTTCTTATCAGGCCTTAAGGAGCAGCTATTGTTCCTTCAGCCCAGCATAGTATCCTGTGTGGATTTTTCAAGTTTTTGGCTTGAGAAGAGTTCCCAATGAGTTGTTTGTTAAAACAAGCCTGAAGATAGTCTGGGGCCAGAATCTGTGTGTGTATTCTGCAAAGCTGAAGAAAGAAGACTCCCTGTTCCTCCATACAGAGCCCTACTGGATTGGATTTCTTTGCAAAAAGTACATCTGTGTGGCTATTGCCTCTGCCTGTGCTAATATTCATGGCTGGAAGACACTTAAGACAGAGACATGAAGTCAGGCTAACCACAAATGCATGAGGATAGAAGGACCATGGACTTTACCCAGTTTAATGTTCTGGCTCTCTATCTTGGGAGATCCAGAAAACTCTGTTTTTTAAACCTATACTGAGCCAACATAAGAATGTTCAAGAAAAGTGTTTTCACAGAGCTTAAAGCTTAGTTTTTCTAAGCTTTAAGTTCTAAAACATCAAGATATACTCGGCACCTGGACTCCTGCAGAACGTGTAGAAATCAAGAGAAAAAGGTTGGATGGTAATGAGGATGGAGATATTGCAGACCAATATCAGGCCTATAGAAATAGTAATGGTGGTGACAATCAGAAGGCAGCTTGTGGCATCCAGAAAGAAATGTACTCCGTAAACAGGAAACAGCAAGCCAAGGTATCATTTTCTTCTTCTAAGGAGAAGAAAATAGCCCTGACAGGGAAGATGCCCAGCCCAAAAATAGCCATTGGCCCACTCAATGTGGGAATTTGATTTGCTACCTCTGAGAGGAACCAACTGCAGGAAAAGAGAGGATACACTTCATTAAAAGCACCATTTCACCAAAGTACTCAAGGTTCGAAGAAAAGCAAGAGCCCATCTGAGTCCCTTTGTCAGAATATCTATCAGTACAGGTTCCTTCTGAAGGACTTCATCCCAGGTGATGACGTGGAAGGAGTCTATAGCAGTGTAGATGCATGAAGATGGAGGGGGTCTGCATTAATATGTCTCATGTCCTTCAGCAGTCTGTCATCAGATTTTTGTCTCCAAATTCAGGATATCTGTGCATTGAGAACAAGCCACCTGTTCTGCATAAGGCAGATCCTGTTTTCTCTCTCAATGGGACAATTGTAAGAACTCAGAAGTATGATTTCTGCCAAACTTTTTCCTCCCAGAGGTTCTTCTAGTTTAAATTTGCCTTTTTTTTTTCTCTAGTACATTTTTTAACACTTCCTGCTTCCTGAATTCCAATGCTCTGATCATCCAGTTCTATTTAGTAAGGAGAGCTATTGCCAACAGATGGATCACAAAAGCTAATGTGTCTTCTAATGAAACAAATTTCCCAGCAGAATGTTTTTATGCTTTCCTCATTTCTTTAGAGTGCAACTCTCAAAATCATCTGTTTGACCATGTTCCCAGGGTGGTATTTGTTATATAATAAAATATAAACAGAAAAAAAATATAGCTTTGCTTAGTTTAAAAGTCAGACAGGTTTCACAGGTGTTGTTGAAGAGCTTTCAATTATGTAGAAGTGACACAATAGCATAACAATTACCTTGTATGAATATTCATGAATGGATTAGATATTGTAGTGGTGTTGAGTGAACTTCAAAAGGCCTAGAGTTAAGCTTTGATGCGAGTAGTATTCCAATGTTCTGAGACTTATCTGAAACAGATAACTTGTCTTAATGTATGACA
This sequence comes from Neopelma chrysocephalum, assembly GCF_003984885.1. NCBI lineage: Eukaryota > Metazoa > Chordata > Aves > Passeriformes > Pipridae > Neopelma > Neopelma chrysocephalum. The sequence continues at coordinate 907,442 of NW_020897716.1, read as the reverse complement.
TGTCAGGCATAAATATGAGAGGTCCGAAATCAGTGCAAATTTGACGTCTGACACAAAGAGCTAGGTCTAAATCACTGACTAATCAATGAAAAAATATGGCTGCAAAACATAGGTCCCCTAAACCAAGAAATCCCTGTGAAGCACACTACATCTATTTTCAATCCTTCTCAGTATTGTTGTTCAAAGCCCTGTTAACACATTTCAAGCATAATTAAAAACTTGCCCTGATGACAATAGAGCTTTGTGGACCTTCTCTCTCCCATTTCTTCTCAGGAACTTGTTGGTATGTTCCTTCTCAGCCATCTTGAAGAGACAGGGCAATAAGCTACATTGCTTTATCTCTAGACATCATAGGATTGCTTGTCTGGACTTGGTGGAATTGAAGATCTGTTTTACTCAGAAAATAAGTTCATGAAAAACAGCTGGCATAGGATGCCTAGAAAAAAAAAAGTAAAATTTAATCTGTTTGATGTAACTTAAAAAACATGGCAAAGGCCAACTCTTTTGTCTTTGAAGTTACAGCAATAAGGATGTAATCGCCTTTAAATGTCATCATATAAGACTTGTCTGGGAAGTATTTATGAATGTATCCTGAATGTGGTCAGTGCATCTGAATGTTAGTAGTGTCAAGCAGTATGTCATATCTCTCTTCAATACAAGCCACGTTCATGACAAACAGAAAAGCAGATGTGCTTCTGCTGAAAGCTCTTTAGGTTTCATAACAGGAAGCTCTAGGAGATATCATAGCTCACTAGAACTGAGTCCTTGCTGTTTCCTGATTAACAAACCTTGATCTATGCCACACTACCTTCAAACTGCTTAATTAATTCAGTAAAATATGATGACTGAACATTAGCCAAAGGTTTTTAACTTCAGTCTTTTGTATCAGTCATATTTCTTTGATTTTGCCCAGAATTTTTCCAGAAGCTGTTAGATGTTCCTTATTTATCCTGGACAGATTTAAAGTGACACCAACCTCTTCTAGTACTTTTTAAATTTTCTCACTAAAAACAATTTTTTCGTCAGGTAAGATTTAATTCTTCTTCATAAAGATAAGGAAAAAGAAAAAAACCAATTATCTCAGTTCTGCAGCTTAGGAAAGGAGGAAGTTCAGAATTATTTATATCCTACCTTTAAGTAAGTGACTAACATTCTAAAAAATTATTTAGATCTTCAGTCTCAAAATTACCAGCTTAAATTTCTTCTTTAGTGGCTACATGTAGGATTAGACATGAAAGAGGAATTCACAGGTAAAAGGAGTACCTTGGGCTTTCCAAACACATAGTGAAGGAATTGGAAACTGGTTAGGACTTTTTTGCATTACAAATACTAAAGTACATTCACCCAACAAAAAGAAAAATATTATGTTACTACTCTTCTGAGAATAATATTTTTCAGTCCTGTAATCCATTGAAAAAAAAAAACAAACTGAAAGATCAGGCTTTTGTTCTTGCACAGACAGGCAAATAAAGATTTGTGCAAATTGTTGGGGATAGAATCTGAATTTTCTTCCACTACTGCAGTGTCACAGTGGCTTCAGCTCAGTTAAAGGAACAACTCTGAACTGACATAGGGGGAAAGCAAGATGAGGATCTCACCCATGATGAATGATGCATTTTCAGCCTGGAGAGCTCCAATATGAACTGACAGCAATTTTCCCAGACGAAAATAGATACACTCATTGGACTTTCTGTCAAGGCTCCACTGTTTCATCTCTTACACATATCATTGTGTTATTCATTGGAAAACTATGAGATGCCCCAAAATGAAAAAATGCCAGCTTCCCAATGACAATTTAATATGCTACACATGATCATAAACAGGAGAAAAATTACCAGGATGTTTTTTGCTGTTTTGATGAGGCACTAGACTGGTAAAAGTTTTCTGAAGTCTGTGCATCACAAGGCCAGTGAGGAACGTGAACTCCATATCCCCTGGAGATCGTGTGCTCCTTGTGGAAATCCTTCACCTAAGGAGAGGCAACATGCGTGACTCTGTTATACATCACAACCTAAAGACATTTCCTTATAGTTTCCAGCCTGCATAACACCCTTCAAATAAGAACCTTGACCTTTTCATGCCCTGTCCTGACTTCACTCTGTAGTTATATATTTCATCTGAATGCTCTATTTTACAATTCCTTGGATACAACAACACTGTGATTTCTACACACAGTATTATGGTTTTTTAACCATTATGAATAAGCATTTCTCTGCTATTCCACTTTTTCATACTGCTCTCTCTCTAGCTTAGCCACTGTTTCCTACTGTTCTTTACATTTTGACATATTTCCACACTCTCTCTTGGGCATTGCATGTGTGCTAGAGAGCCTAGCAAATTCCCAGGTTCTCCTGTGGGATGTGAAAGGGCCCCTCACCTCCAGGGCTGAGGGAGAAATTTCACAGCTTGCATTTCTGTGTTACATTCACTGAAATCACTGTGACAGGGCTCAATTGGGAAGCATTTGACTTTTCACAAGATCTTGAAGTCTCACTGCACCCTATCAGATAAGACAGCAGAGGAGTGACACTTGCAGACTAGTATTTTTTCTTCCTTACATGGATTCAGTTTGAAGACGGGTGTGAAAAATATTTGTGATGTGAAGGCCGTTCTAGGCAAGCAGTTGGAAGCAATGAAAGAAAGGGGTAGAGGAAACAGAGACTGTTAATAACTTCAGTTGAAAAAAAAAGTGGGAGCTAAAATTGAAATAAAAATACTATCTCAGTCAGAAAGTGAGAAAGTAGTTTGTGTATAATTTTAAAAAGTTGACGTCCAATATTTGGTTTATAATCATGCCTTTCATTTTTAAATACTTTTCTTTGGCCCCAGAAATTCATGAGCTATTTTTAAGAAACAAAGAATTAAAAGAGGCCCGAGTCAGTGAGCCTAAATTTACTGTAGAGGAACGTAAAATTTCACTGGAATTATTTTCTTTTTTGGAGACAAACTAAAGATTAAAATTCACTGGTTCAGTGGTATCTTTTTAAGTGTCAAAACTACGGTCCTATGGTGCTTTAGTACTACAACATTACCTTGAGAACAAGCTGAACAAATTGCCATATTTCAATTATATCAGATGGCCGCACATCTCAGAACTCCCACCCTGAACTTTGCATCTCACAGAGAAGAGTGCTGGTGAAAAGTCCCTTGGGCCTTCAACCAGTAGATATAGAAAAGTGTATTCTTTCAAAGGAGAGGAAAGGGGAAGGCAAGCCAAATCACAAGGGAGGAGTCAGTGTTGTGGCATATTGTGAGGTTGCTTTATTTTTTTTTCCTGAACAATTTATAAGGTAGGTGAAGATACTCTTTGGCTGAATTCATGGTTGTCTGTGAATAAGGAGTAAAAATTGCCAAAAAAGTGACTAGAAAGATACCTGTTTGTTGTATTTTACCTAGAGTAATTTTAAAGTGATTTACAAGTACTTTAAACCTGAAGTTTCTTGTTTAAATCAGAGGTCTTTCTGCAATGATTAGCAGAGTGTGCACCTCTGAACTCAGGCTGAGACCTTCAGATTTTCTGAGTTAAAGGCAAATTACTCATGCAGATGCAGATGAAGGTAGATGACAAAGAGTAGATTCAGAATGGAGCTGTACTTATGTGCAGTGATTCTGCAGAAAGAATATTAGCTGTTGCTTCTGGAGTTGTTTTTGGAGGTTTTTGATGTTTTGTTTTGTTGTGGGTTTTGGTGGGGTTTTGGGGGTTTTTTTTGTTTGTTTTTGGGGGGGATTTTTGTTTGTTTTGGGGTTTTGTGGGTTTTTTTGTTGTTGTTGGTTTGGTTTGGTTTTTGGTTTTAGTGTTTTTTTTCTTTAAGAAAGAACAAAAAACGAGGCAATATAAATGAAAATATTTTATAACTTGAAGTATATCTGACTAGGTGAACTCACAGAAGAAATCAAAAATTCTGTGTCTGTATTTCTAACTATCTCTCTTGGATCCCTTCTGATTTTTGCCACTGAAGATCCATGTGAAAGAGGAAAATGGAACTGTCTTGCAACCCTGTGGTCCTGTGTATTTATCACAAAAGATTAGAGGTTCAGTGTATTTGTATTTACCAGAAATAATTCTTTATACATTCTACACACAGGCTTGTTTTCCTATTAAAGCAGAAGTCACATATTTGCTTTCTGAAGAAAATATATGATTAAATAATATTTATTCATTAATATTATGTACACAGTGCATGTTGATGTTTAAAGAAATCAAATCTTCAAGGAAAAATCTCCCCTATCTGTTGGTGCAACTACACCTAAGACAGACATATGCAGTCCTTCTTTTGCAGGCAAAATCCTGTTGGAAATTCCAGTTTTAATGAAGCGGTGAGGAATCCAGGCATTTTCAAAGCACAGTTCCCAGCTATGGAAATTCAGCATTATTATCCAGAGAACCAGCCTTGCTATCAGCAGGTACACAGACAGTCAGACACCAGCTGAAATTTGGCATTGAAGAAGCAGAACAGAGGTACACAGAATCAGAGAATCACTGAGGTTGGGAAAGACCTCTGAGATCACTGAGTCCAACAAGTGATTTCATGTGCTCGTAAGAGCAGGCAGCATGTACAGATCCAGATGTGCACACTTATGGAACAGGAAAAGGCAGCCCTCTGATCATGCTCTTCCCCAGGGAAAGTTGACTCTCGTGCATCACATAATCTTTTTGTTTGTCCACTCATTGCTCTATGCAGTTTCTGGTAACACCTTAATCTCCCAAAGCAAACTCCTGCATATCTCCCCAGCCATGGGCAAAAAGTCTCTCCTTCGGGAGGAGAAAAATGCTGATCCATAACTGAAATACCCTTTGCTGTATTTCAGGGAGGTTAGGAAGGTGGGCTGCTCTTTGTCTTCCTGCCAAAATATATACTGTTAGGGAAGACAGAAGAGTAGCAAGAGAGTGGTTCCACACTCCAGAAGCCTCGTTTTTTTTCCCATCCAAAGTAAAATGGAGACCTTAAAAATCATAAATCCAAAATGAAACTAACCCCAAAACCAAAATACTAGAGCTAGAGAGTAGTCAACAACTTTTTTGAGCTGTGTGATGACTAGGACACAGAACATGAATATGGGTCTCCCACATTGTGTCATTTCTGAGTTATTAGTGGGAATGCACTCCCTCTCTCTTCTCTCTCCAGAAATTCTGTAAGGATCTCAGGAACTCACTTGATGAGACTCCTATTGAAAAAAGTAGTTTTAATGTCACATAAAAAATTCAGAGCACCTAGATTACTGACATCTCACAGTCTTTTTAAAAAGTAACGACAGGGATACTTTTGAGTCACTTAAGTCTATTTTAAACCCCAACTCTACAACTAATGCCCTTTAAATATGTAGACACAATGCATTTTATACATATAGATGTGTCCGTATATGTACTTTAATGTAAAGCAACAAAAAAATGAATATAAAGTAATAATAAGCTTCCAACCTTCAGGTTAAATATTCATTTCTTCTCAAGAGAGAAAAGAACAATAACGGGTTTTCACATTTGAATATTTGTCTCTGCACTTCTGTATCCTCAGCCTGACATTGCTATGAAATGCTTATGCAAGTACATTAAATTTTAATGGTAATTGAACACTATTTTTCCTTGGTTACATGTTTTAAATTAATATGTAATTTCACTGGAGGCTAAGCAAAGATGTCTCTTCATGTACCTTGGTGTACGCAGACTGAGAGGTAGGGCACACAAAACAGTAGCTAGGACACATTTTCAGGAATGGAGTCTAGTCTTTTAAACATAGTCCATTACAAGTGCAATGCAAACTATTTCTTAGAAATAAATACAAACCTTCACACAAAATTAAATCAGGAGAAGAAGATTTGGAGAATATCATGTATGTTTTCTTCATTTAGAAGTTTTTTAAGGTCTCATTTTCAAACACATCACTATGCTTTCACATGTGTAATTCCTGTCTTAGGAAGCCATAAACATCATCATAAACTCTTGAAAGAGAAATGCCAGATTAACCCGCATCGGACATAGATTAGGATAGGGAAGAAGAGGGCAACACATGGTTGTGGATGGAGCTTTTACAAGGCTTAGAATCAGGGACTGGAGAAATACCAGGGAAGAAGGGGCTCTTGGGTACACTTCCACCCAGATGAGGGTCTCATACACAAACTCATTAATACTCCATGTTTACTCTGTGTGTTTGCTTGCTATAACGTGGTCATGGCACCAAGCTTGACAGAGTTCAAGAAGCGCTCGGATGATACTCTCAGGCACATGGTGTGACTCTTGGAAATGGTCCTGTGCAGAGCTAAGAGTTGGACTTGATGATCCTTGTGGGTCCCTTCCAACTCAGGATATTCTGTGATTCTGTGAATTATACATATTAAAACATGTCTTATTTTTGTATATATATTGGGCTACAACTTCAGTAAAGATGTCGATACATCCAGACAGATCACTATGACATCTGGTGGGATTGAAGGTGGTAACTAAGGTTGGCACACAGTTGAGGTTACAGAAACATTTCTAACATTACCATCTGCTGATTTCTAAAATCTCTTTCTTTAAACTTTGACTATCTCCTTGACCTCCTTTCCTTTTTCTCAGAGCAGAGGGAAAAAGAAATGCATGCATGAAATATAACAACATTTTATAGGCATAAATCAAAATATTTGCAATAAATGAATCAAGTCCCTTTTTATTAGATCCCTTCTAACCATAACTGATTTTCTTCAGACATTCATATATCTGGAAATATAGCATCTGTATTTATAATACAATGGACATCTGTTTTGACACTGATTAAACATCTTGTTGCTAGTCTTTTAGGGCAAATATTGCCTAATAGGGTGGTTCAATTGCATTGTCACTTCTTCTATGGGGATATAGAACTGTCTTAATAGATGGACATAGTTCAATTTGTCAGTGACTTGATTACACACAATTTAACAGTTTAACAGCTATGTAATGGTTTATGTGAATTATTTGCAAGATCAATTTATTAACAAGGTAGACCACAAGCTTTACTTAAATTCGCAAGTAATGGTGAAGAAAGTTGTTCTGTTATTAATTTCAGCTGCTTGCTTTTGTAACAATTTGCTGGACTGTAATTATAGAACATATTTGTCCGGCTAGTCTTTAACAGCATCTTCACAAAGAAAACCTGGCAGCAAAAGTCTAGCTTTCTTTCAAGTTGGTCTGTGGAAAAGTACCCCTGAAAGGAGAAAAGAGCCAGTTCAGGAAGCTACTTCTGGCTTCCTGAGAAAAAGCACCTCATGATACAAGAGATTATTAAATCATTGTTCCATTGAAATAAATTATAATATTTTCATTGACACCAGTGCTGTCAAAATTTCACTAAAAAAGCCTCCTCATGCATACAAAACTGTGATAGGTTTGCTAGTGAAATGCAAGTGTGTAGGTGTAAAGGAGACCAGACTGATGTTTTTCAGATAGTATTTCTCATAAATATGGGTGGATGCTTTACTCTTCTTTGCCTAGTGTTACAACTCTTGCGACAGACCATGGAGTTCAACATCAGTAATTGCTGGAGATCTGAAGATAGCAGCCCACTTTTCACTGTAAGCTTGCTTTTTTCTTTTTCTTCTTGTTTAGCCAATTGAGAACAGATAAACAAACGAGCTTTTATACTAAGGTGTCATTTTTAAATTCTAAGAAGCCTTTGCAAGACAGGGAACCATGTTGCAAATTCCCACCAAGGAATAAATAGGGAGAGGACGGGACATTTTTTGGAAATAAGCCCCTGTAGCCTTCTTGCAGAGGTTTTGCACATGGACAAAGTCAGAGCTGCCCAGCACTGCACTCTCCCTTCCCCACACACTCTGCCACTGTAACTGATAGCAGACTTCAGTCAATTGCTTTTTGAACACTGAATATGATGAACTGTTTTCATGTGTTTGAACAGAATTTATTTTTTTTCTGCTGACAAATGAGATATTAGAGAGCAGAGCTAGGATAATCTCCTGGGTTATTTACTCTGTCTGCACTACTAAAATTTGGTATCCATAATTTCCTACACAATCCCCTTTAGTTTACCCAGATTACATGCAAAGATACTGATTATGTATCTTCCTTTGTATGATTTTATTGTAATGTATTATTTATAATATGCTTCAGTATCTGTGGTGTGGTATAATCAAAACAGTACAGAAAGCCCTAACAAATACAGCAGGTACTGATGGCATCTCAGCGCAGCAGGAGAAACACAGGGTGCCCAGATGCTCTGTCAGTTTGATCCCACTCCTGTGGGCATATCTGCACCGAGCTTTGTGGCTTCAGATAGCAGTTTGATCAGTTAGCCCTGACTTTATAGTTTTGTTTGGTTTTTTTTCCCATCTGCTTAACTTTCTCCATGCAAATGTCTCTTTTAATTCTGGGTTTAAACACAGACCACAGCCCAAAAGCAAAACCTATTGATAAACCAAATCACAGGTGCACACAAGTCTGAAGAATATGTAAAGACATCCACTGATAGGCATTTCCCTGGTCAGGGGGTTGGGAATCCCCCATTGGATCCGAAACTGTCTGTCTCCACAGAGGCATTTTGAAGTCCAGCGTGCTTTTCTTCTCACATCTTGGGTGTCAGGCTGGGCCTCAGTCTGGAGCTGGCTCATATTTGCCAAAGGTGCCTCTCCAGAGTTCGGATCCCGTTTCTAACACCAAGCCAAGTGCCATGCTCTCGATAAAGCACCAAGACACAACGTGTATGTTGTACAGCTTTGTTTTAGACCTGATTGATTCCTGGGTGATAAGAGCAAAATTCAGGGAATTCCCCTCTTACCAAATTATCTGGATTACTCCACATATAACACTATCACATTTTTCTCCCTATTGCCTCTGTGAAAGGAAAACTAAAATTCATTTCTTTAGCTCTTTATACAGAAGTAATAAGTCCTGTCACAGTGAAATGTGATGGACTGCTGACAAGGAGAAAAATCCTTTTAACTTTGGAGACTATCTGCTCAGGAATCAATATGAGAGATGTGTGGAGGCTTGCTGAACACCTAAGTTATCTGTTTCAAACTCAAGCAGCCCTAAGGTAGGCTTAGGGAATGTCTGCAGTGGAGAGCAAAGCAATAGGAACAGAAAGACAAATAGACTTAACAGTAAGTAGAAAAGAGACAAGGAATACAAAATCATATACTTGGATCCAGATCTACGAATAACTTTATCACTGAGGCCATATTTCCGATTAAGGTCTTCTTTCTTCAGAGGAGTTGTATCTAAGAATTTGTGCTTTCAGGCACTGATTTGCACATGCATTGTTTACCACTCATGAAGTCAATGTTGATACACTAAAACTGGCTAAAAACCTCATAGTCATTATTAAACTTGTCTTGCTTAATATCAGCATAAACTTGTTCCTGATTATCCTACAGAATTCCTCATTGCTTTACAGAATCAACAATCTCAAATGTGAAATTAATTACCTTTTCCCCCTAGTTTTTAACAAATTAAATTTATAAGTAATAAGATTAGATGATGATTCCTTGTTTCTGACACCTCCCTCTGGCATTACCTACCTTTTTATAAGTTCTTTCCAGGTTTAACTAGTAGCTATTCTAAATGCTTAAGAGTTTTGAAATGCCTGGGCTCAGCATTTCCTCAATTTATTTGCTCATCCAGACCTCACAAGCTGTATGTTTTATAAGCATTTAAATAATTAAAGTCTGAACCTGAAGGGCTTTTCTTGCTGATTTTTGAAAAGGAGGATAATTTAATGGGAAATCAACTTTAATTGCATTATCTTAAATGGAAAAATGATTTGTCAATGTACATTACCAAATTTTATTTGGCAACAAAAATTCTGTAAATGAAAAGATTGTGTTGACTGATTTAACTAGGCATACTGCAAGAAAGATTAATAACTTCAGAAGTAGATAACGTAATCTTCTTGCATTATTGACACAACAGATTTTCATGCTTTGTTGAGATTAAAGTGGCAAATATAAACCCAGAACACTCAACTATCATTATTTTCTGAAATTTTTGTCGATGGAATTGCAGTGTTATTCTGATACCAACCTACATCAACCTAGCAGGTAATCAGACTTCACATGTGTTTTCACTGAAGTCTCAGCTGAAAATCTAATGTTGTGGGGTATTGTAAAAGCCCTCTGCGTTTTTTAACTTCATTGTTGTGCTTAGCTAGCATCATCATGCTTATGGCAGAATGCAAACTTAGGCTTATCTAGAATTAATTTTATGAAATACACTTTTTGATCTACCCTATTGCTGAAAGGGAACAGTTGGACGGGAACTATATATCTTAGCAGACATTAACTTCTGAAAAATAATAGCAAAAGAGTTTTCCTGAATATCTGTCATTTCAACGAAGGAGAGTCCAAGTATTGTCACCCCATGGTGTAAGTAGATATAAAACCAGGAAAAGGTATGCATTTGTAAATGCTTATGCTAGGGATTAGAGGGAAACATGAAAAAACAAACAAACAAACAAAAACCTGAAAACAACAACAGAAAACAGATCAAAGCTGGAAGAAAATAAGAGAATATTAATGCAAATTGGTTTAAGCAGACAGGCGCAATCATGTTAGTTGCTCATATATACCTTATACAGGAAATTGCCACAAGCTACTCTCCATTGTTATTCTCTATAAGTGAGATAACTAACTGCAAAAAATCAGCCCAAGTACACTGATGTCATTGAATACACTCTGACTTGTTTCGAGCAAGAGCATGGCTTTTCTTACAACTCTTACTAGCTCACACTGGTTTGAAGTATTTTATTATCTTTAAAAAAATTATCCAGCTTAGGTACATGGAATGTCATAGAATGGAATCATAAAATCATAGAATGTTTAGAGTTGGAAGAGACCTTAAAGATTATCTATTCCCAAATCCCCTGCCATGGGCAAGGTACTTTTCACAAGACCAGGTTCCTCAAAGCCTCATCCAGCCTGGTTTTGAACACTTCCATGAAAGCGTGAGTTCACCACTTGTCTGGGCAACCTGCTCCAGTGCCTCACCACCCTTACAGTGAAGAATTTCTTCCTAATTTGTAATCTAAATCTACCCTCCTTCAGACTAAGGCCATTTCGACTTGTCCTATCACTACATGCCCTTGTAAAAAGTGCCTCTCCAGCTTTCTTGTAGGCCTCTTTTAGATACTAGAAGATGTTATAAAATCTCCCCAAAACTTTGTTTTCTCCAGGCTAAAGAGCCCCAACTCTCTCAGCTTGTGCTGAGAGGTGCTCTAACCTTCTGATTAACTAAGTGGTTCTCCTCTGGATTTGTTTCAACAGGTCAACATTTTTCTTGTATATCTTTTACACTAGTGTAATCATCAAAGTAAACCAAATATTTAGAGTATAACTGGCAAATATAGTTTTATAAAGAATACATGTTCCCACTTAGGAAATTAAATTTCAGTCTTAATGAAGCCATGATGGATTTTACACTAACATAGAAGAAGCATAAATGTCACCAATTTAATAGGGATCATCATGTTGATCAAACACCTCTTTTTTTTTCCATTTAATTTTCAAAAGTACTAAAAACAGAAGAGGAAATTTATGAAGATAAAAGTCAGGAAATATGTGAGTTTGAATTGCAAGCTGTCCCAGAAGAGTACTTTTGTGTCATGATGGGATTGCAGTTACAGAGAAAACACTGTCTTTCCTCACTAAAGTTTCTGAACTTCTACTTTAGCAGTAAATCAGGTTTGCTGCCAGAGAGTCTGTTTTTAACTGCATATAAATGATTCACTTAAGTGCTTATCCAAGAAGATAATTTTTTTAAGCTTGAAAATTGCCTGAAACTTATGTTATGAAGTGTTTTTGTCATCATAGACAGTGAGAAATTTTGTAGCTATAAAATATACTGGCAGACTTCATTCTGTATGAATACTTTGTATGAAATCACATCTGGCACAAGTCAGATCTCAATCACATGACATTCATGTCCTGTCAATGATAATAGTAGGATAGGTGGTCTTGCCTGTGCTGTTGAAATATTGAAAATATAAACATGATGTGAGGGGATTTATACCATAATTACAGTGCTAACATGCAGTTGTGGAAGTACTTTTATCAAAATCCGAGTTGGTTTTATTTAATCAAAATTTTTTCTCTCTGAAATGGAAAACCTTAGGAAGGAGTCAAGAGCTCTGATTAATTTTCCCTTTCAAAAGCATTTCAAGCAAAAATTTTGGAAAAAGCTGACTGACAAAATTCAAATGTGATACATTCTGCTATGTCTAAGAGAATAATGCAGGCAGTTGACCTGCTAACATTGCATAAGTGTTAATGCCTGAAAAGTGGCATGAAACTTTTCTAGGCATCTACATGTAGCTATTCATGTAGAGTCAACTGTACTCTGCCTGTAACACGTAGGCCCTAAATTCAAGCCAAGATTTGATGTGTTCTGGAGGTCAGGTAGCCCTCTGTCTAAACAACAGAATCATCATAGAATGCTTTGGTTTGGAAGGAACCTTAAAGATCACCTAGTTCCAAACCACCTTCTACTAGACCAGGTTGCTCCGAACCACATCCAACCTGGTCTTGGATACTTGCAGGGAGGAGGCATACACAACTTCTTTGGGCAACCTGTACCAATGTCTCATCATCCTCACAGTAAAGAATTTCTTCCTGATATCAAATGTAAATTTAACCTTCTTCAGCTTAAAGCCATTCCTCCTTGTCCTATCACTACATGCCCTTGTAAAAAGTAATTCTCCAGCTCTCTTTTAGGCCTCTTCAGGTACTGGAAGGTGCTATGAGGTTTTCCCAAAGCCTTCTCTTCTCCATACTAAACAACCCCACCTCTCTCAGCCTGTCTTCATAGGAGAGGATCTCAAGCTGGGTCCAATGTTATGCCTGTTTATTCACAAACTAAGACACAGTGGTGATTTCATTTTCTCCCATGTGCTTGCAAGCTAAGGACTGATACTAGATGGCTGGCTGCTCAGCACAATCTTCTTGGATTACCTTTCAGGGCAGCCCTGCTCTATCTGCTAAGTGCATTGGGAATCCAAGTGATCAGCTCAGGCAGTCCAGACTGGCCCACTGAGACCAGGCATCTGTATTTTAGACTTTGTTACGCTTAACAGAGAGCCACTGATATATGTTTGTGTCTGAAATATTTGTTACTGACATTACAAAATTGAATGAAGGGTTAGAATAAACTTATCTTTTTAAACCGATGTAATAGAATCATAGAATCAACTGGGTTGGAAAAGACCTCTGAGATCATCAAGTCCAACCCTTGATCCAACACCTCCGTGGTTACTAGACCATGGCACTAAGTACCACATCCAGTCTCATCTTAAAAACCTCCAGGGACAATGAATCCATCATCTCCCTGGGCAGCCCATTCCAGTGTCTGATTACTCGCTCTGTAAACAATTTCTTCCAAATATCTAACCTAAACCTCCCTCGGCACAGCTTAAGACCATGCCCTCTTGTCCTACTCTTGGTTGCCTGGGAGAAGAGACCGACACCCACCTGGCTACAACCTCCTTTCAGGGAGTTGTAGAGCATGTCTTATTTGCTAGTACAGCTCAGAACAGAAACTCTGGAGGTAGATTTATAATCCAAGGTATTTTCACTGTTTCCCTCACATTTGTATACATGCTAGGAAGAATGAGACTTTATTGCAAACATACACATGAGTAACAGCCTAATAACTCCCATTTAAGTCTAGTGATGCTCAGATGCATGCTCTAAGTGCCCATTTCCAAGTGGGTTTTGTGCACTTGTTTATGAAGGAGCAAAATTTTAGTTCACCATATTACACTGGATGTGCCACTTATTTTAAATCAATATCTCCTGCACTGTGCACAAAAAATAACACTGTTCCCTGAAACCGGAAGTTGCTAAACAGCTCAAAATACAAAACTCATGAAAAAAAAAGGATCAAACTTAATAATTCACTCCAGCTATTCTGGTCCCTTGGCCCGGAGCAGTGTTTCAAACTTCTATTTGGATTCAGGCACATACTCAATAACCTATGTTTTTCCTAAAGGTTTGAGCAGCTAACCCAGGGCAAGAACTTACACTGCCTGATAAAAAACTCATTAAAGAAAATTTAGAGTTGTCATTATTATTATTTCTTTCAGGCAAAGAACAATAATATGACTTTATTGATGCTTATTACCACTGGTTAGGTGCATCCAATCAGCAAATCAAGTCCTCCACTGGTTCGTTTAAACATAGTAGCTTTGATTCAGCCTGTGTTTCCATCCTTGAGCCCTGAAACAATTTCATTTTCAGTATAAATTGCAAATGTCCAATACTTTAGGCAATGCAGAGCATATAGAAAAAGACAATCTGAAAAAGGACACAGTATCTGTGTAGTTTAATCTACATCTCCTGGTTCATTTGGTAAACTATATCATTTGCATCTTCAATACATAGTTTTCCACTGCCTTCAGAATCCAGATGGCAGTGAGGAAGACTGGAATTTTCTAAATGCAGAATTTTCAGCTGTCATGTTTTCTGGAAATATTTCTGTGTTGTGGAAATTCCCATTTCAGGAACTCATAAAACACTTCTACTTTCTTCCTGCATCTCCCTGGGAAGTAAAAAAATCCAGGTGAACTGACATGAATTTCTCTTTCCCTACCAAACTCATTGTTATGTTATACCAATTTTTTGATGCTGTTAGTGGAATAAAACACTAATTTCATGTAGGTTTACAAAATAACCAACAAAAGGCAGAAGTATCCTTATATCAAAATTATAATAATAATAATCACAACTTTTCTTTCTGCCTCTGACTTCATTTGCCATGAGTGCAAGAGTATTTGATGTAGCAGTGCAAAGGATAAAACCGTCTAATGAAGAAAAGACCTTGCATGCACTTCTTTCAGCTGCCTCACTGGCTTTGAAGCAGAGTTAGGGTTTCTGCATACAGGCATGATGTACTTGAGAAGTTCATACTGACAGTTCACGCTACTAGCCATGTTTGGTTCTCAGTGATGCCCCATTGAAACCCACTGAGGCTCACAAAGCACTGTTTACTTCAGATGTAAATAGTGATCTCACAGCAGCAGTGGAGGTTACAAAGCACTTGAAATAACTCTGCTGCTGAGAGGTGACAGGAGAAGAACGGATGATGAACATTATCTTGACAACTCTGCCAATACTTAAGCCAAAATCTTGTTGACAGTGCCTCTTTACAAGACACCTCTTGAGTTGTGAGGAACAAGTCCTGTTGTCATTTACACCTCTGTAGCTTTCCTGAGGCTAGCAACCTGAAACTGCATTTACTAAATATTTAATCTCAACCTCACAGCAGTGGCAGGGGTTATACTCTCCTTGGTTGCAAATGAGCCAGTCTGCTGAGGAGCGATAGGAGAAGGACTGTGGAGTAGCACCTTGCCACTGCCCTATATGAGGCTAAACAAGAGTCGACAGCTTTTCACCTCGAAGACTTCTTTTGTTTTCAGGGCCAAATTCTGTCCTCATGTATATCTCTTCAGCCAGTGAAGGCACATAGAGCAGAATTCAGTCCTTAATATGCATAGCAAGTGACTCAAAAAGGAGTTGTCAACTTTGTTTTACCGGATGGATTTAAAACTATTCAGCCAACAGAGTCATCAGCTGGCTCAGCTGAGAAAAAAAGGTGATGAGCTCTTGAGTGGTAATGAAGCAAAATAGTCATTCAGAGCAAATCGGGAAATGTCAGCAAGTTAGGCTGGTGCTGTTTGTGATGAACCATGGGCCTCAGGCAGCACATTTTCCAACAGGAGATAGAAGCAATAAGTATTAAATTGCTACAACAGAATTATAAGGTTGTTAAGGCACACAGTTATCATTAAAGTAGTCCTCTTGTCTTTTGTCTTTAGAAAAATCATAAGAAAAGGTGTCTAACGAAGATCCCTAATCAGTGTTAGGGGCTCAGTTTTACCCCTTGTGGTTCAAAACACTTCAACTGAAATCATGTGTAACCTTGCATCAGCAAAAATGTAGAGATAAAAGGAGGAGTTTACATTTTTAAGGTAAGTAGCACATATTTAACTTAACTATTCTCAACAGATTCCTTTATCTACTAATGTAATAGTAACTCCCCTGAGTTTTGTGAATAATTTCTTCAGAATGTAGCCAGCAGATTTAAAGTGGCTGAATTTAATTTTAGTGTTACCACAGGACCCACCATCTTTCTGTAGCAGTATATATCTGAACAAATGCTAGGGAGAACATCCACTTTTCAAATAAAATTATATAAGTAAGTACAGCCTGAAAGAGTAAGTATAGATACTCTTGTCAATAAAAGAATAAGATTAGACCAAAATTTTATATATGTATATCACACCTTGGCCTTATCTATTTTCTCAAATTTGTATACTTCAGTAATAGGTTTAATTTTCAAAGTTAATAACTTCACTTTTAACTATCAAGCAGTAGTTGATTAAACATCATATAAGGCATGGTATACCTAAGCTAGGCTTTTTGAGAAATTAAATTTAAATTTTTTAATTAAATTAATTTTTTCTTCAATTTTTTCCTGCATTAATTGCACTAAAGAAAAAAAAGAGAAAGTGTCAATACAAAAATAGAAAGACATATTTTGACAAAGAAATAACTGTCAAAGTATTCCAATTTTAAATTCTAATGTCAGAAACCCTTGTCCAAATGGTTCTATTTTTTTTGGGTTTGGCTTTTTTTTTTTTAATGTAGATTTTGAACAAAGTCAAAGATAAGATTATTTCTAAATGTAGAAAATAACTGAGAATGTAAAATTATTTTGTAACACCCATTCTGTGAACTGTCCTGATTAATAGTGAAGCACAAAGTCACATCAATAATTCTTTAAAGAACCATCTCTAAATACTGCAAAAGTGTAAAGCCTTTGGATGCAAGTTCCTTATGAGATGCCCACCATGTCTGTGTATTTTATACACACATACACATCAGCTTGAGATTTTAAGAGACATTTAGCTTTATTTATTCACTATATTGCTTCATGGCCATATGTATTTTCTGTTGATGGGGATTATCAAAATAGTATATCTCTCTTTCTATGACATATATAAATAGCTCATTCTGGCCTTTATCTATTTTCATGTTAATGAGACTGAAACCCTCCACAGCTTTTTCTCTTGACCTCTGCTAATGTTGTTAACATGTGTTTTGGCTTGCTGAGTACAGTGCAACTCACTAGTGTCTATTTGTCCTTCTACCTGAAAAGAGGTTTTAATTTTAAATGAGTAGTCCATCCCATCCAAAAGCAATTAATCACATTCCTGATGCATTTCATTCCTTCTCCACATTACCATGCTACCCAAAATATGCTTGCACTTTGTTGTACATAACTCACAACAAGATGTGCCCTCAGCTGCTGAAAATACTGTATGTTTACTTGTAACTAAAGTGCAGTTACTTATTCTTTGTCATTTCCATATGTTCTGTTTTGCTCCCCCAGAAGAGGCTGGAAAGTTTTTCTTTGCTGCACAACCCAGCACAATTGTCCTTTTCATAAAGTGCTACACTAATGTAAGAGTGATCAGTGTGACCCAGGGCTGGTCCCATTTATACTGCAGAGCAGATCCTCCAAATTAATTCTGAATTCTTACTAAAACTAGGAACAAAATCTGGCTTTTTAACTGTACATTAGGATGGTCCCATGCCTTACTTTCTCTTTGGCACAAGTAGCTTAATTTAAAAACATGCACTGTAACAGCAATCAGTCCCATTCCCTCAGAGGGGATTACAGACTAATCTTCTTGCAAATGTTCACTGAAATTCTACCCTTCTCTCTCTGGGGACAAAATTATGGCATGATTAATGCAAGAGGGAATTTTGCCATAGTGTTTAGTGGAGCAGGGCTTTCTGACTTCATTTTACCCTACTTGCAGTAATGCTGTAAAGTCTCATGAATAACATATGTAGATTGCACTGAGCTATGGGGATAACTGGCACAATCTGACTGTTTTGGTGCATGGCTTTTATACTGGAATCATCTACAAGCAGACATATTCTGTAAGGAAGAATAAGAGAAAAATTCAAAGCTCCATGAGTAGCAAAATTTACAGAGACCATTAGGATCTCCTGTTGGTTGTTGCTGTTGTGAGTGCACCAATGTTTAAGGTAATAGGAGAGACTTCCCACAGATGTAGCTTTGTGCCTTTCTTCATAGAACTTTTCACAAACTACTGTGCAGTTTTGGGATCTCAGTACTATATCAAATTTGGTTAACTCTGGCCAGTAGCTTAAAAAGTTGTTCTTTGGGTTCTTTTTTTTTGTGGGCATCCTACTTTGAAGTCCACACACTGAGAAAAAATTACCATGTATGACCCTTAGGAAATCAAGCTACAGAACTCTTGAAAAAAATTAATTTTAATTCTAATTTATCTAGTTAAAACTCTAGAACTTTAGAAAAACATTCGACAATAAAAGTAAACAATTTACTATAGTGATTAAAAAAGAAATAATACTTTGAAATGCATAGTAGGAAAACCAAGATGAATTTATTTCACTACAGGTTTGAAAATAGCCGATGTTGTAAACTCTGTCTGGTAGATTTAACACAGTATTTATCATTGTTGCAGACTTGCGCAAATAGACAAGGAAAAAGAGAGATCAAAGTCTGTTATAGGCCTAGGTCATAATCAATGTAAAATTCTCTTTGCCTCTGTAAATTTAATTCAGCCAATCAACTGCCCTGTCCCCAAGGGACTTAACAACTCCACTGAAATATAAAGTGTCTTCTAGTCAGAGAGGTCCAGATTCTTTTCTCAGTCACACAGCAACTCCATTTTGGGGGGGATAATGAATCACTGGGGAAGTAGATTTCTTCTGATGAAACAGAATAGAATGTGATCCTCAACTTACTTCGGAAAAAAAAATGAATCAGGAAAGTATTTGTTTTGCTGCTGGTTTTCTGTTTTTCCTTTTTTACCTTAACATTGTGTTTTCTGGATACAATCAATAACAAGGCTGCATTGCTTGGAGATACAATCAGAGGTATAATCCCTCTGAGGCTTCTGAGATATGCAGAGATTGGGCATATTAACTGCCCCACACCTTCATGGCCTCATCTTTTTCTGATGAAAAAGAAGCTGGAAAGGAGATAGCAGATAATAAACTCATCATCTCCTCCATGCCAAACTCCACACTTGTTTAAGAAGCAGACAGGAAATTGCCCTTGGTTAGAAGAAATACCATGACTGGATCTTCTAGAGCAGAGCTTGAGTACAGAAGCAAGTATTTCAATAAGCACAGCCAATTAGCAACCGCAGGCCAATTTGAGTCTAAATTTTACATCTCAATTGTGACCTGTGTGCCATGTCTGGGATCCAGCACACTAACAGGCAACATATTTCTTCCTCATTGGAACACTGCCAACAAGTCCTGAGGTACCGGAAGCTTTAGAGCTGACCCCAAATGTTAATTCCCATGACATTGTCTGATAGTAGCACTTCAGACAATCACTGAAGCTGGACAAAATGTTTTGAACTAAGAAAATTGGATTTATTTGATAATAAAGCTCCTTCCATATGAAAATATTCTGTGGAAAAATATCAAATACCAGTCTTTCCTTATTTCCTGCACCCTCATTTGCTCAGGAAAGCTAATTTATTTTTCAAGAAACTTCCAAATGACATTTTAAAAATGTTGTAAATGGCTCAGGAAACTTCACAAGACCAGAGACACCCCACAGGTACCTCCCGTATGCCACTTTTGCCAAGCTCGACAAGCTTGCTTTCACAGCTGTAGGGCTCCCTGTACCATATCATCCCCTGCAGCTTTAGAAAGGTTATGAGTGGAGACAATGACAAATGGGTCCTTTGTTTTATTTCACTGTCATTCTTGCAGTTCTCAGGTTTGACAAAAATGAAGAGTAAGTGAAAACAGTGATGAGACTTAATGCCAGTGCTCTTTAAAAGACAAGCCGCTTCCACAAAATCCACAACACATCCAGTTTAGTAACATAGGAAGTCATTTGTTTCTTATAAATTCTTCTTTATTCTTTGCATTTGTTAGTAACTGTATATATATATTACTACTTTCTTGCTCATCAGCTATAGATTTTTTTAAAAAATTGCCCAAAAGAAATGTCCCTGTGGTTCCTAAATGGATACAGAGTCTCAGAGGATGAGACAGAGCAAAGACAGCAAGAGTGAAATGAACAAAAAATCCACAAATTACATGGAAAAATGCCTTCCAATATGTCACGGGGTCTGATTCTTTTAAATAGGGAATGACCCCACTGCTTAAAGAACCTATGTCCAGAGATGCCTCAGGCTTTCATAATGCAGACACCAATATGGGAGGATATACTGCATTTCTAATAATCTGAAAAATAACCAAGTACTGGCTATTTAAGTATATAAGATGCATGATAAAATGCAATATCAGAGAAATTTGTTTTTCCATGATGTATGCTTAAGAGTAAAGGAGGGAGAAGAAAGGTAGATAAAGCATTTAAAGCAGGAGTCGTATTTCTAATCTGTAAATATCTTCCAGTCTGGGGAAATAATTCTTCTATAGGTATTAGGCCAAACTAACACATAAGTAAAGAAATACGATCTTTGCTCAAAGAATAAATCATAGGCCACCCAATATAATGTTACAAGATGGGAAGAGAGGTTTTTTGTTTGTTTAATTGCTGTTCTTTCTTAAATACAAGAACATTTTAAACTAAGGGAATATTTTAAAGCAGTATCCCTTTCCTCTGGGGTAAATACATACATTGCTTAGCAACCTTTTATGATTCAAGGACAAAATATCTTAACATATAAAATACTACCATGAAAAATGGTCAGCATGAGAAAACAGCCAGCAGCCAAGTGTCTGGATGACTTGAATGATTCATTAGATTAAGATCTATTAACAAGCTTTCTCTTTTGAAATCCAACTGTAAAATGAGTAATGAAGCAGAGCAATCATATAGGCAAATAGATAATGATAGTTGTCTCTGAAAAGAGGAGGAATCAGCAGTACTATGCTCAGGAGCTTTATGTACATTAGATCAGAAGAAATTGCTGTGTAGCTATTGTGTGATGGGAGTGCTAACTTCAGCTGAAACTGCTCTGGAAAGAATTACTGATGGAGGGGGAGTACAAGCGAGCTTGCTCTCCTTTGCTCTCACTTTCACCTGTTAGGACTAGAGCCATATCAGGGTTCAACTGCCTGGGGCCAGGCTCATATGTGATCAGCTTCACTGGCTGCTGAAAACAAAGCTTTTCTATTTTCACTAACAGACAGCATCCAGAGGAACAAAGAAGGTGGAAAAAGGCAAGGAAAATTAAACTGTGGATTTCTTGCCTGCTGGGTGGATACCAAGGAACCAGATAGGTATGGAGAGGGAAGAAACCTTGTTTCTTTTCCCAGCTGTGAGGTATTCAGGACTAAGCCTAGATTTAACACTTGCAGAGATGGACAATTTTTCAACAGGACAAACCAGGTACTTGCACATATGCAAACATAACTTTCTGTATATTTTTAAATATACTTCTATTTGTATTAATTTGGGTTATTTTGCTCTGTACAAAGGACATTCATGTTTTTGACTTCCTGGAAGACATTGACCAAAGCCCTGGAATCTGAATGTTAAAGATGTGAGTGAAGACTCAGATCTTAGCACCAACCAGTACCAGACCAAGGAGAGTTTAACCATAAAACAAACACCCCAAAAACACTCTCAGAGGCTACTATGAGAAGCTTGCTACAGAAGTAGATCTGGCATTTAAAGGATCTTTTTTTCTTCTTCAAGAAATTGCTGCCCACAGAGCTAAGCTGGCTGCCTAGCCTTATGTCCTGGGCTTCCATGAGTTTTCTGAAGGTACTTGCTCACTTACTCCCTACTCATCTTAAAAAGACAGGAGGAATCCTAAAGCAATACACAGGGTTGTCTCACAAAATATGGTTGAATTTTTAAATTGATTCTCTTCACAGGATAAAATAATGAAGGAAAGATACACCTGTAAATCATTCAGACGTTAGGATAGTACTTTGCTTGTTTCTTTTCATAAGGGAAAAATTATCCCTAGAACACATTAATTTCTAATGAGCTCTATGATCATGGGGCAGTTGGAAGTACCCCCTAGTGACATTTCTGTCTGACAGGACTGGACACTTCCTTGAGAAATTGCCAGATTCATTATATTCTGTATAGTTGCCTAAGGATGGCAATGATGTTTCCAGATTTGTGTTTGGGGCTAGAGGATGTTAATCATGGGATAGATATAAGCAGCACAGTACAAAGAATGAAAGCACAGTTAGGGTTTTAATTTACTTTCTGAGTATCCTCCACTGAAATCATCATTTCTCCACCCATGTGGCTAACCTCCGTAGGAAGTCTCTGCAGGGAGCAAAAGCAAGCCCAAGGATTAAAGCAATCATTCATCTTCTGTATTTTCCTTTGAATACTGTAGAAAAGGTAGAATCTGGTGTTGAATTATGAAGCCTGTTTAAGACTAGATATGGCAGAGGAGATACAAGAGGGTTTTGAGTTTGATGGGGTTATTTAATTAATTTTTAATATCTGTTACTAGAGATTTGCTGATGTTAATGAGAACTAAATCTTCTTGCCATAGAATGAGCTTCCAGAGAAGTATCAAGCTTAAGGAAAGAGATAGGGTAGTTCACTCCTCATTGCTGATGGTGAGCCTACATTATAGGTTCTGAAGTGCAGATCCTATTTTTATATATTCACATCATGCACACTTTTAGTTGTATAACATTACTTGAAGTGTGTACATTGGCACATTATTCTTAATATGTCAGGGTGCAGTTTCTTAGCTCCTGTGGTAAATACTTTAAAATCTTATAATAAGATACTCTTGCAGTCTTTCATGTCTTCTTTTACATCTTCATCCACGTTAAGCTTTCATTAAAAAGAAGTCTAAAGGACAAACACACCACAAAAAAAAAAGGCAAAAAAAATCTGACTTGTTTGGTGCATATGAACTTAATGTTTTCAAAAAATACTATGCATTAGACACAATTAGCATTGCGTATTGAAAAATTCTCTAAATTACGTTGTACTAGAAATTCAAACAGCTTAGCCAATGTGTAGAGAAATTAGCAAGATTATTTCTCTTGATTTTGATGTATTTTCTAGTAGGTGTCAGTTTAAAAGCAGACCTACCCTTTTTTCCCCTGGTATTTTTCTTAAATTCGTTCTTGGCCTTCAACAGCAAGTGCCCAGACTTGTCAAATCAAAAGTGGCACTGTTCCTGAACTAACAGGAGTATATTAACAAAACAAAGACAATTTATAACTTTTGGATTAACATTTGATGCAAACTTAGATCAAAGATAATTTTGGTATACTTTGAAATATATTGAATACACCTTAAAAAATATAGTATACTTTGAAATAGAGAGATTAATCATACTTATATTTTTTACTTGTACTAGTATAAAACACTGACTAACACAAAAAAGTCTTCTCAGCTTTTCTTTTGTAAGAGTGATGTGACCGAGTCTAATCAAGTGACTTAGTCCAACAGAAGAACCTAGAGCAGGTGTGAAAGGGAGATCACTGGACAGCAAGTTCTTTAGGGCTCAAATGTGCAAAGATTGGGTTGTCAGGTGGCCTCTTAAAGACTCCGTGCTAGTATTTCTCTTTACAATAGAAATTACAGAGTTGGGAGGCCCTATTGTGTAATATAAAGACACTCACTAAATATCTAACAATAGGTGAAGAAGGAGATAGAACAGAGACATCACCCAATGGCTTCTTTGCAGAGACAGAACCAGGTCAAGATGGTGACATGCTAGACCCTGATTTGCTCTGTAAAAACTCTTCATCAGTCAAATGGTTTTGAAAATTATCCACCTAATTTTTTGCATATATTTTCACATTAATAAGACACGCGTACACAAGACACTGTGGAGGTATAACTGCATGAAGCTGGAGGAGTGTCACCTTAGTAAAAAAAATAAGCACTAAACTGCACATTTTCATAAGGGAGGTTCTAAGTGGCAGAGCTGGCAGAGCTGAGTGTGTCAGTGAGAGTGCCAGAGTACCTAATTCATAGGGGAACTGTAGGAATCGCTTAAGAAATGTTCCTTTGAATATGTGTATATACATATATAATAGCCGTATACTGGGGAAATGTTCCCGTATTTACTTTTTTAATTTCATTTTTCTGTTCTGCAAAAAATATGATATACAGAGTAAGAAGATAGAACTAATAGACCCATTGGCTTCCTCAAAAAGACTTACATGTCACAATTGCTTCTCAGAAGAGTGAACTCTCAATTCTCGTCTTAATTGTCATTTTCCTCTAGTGAAAACAGTGACCTTCCTGTCCACCTCCACAAGAGAAATCTTATATAATAAAAAATAATGCAATAAAATCTGCTCTGAAAAGCAGGACTGCTAGAAAATACCTGACTCTGTGTTTAGTCATGTAGGACACAGCCACTATGCCTCTATTATCATAAATGCTTTTATATGTTTGTAAACATATGAAGCACGTGAATTGCAACATTCAAATATTGATTCCCATTTCACAAAGAAAATGGTACCAGTTGGTTTTGCACTATTTCACATGTGCATGACTTCTTAAGGCCTTTTGCTTTTACATCAAGTCATTTACAAATACAGCTGATGAAAGTTGCCTGATGTTCTTTCTAAGAGCTACATGCTCTTAACAAGAAAATAGGTGCATGGTATAGATAATTGCATCTGAAATCTTCAGCAAATTTATTTTATTTCCCCATTTTTCCTTCTTTTTTCTTTTTTTCCTTTTTCTTTTTTTTTTTTTCTTTTTTAAGAAAACTGGCTCAGGAAACAGCAGCCTGAGCTAAACAAAAACAAATCAAAAAAATTTTAAAAATCTGTATTTCCTCTGTCTTGTTTATTTAGCAATTGTCCTTCAGACTGCTAATACCTCATGTTTTTAACAAAATTCTTCTCTGAGGTCTTGAACTGTCTTCCATTGAATTCTAGTGGAAAGACTTCTGCTTGTTTAGTGATGAGTTAATTAGTTTTTGTAAGAGGTGCATTAATGCAACCACAATTCCCCTGCATAACTCATATTACTAGTTATAACCACAAAGCATCAAAAAAGAATTTCTACTACAAAATACTGGCTTGGATTTGTCAAGGATCACACCTTGAAGGATAAGAGCTCCTTTATTATTTATTTACCAAATTTGAATACAATATTTTGAAGAAATCATAATGTACTACAGAGTAGCACCAAAAAAAACAACCAAAAACCAAAAAACAAACAAACACACACACACACAAAAAACCCCAACAAACAAAAAAAACCACAACCCCCCAAAAAAAACCAAAAACCAAACGAACCAACCAACCAATCAATCAAAACCAAACCCCACAATATCTTTCTAAAGCCAGCATGAATCAAAAGGTAAAAAGCCCAAAATGGTCAAGTTTGGCAAATAAGTTATAAGATAACTTTGAAGATAAGTGTAATTGACAGGCAGTATGAAGAAAACTTAAATTACCAAGTATTGTAGCAAGTCAACAAAGAGCACACCTTCTCGGACTATCAGTCTATAGGGTATTGCAAACTCTGCTAAAACATAATTAAAACCTCACAAAGCTAAGGAAAAGCAGGAAAGAGCCAATTATTTCTCATGCATTATGAATACCTAAGTAGTAAATTATTTTTACCTTGTTTCTGATGGTTTTTGTACCTTGATGGGATTAAGATTCAATGCCTGGAAATCATAATATTTTAGCAAAAATAATATTACAACAAAAATGCTCCTCCCTGGATTTCATAACGAGACATTGAGGACATAATGAAATTTGTAAACATGCTGTATTGATGCAGGAGAGGAATTTTCTGTTTTTAAAGCATAGATATTTGCTGACATAAAACCACAAAAGAAATATGTGAATACTTGTGAACATCCTTAAGAAACAATATCTGATAGGCAGTTTTAAGAGTTAGGGAACAGAGACACATTCACAAGTGTTCACAGATCAGCTTTATTCCATCTTCAATGTAACTACCTTCATTTTTGTAATTTCAATCTAGATGAGGCATGCCTTGTGTACTTAACTGGGGTCAAACCATGGTATTACACACGGACCATTTCCAACAGGAATCTTTACACTGGCATTCCCTTCATAAATCTGGCCCTGACTAAACACTACTCCCTTCATTCAAACACTCTAAACCAACCAGTTTTCACCTCCCTCCTCAGACTGCTCAACTATCAAAAAGGGTTTAAAAATAAATATTCACATGGCTTTCATGATAAAGGATCAAATCAGATGATTAGCTGGTCTAAAGAATGCACTCAACTGTGATAAGTGGTAACTCTACCATGAAAAGCAACTAATAAACATTAAATTAGTTCCATCTAAAAACTCAGGGCTCAAAGTTATGTACTGTACTTGCTGGACCTTTAACAAAGTGGAAAAGGCTGCAGGTTAACTTTTACTGTGTACATAAAATGAAAATTGTTTTTGGCCTATGCGCTGCTTTTCTGACAGCCATATGGCAAATCAAGTTATGCTGATGCACTCACTAACGTTTAACTTCTGATAAAAAAACTCTCTCCCCTATAGACAAGAAAACAAGGACAGTTAGCAAGAAAACGTGAACGACTTACCTCTGATTACTAGGACATTAATTACTGGGTATCCTAAACTCGGTTTTTTAATAGTAGCTTTAATCATTTGATCAAATGGCTTTGAAAAACTGAGATTAGCTCAGTTGGCTAGAGCATGGTGCTAATAATGTCAAGGTCATAGGTTCAATTTCTGTAGAGGCCATTCACTTAAGAGTTGGACTGGGTCCCTTCCAACTCAGAACACTCTGTGATTGTGAAAGTGTGTCTTGAAGTCTGTCAAATTACACAACCACAGCATGAAGTCGAAAGTTTTACAGCTACATGAAAATTTAGAAATGAGGACAGGCATCAGTAGAGACTGAAAGACAAATGAAAAAAGGATCAAAATTTTAAACTCTTGCTGTGCCATCTTAGCTGAATACATATCTTAGCTGTGTATTCAGCTCAATTTAAATTGCCTAGAAGTGCTTTCCATGTACAAATGGATCTTTTTTCAAATTTTAATAATATATGATTATATTAATTAGTAATGCTCCATGTTGCAAAACTGAGATGTAAGCACACAAAGAACCACTACTAAGGCGTAAAAGTTCTTTCCTACTACTTGAAAGAGAAATTTTCTGTCACTGGGAATTATACATTTGTTCAAAGGACCAAATTAGACTTGATTTTCCTTCAAATCTTACTGCTTTTGGTAGTAAGTCTCTTCACGCACTGTGAGTTCCTTGGTATTTACAAGCCCTAGACTTTGAGAAGGTGAGGTACCATTGACCACATTTAGACTGGATGATCATTGCAAGTCCCTTACAATTGAAAAACTGAAACTATTCTGTTCTATTCTGTTCTATTGAGCTCTTCTAGTATTCACTTGGAAAGCTTTGCCTGAACCTGCTCATGGTGGAGAGGCAGCTGTACAGTCCGTTAGAATACATTCATTTTAGCAACAGCTTAAGCTGTATGATAGCCAATTGACAGCCCAGGGAAGAGAACTACCATAGGGAGTAGGTTGTATGTGTGACATTCATCAGTCCCAGGAGGGCTTATTCCCCACTGATACCCTGCAAACAGAACAGAATCTGAGTGCAAGCTCTGCAGAGGTCACTGAATGATGGCAAATGTCACTTCACAGAATTGAGAGATATTTTTCTGCTCCATTAAACAGTACAATTCTCTGTACTCATTTTCATTAGCAAATCCTGACAAATTTGTGCAATAGACAGAAATGTTTATAAAGTGAAAGGCCTGAGGAGGGAAGGTGAAACAGCTGTTTCAGTGGCTGTTCTGGGAACAAAGCTTTGAGATAACAGCACATCAACAGAATCACAGAAAATGTCTTTTTTGAGCTTCCTGTTTCTCAGAAGAAGACAGTAAATATGCTCAACACCATTTTAATCAAGGAGAAACAGGTTTTATTTTTCCTTCAGCAATTAATCACATTCTATCTGAAGAGAAATTTACAAAAAAAAAAAAAAGCTAAAAAGCTCCTCGCTGCCCTGGAGCACTCATGCTAAAGGGAGCAAACACAGTTTTCAGAATCATAAGCTTCTTTGTTCAGGCTTATTTTGCCTTAGTGTAATCTGGAGAAACATGTTTTTTCCCCTAGATATAAAATACTTCCTTTACACTTCCTGATTTCATTATAATGTCATCCTTATCACCATCTGAGCAAAACAGAAGGATTAGAAAATAACAAAGACAACTTCTTTGGAAAAAAATCTACAGACAATAAAGATAGGACTAAACTCTGTAAGTGATTCTAAATTCCTCTGCTATCTGAAGTGGCAAATCAAGGTTTTTTTGCAGGTGAAACCTTTTTATATTGAAAGTGACATATTGTGTTTCTAGCCCATTCAGATCCCAGGGTTAGCCTTCAGGAAAATTCTATATTTAACTATTACATCTCTTAATATTTTATTTTCTCCTTATCTTTATTGAGATCTCTGTTGAGAGTCCCCACTGGAACTATAATTTTCTCTCCTCAAAATATTTTCATATCCAGCTGCAGAAATCTGAGTTCCTCTGCACTTCTCAGTAAGGAACCTGCTGTGTGTGTTTATCCTATGGGATTGCTCCAGTGTTTGTTTGAAGAATGGTAACATGGAAGTCAGAGTGGTGAATCTAGGACTTTGAAGAAGGAGATATTATCAAAAACTGAGATGGGAAATCTAACATGATGAAAACCCCTCTGCTGCAGCAGCACTGAGCAGTAGTTGCCAGAAAAAAAATAAAAAGGCTTTCTACTTTTTAAAAGTCCAAGCTGAGAAGTTACTCAATAATTAAGACTAGTGAAAAGTCTATGCTAAGCAAAATTTAGCATAGAGGATTAAGTTCAATGCTTGTTTATGTTCCTGGGGTAAAATAAACAGTGATTAATATGAGATGTGATTTACGTACCAGGCTATAAATACATTGGACATTAAACAGTAAAGCCATGTAGTTCACACTGTTCAGAGCATTCATGGGTTACTCAAAGCAAGTATATTTAATGCATGACAGACATGATTTATCACTCCACTACTTTTGCATTTCTGTCCCTATATTATAGCAAAGTTGCTCAAAGTAGAAAACTAGAGTAATGTGGCGGCGAGTCAGTACTTAGGGGAATTAGATAGTGAGACAGAACAGAAAAAAATTTAAATAGTGTAAGAGATGAATAGCTAAGAGAAATACTCTGAATAAAATGTATAATGAAGTGAATTAGTGGAGATAAGGCTATGCAGCTGCACACACCTAGTTAATACATCCTATGGAATATTCCCCTCCCATTCGAATCAGTTAGCCATGTTGGAAAGACAGCTTTGAATTAAAATAAAGACTATGAGGTTTAAAATACACTTGGGAACAATCCTAAAGCTTTACCCTGAAGAATAAGATTGCGGCTTTGCTCTCCTGTTCCAGCATGATGTTGGTATAACTGCAGAGGGGGGAATAGCTGGTGCTGGAACACTGATGTAATCCAATGAACTTCAGCCATAAACTTGCTAAATGCTTTTTAATTGTTCCTAATGAATGCAGCAATGGTTTAACATTTAATTTACATTTATGGAAATATTAAAAAGGATGATTCATACGAGATTCAGGTCATAGGGAAGGATTACAATATCATTTTTTAATGCGAAATCTATGTAAGTGTTTTAGCCTTAAGGCACAGCTCATGATATTCACAACTGCAAAAGCTTCAACCTCCACACAAAATATGAGTTTCTGCATTTGTAAATGTATCAGGAAAGCCTCTGAAAACAAGATTTCATGTTCATATATACCACTGGCCAAGCTTGTCATGCTTTATGCCCTTATAAGGAAGTGGTCACAAAGACTTTCGTTCCTTCTCCCCTTCCCTATAGTTATAAAACTCATCCATGTGGTGTCACACCCTTAAGGGGAAGGGAGTCACACTGTTTTCAAACTGGAATTTATGCTGGTTTTATATTCAAAAGTAGACTTTGACTGGAAATGCCAAAAGATAATAACTTCTCTGATTATGGATGTAAAACATTTACTACATTTTCCATAAAGCACTCATTAAACACTCCCAGACCAGGGGAATTCATTTATTGACATCAGATTGTCTAAAAATTACCAAATTGGAGGAGTTTAAGTTATTAAAGGTTAAATCTTACACAAGTATATGAATACAAATTTAAGTATGTAGCTTTAGAGTTGAGGGCTGTTTTTTGGGGGGGCTTTTTAATATTAATGAAAAGAGCTTATGCACAGAATCTGTTTCTTTGAAACAAATACAAAAATCATTTTATTACACAAAGACAAAATGCCTGTCACATACTTTGAAAGGCATCCACTTGGAGACTCATCTTGACTCTCTTTATGTTAAAAAATTTACATTTTCTGTTTAGTGCCTATCACTCCCTTTTTTCTTTTGAAGGATGCTTGACAAGATGACAGCATTATTTTCAGAATACTGTTCCAGAATAATAAAAAATATGATGCTTGTATTTCTTACAGATAAATTCTGTTCTCCAGACAATTTACCTCATTCCCAGAACTTCCCAGGTGTCATGGCATGCTGTATCTAATGTCACATCTAGCTGTATCTAATCTGTAATCTTATAAAATAGCACAGAGCCCATTTATTTTCCACACTTAAAATAGTCAGCTTCCAGTAAAAAACTACTGAGCTAGGCATTCCTCTGTTCTGCCCCAAACATGGGCATTTCTTGCAGTGTTAAGAAAGTCTGTGATGAATATTAAGGATATAGTCTGTTCTTATCTAGTGAAAGGTGTCCCTGCCCCTGGGAGGTGGGTGGGAACCAGATGATCTTTAAGGTCCCTTCCAGCCTAATCCATTCTATCATTCTATGATTTAGGAACATCCTTTCTACAATGCTCACTCCTACAGTTAATACTTAAGTAATTCGACAACCATAAGGACTTATTAAACCCTTTTAGTATTGCGGTTTAGCACTTATCAGCAAAATATTAATTTACATTTGAAACACCAGGTTGGATATGCATACTCTGTTCCTGTCTTTCCTGGAATTTTCTCTGCTTCTTTTCTAAATAGTGTGAATAGCACAATGACTTGTGATGGCTGCTTCGCCTTCTGCACTGGGGCAGCCCAGCAGCAGCTGACCTCAGCTGGGGGCAAGTATGCTTACTTAGTAATCTTAGGATCAACTAAAAACAGTGGATAGAGGAACCAGTTATAACCATGTGCCTCTGTGTAAACAGCAGACTTGGTGTTCAGAAGTAGCCTTCTGTATTGGAAAAACCATGAGTGGTCATGCACAGATTATGCAAAAAAAACTGCTGGAAAGAGTGCAAAAATAAGTGAATTCTGATGAGGATAATGTTATTCATAACAACCACATATAATGTAATTAATCTCAAAGGGAAAGGAGGGAAAGGGATCTCATAGGTCAGCCTCGCAGTAGCTGGCCTCAGTAAGTTTTGTGCAATTCTCCTTGCCCAGGAATGGTTTCTTTGGAAATCTCAGCCTTTACCTGGAGTTTATAACCTACTCTACTCTCTATTTTTTTTTTCTCTTTCAATACACTTTCTGAAGTCTAAATATCTTTTTTTGCTTTTGTGTGTCTGTGTCTGTTAAACCAATACATTTATATGATCCTTTGACCAGATTTTCTTTGCTGTCAGTTGGCAAAATGAAAGTCCCCAGTAAGAGATAATGCAGTAATGTCTTCCTCATCACAACAGGCTACAAGGAAAATACAGGCAAGCAGTTCCCCTGCTGCCTTACCAGGCTTACCAGAATCACTGAACAGTCAACTAAATAATAGGTAAAAAAATATGCTGTAACAGTCTGTATCTGTGTGTGTGTCTGTATAGAATATATTATATTCTGTATAATAGAATCAATACTACCCGAAGAAAAAGCCTTCCTTGTTGGAAAAACAATTACTGTTCACACACAGATCAGAAAACACAGAAAGAAGCACAGAAGAAAGTTACTTCCAGTTAAGATGATTATATTGATATATATTATGTCTAATTTGCTTAGTCTAAAAATAAGAGGGCAAGAAAGAAGAGAGAGAGTTCTTTTTCCTGTTTAATTGTCTAATGAAGTCCCTGAAAGTACATTAGAAATAGAGATTGGATGGTCTAATTTATTTAAATTTAAGGCTCTGTGTTTTATGAAGAGAATATTTAGTGTTTACTGCTTCTGCCTCCTTCAGGACAACAACTGTGATGAAAAGATTTTGCCTTTTCTGAATCTAAGGTCCATTGATATTCCTCAGTTCCAAGGACTTGTTGGGGTGGTGATCAGACATTTGCAATTTAGAATGAGAAACTTCAACTGATGTGCACAAGCAAAATGTATTGAAGCTCCTATTGCATAAAAGAAAAAGAAAAAGAAAAAGAAAAAGAAAAAGAAAAAGAAAAAGAAAAAGAAAAAGAAAAAGAAAAAGAAAAAGAAAAAGAAAAAGAAAAAGAAAAAGAAAAAGAAAAAGAAAAAGAAAAAAGAAAAAGAAAAAGCTATATGTTAAAATTATCTCAATTAAATTAATAAATACATAATAGATCAATACCATCCTAAAATAGATCATAGGCTTCAGTGTTATTATGATAAGAATTCTGATTAATTTAATCACCTGACCTATGACAGTAATAATCTTCAGGTTTAGAAATTAATTTGCAACAAAACCTACTAGAAACTTTTTTTTCCCAGTTTTTCTCATAGGTTTTTGGGAAGTGTCAGAATGTATCTATTAACTGGCTCAGTCACATAGGGAGTCAGAAATGCAATTTGGAAGGAATAACTCAGACAAGGTGCTGACCCACACCAGAGGAAGGGAATCAGGAAGCATAGAGGATACTTTCATTCATCAGCAAAGGTGATTGGAATGTTTTTCTTCCAAGGAAGATTTTGAAAAAGACTGAAGTTATTTTTAAGGGACAATCTGCAGATTCACTGGTACTACCATTAGGTCCTTCAGCTTTATACAAACTGCTCACTTGGAGTATTCTTGCTATTAGAAACAACTTTACAGACACACTTTACAGAGGAGGATAATATCCCTAAAGAAGAGTACTCAGGCTAAGACAAAGACAGGTGAAAAACTTCCCAAGAGTCATCTAAAGTATTAACATCAGACTATGGAATATGACCTAGGTCTCCTGAGTCTCAGCAAAGTGCTTCACCAACCAGGTTATAGAACATCCCATCAGATGGGATTTCTCTACTGAAAGGACAGATTCTGAGACAAGAAAACAAAGAAACTGGACACATGATTTTCCTAGAAGGAGTGAACTTTGGAACCTAAATAACAAAATTATTTGGTTTTATTCATAATTTTGCAGAACATTTCCACTGCAATGCATCATACAAGCTGGAAAACGTGTTGGTAGAATCTCACTTCTGGCAACATATCTTTATAGAAATTAAATTCATAACACATATGTTGGCATAGCTATTCTACTGGCAGAATCTGATATCCAATTTCTAGAACTGATTGGTAGCTTACTAATTGATTGAATTCCACTTCCCGAGTCTTGCTTTTCTTTTTTTTTCTTCTCCCATCTTACCTGAACTGTAATCAAATATAGCATTTTTTAGAATTTCCCTGTGAGGAGTTTCACAGCTGAAATATTTGATTTTGTCATCTGAACAAAATGAACTATAGTTTGCCTGACATTAAGAACAGGTGAATTAACTTGTGATGTTCCATACAGTAATGGATTCTTCCCCAGGAGAAAGATTAACTGAAGTGGAGAATGGGACAACTTTCATTGCAGATAACAATCTCTTGAGTGCAATAAAAACCAAGAGTGGGTTAATATACTCTGATTTATAAGCAGCTGTTACTAAATTAAAAGAAATTAAAAGAAAATAAATTAACGCCATGGATGAATGGGTAACAGAAATAGAGGACTGGTTTGACCAGTACGAAAGACATTATGAGCTGACTACTGAACTGCTGAAATTCACTGAAAGGAGAGAATAAGCATTTGAATGAGCATTTTCACTGTGTCAAAATTGTGAGAAAAATTAAATACCACAGCAGTAAGTGGCTGAAAAGAGTGAGAGAAGACACAAGGAACTCTTCAAATATTATTCCAGAGAAGCTTACTTTAGGACCTGCCTTAGCTGTGGATCCTGTGGGTGTGCAGCAGAGGGAGCCAGCAGAGGAGTAATATTCAACTTTGTTCATGCCTTTTTGCCTCAGTCCAAAAAGAGGCTGCTTAGAGACATGTGTAACTTAGGGAAGTGAAAACAGCTTGTGATAATTAACTTTCAGCTTTCTATATCTCAACAGCTGCTTGCCAAAAGTATCTGGGCAGGAAAGAAGAGAGGGGTGAAGGCTCTTGGGGACCTTGAAAGTTCCAGGGGCCAAGTGATTTCCAGGCCAAGCAGAATGGGCCAAACAACCCCACCAGCTGTTGCTTGATGTGGGGCACTAAGTGCTCTACGGTCACAGGCATCCTTCAGTGGGGCAGTGTGTACTCACATGTGCAGACCAGCCTGCAGCTGGTCAAACCACTCCATTGAACAGTGAAGAACACAAGAGAAGCCCTCCTTTAAACAGAAATCTCTCTCTAAGCAAGCCATACCTGAGAGCAGGATACTGCTTCCTGTCAGTGATTGAAAGGCATTGATGACTCTCTTGTCTGTAATGTCAAACACTGTGACCTTTGTGAAGAGGTTCTATGCCTTTGGAGGAGGAAGCATTTATTTTACAGGTGCAGTTTTCCAATGAAATTGTGCATTTAGTACAGCTGATGCAAGAAAATTATATAATCAACTAAGAATAAGTGACCCCCATGTAATATTTATTTGCATATGAAAAATTAAAAAAAAAAGGCATCCAAAAATATTTTCAGATAAATGAAGCAGAGAAATTATCAACAAAGATAATCAATAAGAAGTTTTTGTTCCAAGAGGGACATCCACCACGAGCTGTCTCTAGAGTCTTTTGCTTTATGTGTTCATGTAGAGCAGCAGAAATTGAAGTGACAATTCATAGCAGTATGCCAAATCCAAACTATTATCCATTATTTACATTCTGTATGTAAAGTGGATGAGTCACTATTTAAGATATTACATTGCTAAATTTTCAATATGTCAACTATGTGTTTGCATGGAACTGTTTAATCTGATAGCAGATGGGCAAATTCATCACATTTTTCTTCAGCATTGGTCTTTTTTTGCAATTATAGAAGAAGCTGAGAGGTCACAGAGGTTAATTTCACCCACTGAAATTCAACCTTCACATGTTTCCCATTTACCTGTGCTCCCTCCTTCCCCAACACAGAATGTCATTAACAGCCACCCTTGAGATCTAATTTTTCATATCCATTTTTTTTCTGTCTGGGTCAGTGAACATCATTCCTTCCATTCACAGATGCTTTGTATGGGACTAGTCACTTCAGGCTTTTTGTCACTAACTTCATCCACCTCCTAAGCTTCGAAATTTCTCACACAGTCTAATTGGGCTGACAGTGTGCTCTCAGGCACTTTTCCAACCAGAGCGCACTTGCAGTCTCATCTGTTCTGCAGGACTCTTTGAAGAGTTGAATAACAGCTATTGGAATAAAAATCCTGAAGTCTAATGAGATTTCTTTTTATTTTTTTCAGGGAAGACATTTCTCAAGACTAAAATTCGTTCAAAACATGACAGGTTTTTAGCTTAAAGCTGCTGGGTTTTGCCTCATGCTAGTTTCCTCTGGCAAGTGATTGCAACACTGATAAAAACACTGTGTCTGCATCTGCACTGTGTTGTCCATAGATGGATCTGATCAACAAAGCCAAAGACCTTGCTTTTTTCAGCAGAGTAGCAACCCCACAAGCTGAATAGCTAATAGAGGGATGAATTTTCTGGCTTTCTGACTCTAATGGGAGATGGGGGAGCCTCAGCCTGCTTGATGGGGCTTGAAATGCCCTAAAAAGCAGTTGGCTGGGTTTCTTTGTCACAGTTTCTTTTCATTTGCATAGATACTTGGAACATTACTCCTTTGTAGTGTTTGAATGTCACCATCTTTTCTTGAAACATTTTTCTCATGTCTTGAAAGCTGTAGGTTCTCTTTGCTTTACACACCCCCTGAGTGCTGGACAGGCACCTGGAGGACTCTTCTGACCCCATTATGAATTGTTTTCTTAAAGGACCTGGACATAGGATTCCATACAGCAGGGCAGATAGCTATCCTAGCAACCATGAGACATCAAAGCAGAGAGACACACACTCTGTTGCCACCTATCAAATATGTGACTTTATTGCTGACCAATCTTCAGGATACCTTAAATTAAGTGTGCAATGGTTGCAAATGAGCAGTGATGATGAAATGCTTTATGGGATGGTGAAGCAAGGTTTGATGAGACCTTACCTGTTACTGCAGGTGCCTCTGGTACTAGCATTGTTCCTTGGTGGGAGTCTGTCTCTGCTCCCTTCTCTACTCCATCCCACACTCCCCTCCACAAGCTCTGTTGGACTCTGCGGAACTTTCTTCAGCTCAGCCAGGGGCTTCAGTCTTCTCTCCCTTCCCACATCCTCCTGCTTGCTGCAGAAAAAGAACTGCTTCAAGCTGGTTTACGTTACCACTCACTTCAATGAAAATCACACATCTTTTGTTACATTCAACGTCTTCACATTTCTTTGCTTGCCATCTTAGCAGTCCATGTTTTGTGGGATGAAAATGGAGTTAATATATATTTTCAATTTTATTCTACTTTTTCCACCAAAACATTTGGAGTCTTAATATATGTTAATAAAGTTTTTAAATTACTTTCACTATAGCACTATAGTTTTGCTCTACCACAATGCTTATCTTTTCAGTCTTTATATTCTTTCAGTAAATTAGCCACAGCTGTGTTTGGGGTGAAAATAGTAATTAATGAGATTACCAACTGAAAAGGTCCAAAGTTTCCCTCTATGGAGCTCTGCTTGAAGAAATCTAAGTTTTAGCTCACATTTAGTTGGTTACAAAATAGCTGGTCCCAATTAGCAATTTATCTTTCTAACATTATTCTCTTATGCCACTGCTTTCACCCAGTTGTAAATGTTTTAACATTGGCGATAAACACAGCGTGTACAAGTGATGTTACCTATGTGTCTGGAAAAGCCAAGAAGGATTTAAAGCACTCAAAGAAAGCAGAGTTCTGTGCTTTCCAGGTGGTCCTTTATCTGTAATGAATAAATAAAAGTTTGAACAACAAGGTTTTCTTTCATATTTTCTCTTTCTGTCACAGAAAGATGTAACTTGCCATCCAGACACCCAGCTGCACGATTTAATAAGAGTGTATTCAATTTTAGCATTAAAAGCTTTGTAACTTTCATCACAAGATATGAAGCAGCAATTTTTGTCCCCTATCTGATTTAAGTGGAAATAAAAAGTTCAGTTTCTTTCCACTGAGAGTGATCAAGCCTCCCTATATCACAGTGCTAATTAGAGCTGGATGAATTCATCCAACTAAATAAATGTCTGAAATGCATTTAAAACCTTAGTGCTGTTTTTTTTGTTTGTTTGAGAAATAGTGGGACTCTTCACCTTTCTAGATAACTGCTCATGGAATAGTCTTCAATGTTTTAAAGTATTTGGCTATTCATTTCTCTATTGCAAAGTTCATAAGTGTATGGGATAGAGGAATTTTGTAACAAATACCTATTTTTGCCTATTTTGGATATTCTTTTTCTTTCTTTTTTCTTTTTTTAAGAAAAATATTGAAAAATTTGTTTTTAGAATCATGAATCATACAGTAGACTAAGCTCTAATTTTGCACTGAATGGAATTTTAATATCACTGTTAACACTGTAATTATTTACTCTTAATTTTAAATAATGTATTTTAAATATATATGTACATAAAATGTTTCCAGGCCACAAATCAAAGGGAGGCTTCTTCTCCTACTGGAAAAGGAACACAAAATATATACTGTGGCAAGCACAAATGTGTCCTAGAATTTCATTCTGGTATGATTCTGTGTAAAGCTTTCAGTTGTATCATCTTGCATTTCTTTCTAGTCTGCTTTTTTAAGGGTAGAAACTTGTTCTCATAAACATATTACAGGAATATGGGAGAGTAATGAGAGAGAAGTATTAAATAAGCAACCTTAACATCATATGTTATCTTGTCCTTGAAAGACTGTGGGAAGTGAGAAGAATAATATCAGGTATTTCAAATCTAGCTACCAATGCACCAGCATGCATCCTTCTGCCAACCTAATGCAGTGATAACTGCTCTCATTGTGTGGCCAGTGCCCCTTCTGCCTTTTCTCCCTGAGGACTGTGTCCCAACAGCCTGGAAATCACGTGTTTTGGTCCACAGAGAAAGTGAAGAATTCACATACAAAAGAAGCAGTCAAAGAGGGAAACTCTCAAAATGCCTTTTTGTTCACTTAAAAAGAAGGGAAAAAAAACAAAGCAGCTAGTTGAATAGGCCTCTATCTCTTTTTTTGTTACTGGCAACAGTAATCTCAAATTCAGGCAGAAGATGAGTTCCCAAGAGAGCAGGATACAAGCCTTTCTGGCTTTCATTCCCTAGCCCCACAGCATGGGGGGACGTGGAGCTGACTTCACAGACTGGAAATGTTGGTATTTGGATGATATAAATTCAATCCAGCTTTGGCAAAGCTGACTTAATATTCCACTGGACTCAGCCTCTGCTGCAATGCTGTGAACCCCTCAGGAGATGGATGAAGTGCCCAGAGATTTTGGCTCAAAGGTCCATGGGAAAGCACCTGGAAATTCAGAAACCCCCTTTTCCCCTTCATTCTTTCTTCCTCTGATGCCCTAGCTCCCAGCATCTTGTTCCCACAGAGTGGTCCTGGCAGCCTCGTGGACCCCAAATCCAAGAAGGCAGCAAAAACAGGCTGTCTCACAGCTCCACGGCAGCAGAGGTCCCATAACTAACTGTCCAAGGGGGAAGGGAAGAGGCTCAACAGAAAAGAGAAAAGACCTAAAACCTTTTTTGAACAGAAGATCCATCAAAATTGACATAGTTTGGCATGGTTTTTGACAAGTTGGCTCTTCAAAATTAAAATCTCTTAGGTGATATTTTTTTTGCCTCAATCTGTTCTAATTTGCAGCACTGTGTTTTTGAAGGATAAGTCAGCTGGAAAATCTCAAAAAAATAGGTTCCCAAAGAGAGTATTGGTGACCTATCCTCTTTGCAACTTAAATGCAACTGAGTGAACTTAGTCAGTCAGGTCTTCTCTGAGCATCACAACATTATACAAATAAGGGCAAGGAGAAAACTGTCATCACTGTGGATGTGCTTGATGGCTATTCTGGGAAAGAAAAAGGGTACTTTTTAAAGGTTTTCTGTATATTCAGCATTGTCCTTACTTGATCATTTGCGAAAAGAGCAAACCACTGTTGACATTCATCCACAGAGAAAAGTTTAAATTTTATACACTAGTGCACTCATTATAGCTCAGGCAAAGTTCGTGCTCTCAAGGCCACCCTTCTTTGTAATTCAGTCAACAAAATTTATTTTTTGTCTCGCTCTTCTGTCTTTGTTTTTTTTTTTTTCTGAATAGAGCTCAAAATTAGTGTAGTGAATGCAGCTACAGGAATGAATTAAGATAGCAATTTGCTCTTTCTTTTGTTCAACAAAAAAGATACAAGATGGGAAAGATTAAATAGAAAAGCTAAAGTGGATGAATCTGCCAAAATAATAATAAAAAATAGATATTTGCAACACCAGATCTTTTCCCTTACCATAAGCCTTAAGTTACAACCCTTAACACCTTAAGCAACAGCAACATTATTTTATCATTTATGGGTCAAGTGCTTATAAAATAGATTATATTTTTAAAAGCAACTGGTAACTGTTATCTTGGCTTTTGAATTTGGACTCTG
Source organism: Neopelma chrysocephalum (assembly GCF_003984885.1). Taxonomy (NCBI): domain Eukaryota; kingdom Metazoa; phylum Chordata; class Aves; order Passeriformes; family Pipridae; genus Neopelma; species Neopelma chrysocephalum. The sequence continues at coordinate 867,736 of NW_020897716.1, read as the reverse complement.
ATTTTCAAAAAACAACAGACGGAGACTTCAAAAATTTTGGCGCTTTGGAAGACATTGTCTATGGTAAAACAATTTTTTTCTGTTGTATTTTTCTTCTCAAGTGTATGCTTCTTATTTTTACTAGTATGCAAGTTATTTTATGACTACCAGAAAAATAATATTATGAAAGTTCATCCTAATATTTATGATTTAGGAGAGAAAATTAATGCATAAAATTGGCAAAGCTTGCTTAACTTTATTATAGCTAACAAATGCAAAACCAGTGTAAAAGCAAAGGAAAGAACTACAAAAGATACTACAGTAAGTTGCAAAATTAAATCCAGTAAAGTATTCTTTAAAACTAGATTTTGTGAAAATTACCTTGATAAAACAGATTGATTGGACTGAGAAATAGCATCCTAGCCAAAATAAGAGCAATCATGATAAAGCTTTGGAGAACTTGCTGCAGAAAAACGTCCTGCCTTGTCAGTGTGATAGTCAAAATTCACCAGTACCTATCTTTTTTCATCTCCACAGCTTTTGTGACCCTGCTTCCTGTGAGTCTTTGGTATATTAATTGATGTTTCTTACCAAATGCAGTTTAAAAGGATTCTAAAGTTTCATCATCCTGCACTTTACATCTGCACAGATTGTTGTCCACCTGACCACGTACATCTCAAGCCGACTTTTTAATCAAAGGGCACTGAGGTGGAGTTTGCTATCTGGGAGAGATTCTCTCAGGAGCCTGGGACTTCTTTAACTCATGATCCCAAATATGTGGAGTAGTGGTCGTAGGGGCCAGTAACAGGCAGTGCAATAAATCAGCACATCCGCCAGCACATAATTTCATATTGTGGGTTTTCAGAGGGATGAATAGGATGAATAGGAAGTCAGTTAGTTTTCAACACTGAAAATTTCAATTTTTCCCTAAAGAAATTCAGAGCAGAAGGCTTCCTGGGAAGTGCTTTTTGGCATGAACTGATGGACCTCTTCACTACTCATCATGACTGTCCCAGGTGAAAACAGAAACCCCCTGTGAATTTCAAGCCTTCTTAGCAAAGAGGGGTTTCAAGCCAGTTACATTAAAGAGACTACCTGGAAATGACAGCTACATAACTCAAGTGAAAAAGCAAATAAATGGAGTCTTGATTGCTCACAATGAAAATAATTTGTACTTTGAAATAGATCAGCACTAACTGCAGAAAGCAAAGAACAAGGTAGATAATATTTCTCTAAAGGGAAAGCAAAAGGGGAAAAATATATATTTAATAATATAGGATTAAATCTATCATGATATAAAAAGAGAAAGATTCAATAGAATAAATAGGAATAGGTTTAACTACATCTTTTCTCCTCACAGAAATAAAAAACTGAAGGCACTAATAAAATTATATTAGGAGTGAAAGATTTTTATTTATTTGAACAAGCATTGTACTAGTCTTCTGTAGAACCAAATAAAAACAGAGATATTGTGGACATATAACTTTGCCTCCTTGGTTAAGGCTTCAACAAACTTCTGTATTTCAGATAATCTTTAATATCTGAATATAAACAGAATTCTTTTAGAGGCAAAACTTCACTTAAAATCTCTTCTTAAAAACATCTTTTTTGGGGTTATCAGTTGTTAAAGTTACGCTGGTTATGGCACATTCATAGTCTCACTGTAATGATGTTTACAACTGGACCTTCACTGATTTTAGGATACATCAACATTGTAACACCAGTAGTCACTCAGGAAAAAAGGTGGTTTTCTTTGTGAGGATTTTCCCAAACAAAGACTTTGATTAGAGATTTCTAACTTCAGTAAAATTATCCTGTAATGTTTTCTGAACTGAAAAACACACAAAAATATTATTTTCTTCTTTTTTTACTGGCTTCTTAATTTTGATGGTTTGAAAACAGTAACTGATGGAATTTCTCTTGCTGAACATTCTTATGAGATTTCTTGTTATTACTTCTTTTCAATTTTAAGAACAGAACTACTGGATCCTTTTGAAGTTTCTTCTTCCAAGGTGAAGTTAGATAAAAATATAGAAGAATGAAGCTTTCCTACTCTAAGAAAAGGGAGATCAAAATTTCATTCCATGCTGTCAATTTGTTAAGAGCAGGATAATATAAAAGAGAACACAGATGGTCTCTGAAAAATAATCAGGTTTTTGTTAGTATTTTAATATTTTTTACACGATTTCTACTTTCAAAATTCTTCAAAACGTCAGACCAAAACAGTCCTTATAGATAGGCAACATTTTGTGAACAGCAAAAGTAAAAATAAGCTTGAATGCTGTTCAGAAATTTGACAAGCTAGAATACTGAAGCTTAAAAAGATTTCTTTCTCAACATATAAAGCTTAATTTGAACGGGATAAGATTCAAAGCCAATTTTCAGAACCACAACTCAAAACAACAACAACAAAACAAATGCAAACCAAAATGAAACTGGAGGGAGTGACTGATAGACCTGCAGGCTGTGCTGCCATTCAGCAGGACCTTGATAGGCAGGAGAGTTGGGCAGAGAGAAACCTCATAATGTTCAACAAGGGCAAGTGTAGGGTCCTGCACCTGGGAAGGGATAACCCCAAGTACCAGTACAGGATGGGGATTGACCTAGTAGAGAGCTGTTCTGCTGAGAAGGACCTGGGAGTTTTGGTGGGTCACAAGTTGACTATGAGCCAGTAGTGTTCTCTTGAGGCAAGGGCCAATGCTATCCTGGGGTGCATGGGGAAAAGAGTGGCCAGCAGGTCAAGGGAGGTGATTCTGCCCCTCTATTTGACCATACTGAGGCCACATGTGGAGTACTGACGTGTCCACTTGTGGACTCTTCAGTACAAGAAAGACAAGGAGCAACTGGAGAGGGTCTAGCAGAGAGCCAGAAAGATGGTTAGGGGTCTGGAGCATCTCTCTTGTGAGGAGAGGCTGAGAGAGCTGGGGAGGGAGGGAAGGTGAACCAGGGGTGTGGTCTCTGTTAGAAACCACCTCTCCTGGACAAATGTTCACCCTTCTCAGATGGCAGCCCCTGCAGATTAAAAAGCTCCCAGCTCAGGCAGAGCAGTAGGAGCAGCAGCACCTTCCTACACAAATTCTGGCAGGACCTGAGTGTGTCTGCCTTGGTCTGTGAGGGATTCAGCTCCATGTGGCACAGACAAGCCTTTTAGCACGCAGCCAGTGCTTGCTGAGCACCACTGCCCTGAGGAAGGCATGCTTGGGGGAGGGACTCCTCCTGAAAGTGGAGGTATGGTTTTATTAGAATTGCAACACTGGAATAATATACGGTTGGCCTGAGCATGGCCCAGAACACATAAATATAAACTAAAGAGAAAAATTTGGGGTTGCAAAGGCAAATTCTCAGTTTAGAAGCAGTCCTAGTGAAGGTAGCTTGTATATCCTTAACACAGCTCCTTTACATGTACCAGTCCTTTGAGTAAGCAGTGGTAAGTCCATTCCATTCTCCAAGGGCTTTGGCAAGATTACCAACCCCAGGATCAATAGGAAAAGGATAATGCTGAAGTACTGTGAATTCTCCACTTGAACACAGAGAAGAAAATTTATCATTTTGCAGTGGATTTGACTGGCAGGCTGCAAAATCCTACTGTGAATGACTTAGAAGAGCAGTAAGTGACAGAGAAGATCCTAAAGCCCTAGTTTCCCCAGAAAGTAAGAGAAAGATTTAGTTTCAGTTCCTTTCTCCTAAGCCATGAACAGTAGGGCACTCTGACTCCATGGTACTAATTAAAGATCTGAACCTCAGCTGTATTTTCAGACTTCGGGGATTCCTTCAGCACATGGATCAGTCATTGCTGAGTAGCCGAGGTTGCTTCTTCTTTTCACCATACTCTTCGTTGGAATTTTTTTTTTTGGCTCTTTGATCCAAATATTCAACTGGTGTAAATTGATACTGCTCCCTAGGGACTTAGTTTTTAAAAATGAAAGAAAAATGCTATTGAAGAGCACTGCTTTGTGAGTCTGAAAAAAGATGAATAAAAATGTCTGCTGCTTGCGGTACACAAGTAGTAATACAGTCACAATTGGGTCGAAGGGACCCTATATGAGATAACTAACATCATTAGAAAAGTGGAAAGACAACCCTGGCAGAAAGGCTTACAGCAACTGGATTAGAAATGGGCACTGAAAGAACAACTAATGTGCTTTTTTGCTGCTCTTCAATTATGATTGAACAAGAACAACTCTGGCATTTTACACTGCGCTTGCTGATTAAACTTGCTTTACTCATAGCAAGAATTATATGATCATATAAAGCTACTGATCAGATATGATCAGATAAAGCTACTGTCAGTTAGTGCAGAAGAGAATGCAGCATGGATAGGTTAATCTCAGTACCTATGGCAAATTAAATTGAAATCCCTTCTCCTTGTCATCGTGCAACCACAGTCATTACCAGTACTGTAATAAGTTTCTCTCTGTTATACGTGAAAACGCACTGTGAATTAAAAAAAAAAGAGGAAAGAAAAAAAAGAAAGATTTTTATGGTGTAATTTTTGTTTAATTTTTTTGTTATTTATGTTATTTGAAGGCACAGTCACTGATATATTTTTCTTCCGGTGTAAGTTTATCATTTGCTATATATGTTCTACATGCTATCTTCTATGCTTAGGCAGTCTGGACTAGCAGTGTCGGATGTACAAATACACTTACAAATCTAGAGAGAATTGGTTAGCCAGCATATTAAAATTTAGGAGAGTAAAAAGTCTACTTTCTGTGACCTAGGGTGTTGCAGATTTACCAGATTCCCATGCAGAAAAGTTTTAGGAAATTTGCATTCCATGGGAAATGCACAGCCCAAATGGGTGTCCTTAGATTTGGCTTATCAATTTAAAGATATGTGAGTTTCAGACTTCTTTCTTTGTCCTCACATTTCAATGTTTGCAGATTTGTCCTGTCAGACTCTCCATGTGCCTGTTCTTTAGCTGGGTTTTGATTTTTGGGTTTGGATCTGTTTTTGTTTGAGGGGGGAGATTTCAGTTGGTTGGTTGGTTGGGGTCTTTTTGTTGTTTTGTTTAAAAGAAAAGTTTCTGCCTCCTCTTGAGGTCTTGACCTAAACCAGGACCTATAGGTTCTCTGGCACTGTCCCCATCTGGGGTCCTCCCTTTCCTCTTTACACTCCAAGTCTCTTTTTCTTAGTGTTTCTCCCAGAGCCATCCAGTCAGCTCTTTCAGCAGCAGAGTTACATGACTATGCAGCAAAGAGCTTTTGGAGAAAGAAAGCTTCATCTGATCCATCCCAGTGATGGGAAAAAGAAGAACGTTGTCAGTAGTTGTACTAAGATCCAAATACTGAGCAAGGATTTCAAAAAGAGAATTAATGGGGGCAAGGTGGAGGAAGGGTATGTGTTTCTGTCTGTGCCTGTGTGTGCGTGTGTGTGTATGGAGGGAATTTGGCATTAACAGGACTAATAGTCTCCAGGAGTGGAGTGCTGCAGACTAAGCACTTCCATGTAATGCATTTTTTCTCATCTTAGGTCACAGGCAAGAGCCTGATACACCTTGGGCTAGAGGAAACTAACAGGTGCTATATATGGCTTTTTATTTCAAAAATAAAAGCAAACTTTGCTAATGTCATCTGAATTTTGTTTTCCTTTTCCTATAGTGTCTCAGTCAAGGGAATTTAAACTAGTCAAAAAGAACAATTACATACAAATAATGCTGACAGAGTTGCAAACACACAGTACATCTCTATTCCCAGGTCACAAGTGGAGAATTTTTCCTGGCTTAGAAATGCTCTAGAAAAAGATTAAACCAAGCAGTGCTGAGGCCCTTTCTATAATCACTGTCAAATGTTGTATCAATTGTACTGTTAAAATCAATGCTTTAATAGATAATATTTATGCATTTATGCTAAAAATCATGTCTAAAATACCAATTTTCTTAGGCACAGGAGGTAAAATCCAAGATTTCCCACTGCTTCTATGTGTCTTCTACAGTTGCTCTTCATCTTCCTTGCTTTCCCTTCAGTTTTGTGAAGTTTACCTTTCTTGGTCCAGATACAACATGGAAGGAGAGTGTTGCCCTTCCTTGCAGTGCCATAGTTGGGGGGCACAGAAGACCTGGAGAGCTAGGTCTGAGCCTTGCAAATGTCTTCACATCCTGAGCAGGTGTGATCACAATTCTATTAATATTGTGTGAACTTGTCCTTTTGAAAAAGACCAAAAATCAAACTGTGTGCTGAAGAACACAATTTACTGATTTTGGATTGTCTTGTGCCTTGGGTCATAACATCCTCTTACTATGTCACACATTTCCACTTTAAACCCCTTATTAGAAGTAGTGTCTTCTTCACAATAGACTGATCCAAACTGAAGTACATGCTCATTTAATTTATAAATTCCCTTCTGTCCTGTGCAGAGTGAATAAACACATTCCCACGTCTTCCTAATAAAGAATCTTACATTAGGAGCCAATAATAAAGCACATCTGGGAAGATTTAGCCACCATATGCCTTGGCATAATTTGAATAAATGTCAAAGAACTGTGCACATTCTGGAATTTAATGGAAACTGTGCTTTCATTAAATAAAATCAGTACTTCCTAGTTATTCTATTTTATTAATAAAGTCCCCTCTAGGCATGAAGTTTATTTTATAAAAGATCTATTTAAATAGGTCGTGCTTATATTGTTAGTTAACTAATTTTTACATATAAAATGAAGAATATCATTCATATGCAGTGCTTGAAACATTATTACAGAAGCATTCAGAAAAGAAAATTTCATTTTGTTTCTAGTAGTATTTCCAAAAACAAATTCAAGTATAAAATTACCAAAGAAAACCTGCTTTAACACACTTTTATCTCTGCTTTATTTAGGAAGATTAACTCCTACACATTCCATTTTATTGCACCATAGTTACACACAGGAAAATGTATCAACTATTTTAACTTTAGTTATCATGAAATTTGTTCTCTAAGGAGCAGGTAACAGCCTTAAAATATCATGTTTAAAAGTATCTTCACTTTCTGCTCTTATCCCAGAAATAATAATATCATATCAAACCTACTTTTCAAGTATCTATTAGAATCAGAAGTCAAGTGAGTCATTCGTTCAACATAATGGGAAGATACAGATACTTTTTCTCGGTAAAATTGTAATTATTTTCATATACAACCCTATGCTAGTAGTTCAAGAAAAATTACTTAAAATGTGATGGAAGTATTAGACAGATTAATTAAATACAGCAATACTTTAGAATCATAGAATTATAGAATAGTTTTGTTTGAAAGGAACCTTAAAGACCACCTAGTTCCAATACCCCTGCCATAGGCAGGGACACCTTCCACTAGACCACCAAAGCCCCATTCAGCCTGGGTTTGGACACCTCCAGGGGCGAGGCATCCACAGCTTCTCTGGGCAAACTGTTCCAGTATCTCACTATCCCCATAGTTAAGAATTTATTTCTAATACCTAATCTAAACCTACTGTAGAGGTAGATACCCTTTTTCCAGAAGATTTTACTATGAGGAGACAGAGTTATTTGCTTAGGAAAAGCTTTCCTACCTAAAGAGAGACATCCTTCTCAAGACAGTTTTGATGTTTTCTCCCCCTACATTCCAGAGAGGCTATCGTGCTCTCTCTCTGATATGTGAGGAGAGAGAATGAGACAATGCTCATAGACATGCTACAGGGCCTCCATGGCTCACAGGGGGACAGGAGTGGTCAGCAAAGATGAAAAGCCCTGAAGAGAAAAGATGTGTGTCTTTCCCCAGGCCCAGCACTTTTGCAGCTGGTGCAGTTTTCCTTTGTAAGATTTTAGCATTCTCGACTTAGGAATATACTTTCTTGGATTCTTTCCACTGCCTTGGCATTTTTGTGGGTACCTGCACAATCTTACTTCACACCTACTCTCTTCTGGTTTAAAGCCATTCCCCCTTGTCCTACCACTACATGTTCTTGTAAAAAGCTCTTCTCCAGCTCTCTTTCAAGCTCCCTTTAAGTCCTAGAAGGCTACTATAAAATTTCCCCACAGCCTCCTCTTCTCCAGGCTGAACAACTCCAACTCTCTCAGCCTGTCTTCATAGAGTAGGTATTCCAGACTTCTGATCATTTTCATGGCGCTCCTTTGGACTCACTCCAGCAGACTTACATCCTTCTTGTGTTGGGGACCCAAGAACTGAACATGTTACTGCAGGTGGGGACTTGCAAGAACAGAGTAGAGGGGGAGAATCACCTTCCTTGACCTGTTGGCCACACTTCTTTTGATGCAGCAGAGGATATAGTTGGGTTTCTGGGCTGCAAGCACATGTTGTCTGGTGATGTTGAGCTTCTTGTCCACCAAAACCCTCAAGTTCTTCTCCACAGGGCTGTTCTAACCCATTTTCCTCCAAGCCTGTATTTGTGCTTGGGATTGCCCAAACACAGATGCAGGGACCATACGCTTGGCACTGTTGAATGTCATGAGTTTCTCACAGGCCCACATCTCAAGCCTGTCAAGAGCCCTGGAACTGTTAAAAAACCATGTGTATGTTACACTTGAGGACATGGTTTAGTGATGGACATGGTGGTGTTCTGGGTTGATGGTTGGACTTGAGGATCTTAAAAGTCTTTTCCAACCTTAATGATTCTATGATTTTATGTCATGCAGGACAGTGTCAGATGCTTTGCAGAAGTCCAAATATTACAGCAGAGTCAGTCAGTCAGAACAAGGTACTCTAGATGATGAAGATTTTCTTCTAATTACATAGTATTTATGACACAAAAAAATAGATGACATTGCTCATGACTTGTGCACAGTAATTTCAGTTTACAGATAGATCAGTATTATGAGTCAAGTGATGGCTTGCTTCTCGGCAGACTCAGTGGACCCCCTGAGAGGTACCAGTGAAGATCATATCAATTTCAAAGTTCTTCTAAAGATTAATAATTGATTAGTAATTCAGAGGTAGGATTATACTTGCACCTGAAAGTGATGACAGCACTATAGCTGCTAACAGTCATAAAGGCAGAAACAACAAAACCACTCTCCCCAATCATTAAATTGATACCTTAGCTGAGTTTACTACTGTAAGTGACCTAATAAATAACTGCATGACATAGACTCTATTAGCTCTGCATTGGTTTCTCAATGCTTTTAATGGATGGAAAAAATACTATAATAAATTTGAATTATACCAAACATTCTTAGTAATTTTTTCATGGAGCTCTAGGGCATAGTGCATGTGAATCCACACCCTCCAGGATCTGTTCCTCCTCCTCTTTTATGGAAGACTTTTCTTCTTTATAGAAATAAAAGGCACAAAACCTCATTGACATGCTTTTGGTTATGAGTTTTAGATATCTGTAGTCTATTAGAAAAAATGAACTGACAGCAATCGTCTTCGTGCATTACAGGTAGTATGCCAACCATGGCACATCGACTCTCCCTTCCAGTGTTTCTCATTCTATTTGGGAATTAGGGGAGGAGTTAGGTGCCATCTAGGAACTGATACATTATTAGATACGTATGCAAGATAGGCTAGTGTTTTTTAGATCATCAGTTTTAGACAGAGTTGTGGTGAAGAACATCATCGTGATAATCTAGGAGTAGAAGGCAGATGTATTAAAAATGCCTCCCTCATATACAAGAAGAGATAAATTTACTCTTGCAAGTGACACTAAAACATCAAAAAGAAAAAACAGAAAACGTGCCTATAACATATAGCACTGTGCAATGGAAAATGCTCTAATGTTGGTTTTGTACTGCTCATGAGACCCAGGCTTCTCCCCTGTGCTTTGAGACAGTGAGCCTTCCCTCACTCCAAGGAGCAGTGCCCACAGAGGTGTAGCAGGTAGAAAGAGGGAAGTACATTTGACATTTGCTATTTGGATGTGCCCTGCCTCCACCTGCAACTTTGGCAGGTGAGCTGGCACGCCTTCATCCCCACCACATCATCAGGGGCAGTTTCAAGAGTTTAACAGTTTGCATGCAGCTAGGTCCCACACCTGGACTTTTGTCTGGGCTAAACATACTGTGAAACTGAATCAAGGACTGCAGTTTTGCACGACAGCTATGGCATGATCCTGGGTAGCATTTATGCCGCGTTTCTGCTGCCCACAAATGTATACAGGCTCCCGAGGGGCAAAGTCAGAGCTTTGTGAGACTTGTTACAGGGGGTACAAGAGCCTCTAATAGCAGACCTGGCTGTGAATCCCTGCCTTGCTTCCTGGTCCTCAGACAAAAGTGTTGTAGTGGTTTGAGCCAGGTTTTCCCCCTGAAACTAGGAAAGTGGTAACCCCCAGGGGGTGGTGACCCTTGGGGCTTTACCCAATCAGTGCTCCTGCAAAATATAAACATATCTCTGGAGACCGGAAAAAAAGCAGTGGTACTTGTTGTTAGAAGAAGAGGTGGCCATGTTGTAGAGGCCACGAGGAGAAGGGGCTCCGGCCCCTTGGGGGCCTCTGCCCCCCCCAGCCCCCGGTTGGGGGGCTGCAGGGACTCAGAACTGAACTAAGTGCCTGTGTCTGAGATGCCGAAGGAGTTTTCTCCACTGCGAGTGAGTGACAGAGCAGCAGGGACAGCAGCGTCTAAAGAGCAGTGGCAAAGAGCCAACTGATAAGGACCAGAAGGAGGAACATAAGCCAGTATGCTGCATGGAAGACACAGAGATGTCTGAGGAGAAAGGAAAGCAGAAAGGCAGCACCTGAAAGAGGACTGAGCCAGCAGCAGGAACAGAGTTTCGGGGTAAGAATTGGATAACCCAAACCCCCAAACTCACTGGAGATTCCTCTGAGAGAGAGGAGGATGATTGGACTCACTTGGAAGAGTCTTGGAGTGCAGCATGCACTACAGAGAGGAGCAAGAAGCTCAGACTGTCCTGAGAGCTAAAGCCAGGACGGCCAAAAGAATGTGTGTGGAGGGGATGACCTTGGGCTTCCCCCCCCCCTTGCTGCAGCTTCAGAGAAGCTGGCAGCCATCTTTGAGTCAGAGCATGGGAGCTCTGCACAGGGGCTTGATTTCCCCTGAGGATACCAGACTGTCACGAAGACCCCCGTGCTTCGTGATATGACCGTGGTGATGCGACCTTGTCTGGGGTTACGTAGTCCACGGAAAGACCCCCGTTTTGAGGACAGAGGGCCGAGGGGCTTGGAGACCTCCTCGTGTGTGCTGGCAGAGAGCCAGCAACTACTACTGCTGCCTGGAAGAGAAGAAGAGAACCTGCTGCCTAGAGAGAGCCTGCTGCTGAGAGACTGGAAGGGGTCTTTTCTTCTTCTTCTCTCCTGGACTTTTATTTGGAGGGAGAAGAGATTTGGCCCATTGTAAATATTACTGTCATGGTAGAGATAGATATAGAGTTAAGATTGTATGCAGTGTATTATAGTATTTATTTATGTGTATAGTCTTTGTAATATATTCCTTCCCCCCATATTGAGTCTCGTGTTTTTGTCTGGAAAACCCATCTCACATGGGGTTGAGATGTGGGGGGGGGGGGCTAGGAATCAGAATTGGATTTTGGGCCTGCTCAAACCATGACAGGGGGTTACCTTCTCTTTTCTTGCCTAATTTTCTTCTGTCCTAAAGAAGTGCTGTGCAAGAGAATTCACTGGCAGCATCATGCAGCAGTTGCTCTAACCTCCAAAGCACTTTGCAAGCATTAGTGTAATTGAACTTTTGCATAAATTGAGATAAAATAGTATTTTATCAGTGTAGACTGAACATAACCAAGACTTCCTCTTTTTGATAAACTGATACTGAGTATTTCTGAGATTTTCTGCTCACAAAGCTCTTCCTAGCTAGCAAATATAAACATAGCTTTCAAGGACTTACTCAAAATATTAAAAACTTAACTATTAATTGCAGCTTGCATTTAATTTTAAGGAGCTTGTTCCTGGCTGCATGGTTTTCATAGCTCTGATATTTATTCTATTTACTTATATTCAAGGCTTTATTCTTTGGATAGCTCAGGTGGCATTGCAAATTATTTTTGAAGGTTTTGTTTTGAGAAAGCATGTCCTAATTGTCAGTTAAGAGCATACAGTCTAACCTAAAGATTCTGTGACTGCTGAGCTATCAAATTCACTTTGGCATATACTACCTATGTCAAAAAATGAACCGTTATGTCCACTGTCCAGGTGAATACATATGTAAGCTTCAAAGACTCAGTGGGAGCATACTTGCTAATATTTAAGAGCTCCACATGAAACACAATAGCATCTATTTCCATCTTTATGAACTCCCATTAAAAGGATGCTTTACACATGCAGTGCAGAAATATATGTAATTAAAAAAAAATAAATAATGGTACATATTACCATAAAGAGGATTTTAAAAGCAGTTGATATTCATAACATGTGTTTTGAGATTCCTCTGTTATTTCCCAATCAAGGAGATACATTGTCCTATTTCCTATATCAATGAGAATCATAGTTTCTATGGCATTGCTATTACTGTTCGTATTACTGTAGAATATAAAGATTGAGGTTTCAGGCTACAAAGCTTTATCATGTGAAAACACACAGTAAAGTAAAGCTCCCTATCCCAAATAATTTACCATATGGGTAAAACCAGGCAGATGTAGCAAGAAGATAGAAGCATAATGAGATAGTAATTTTTTTGCACAACACTGTCAACAATGCTCATCACATATGCCACACTTTCAAAGAGTTATTAACTCTAGAAATATATGTGATTAATAGGTTTCAGAGTAATATCATATTTCTCCATTAATTTGATATTTCATATCCTCAGTAAATTCATATTTATAAATTAACTGAATATTTAGTTCTCTATTTCAGTCCTCCTGGGTTTGGGGAAATGAACTGCTAAGGAATTTTACTGCAAAGTAACCATATGCATTTCCAATACTGATTTAATTTCTGATATTGAACTTCTTTCTTCTTCAGATGGGAAATGACTGTGTGTGACCTACAGGGAAATTTCAGTATATCTAAACACAAACATTCCAAATAGGAATATAAAATAAATAAAAGGATGAAAAACAAAAACTGCAGACACCAGTGCCTAGAATTCACCACTACTTCTGAACATAAGCAAATGATTTACCTACCTAAATGATGTTGTTTATTATGGAAAGACATTATATTACAGCTGGATCATTTTTCCTATTCTCTAGTTTTAACTATTTTATTTTATTTTATTTAATAGACACAGGTAAAATCAAGATTGGTGAGCTGGTTTCATATCCTATCAATAGTTTTATGTGGTCTCTCTAAAAGTGATATAAAGAAACAGTGCACAACCCCTGATTGATACTCTGAAGTGTATTATTGCTTAGACTGAACTTTTTGTTATGCAAATTGCATGCTACTGCATTTCAAGCTGAGAAGTAATCATGGACAGTGAAATGAGGAGGAAAGGAATAAAAAGGTGGGCAGCAAAGGAATCTTATTTATTTGACTAAAGGCTGAAAATGTACAAAGGCAGGTAGGAGCAAGGATAGGACAAGCATGAATTTTCAGATCAACACAGACTGAAATCAAGAAAAAGTGAAAGTAAAACAAGTAAAAACATTAATCAATTCTATGTTCAAAGAACACATTAAAGAGTTTGCCTTTTTTTTCTCTTTTTTCTGTCAGACAAGTCTTCCTTGTTGTAGCATAATGAGACAGTGATGGGAAACTTTTTCACCTTTTCTTCATTAATTGTTTCAACTGATTTTGACCTATTTGCCCTTCTTCACTACAATGTCATCTAAGACTTAATAACTTGGTAATTGCTGACTTTCTTGGTTGCCTAAGAATAAAATGCTACCTTAATTTGAATACAATGTTCATTTCTACTCAGAAATAATGATGAATATTGATAAATTTATTATTCTAATTTTTATATTTACATAGAATGTAGTAATTTTCAGCCTCTAAAAAAGCCACTTTTATAGCGTTTTCCTGACTTTCCTTGTCACAGATCTCCTCAACCCATGTGTCTGAGAAACTTAAAATCTGCTGTGAAATCCTAAGTCTTTCTGGCCTTTTGTAGGATATTCAGGGGAACATTGGACACTACACTGACCCGCATGAGAGATGTGCAGGAAGAAAATTACAGAAAGAAGCAAAACAGGAATCTTTCAGCTTAAGGCCTGATGGCCATTTTCCTAAGCTGCCCCTGCTAGAAAGCTTACCTTGTTAGTATTTACAGTGCAATAATGATTATCTAATTCCTGACAGTGCAGGCAGAATCTGTCAAGCTATTAATTCTGTGAACACTCCGGGCACTACAGCTCTTATAGCAGAAAGTCTATGGAGAAAACTCAGTTCCCTCAATGCTAAAAATTAACATAAATTCTTTTCCACCTGTATTTTCAGTTCTGGTTTTTTTGCAAGCATAACAACTATGTAGATATCCTTTGCAAAGGAAACACAACCAGGCCTGCATAATTGATCTGAAATTACTAGTTCTCACTTTTCTGTTCAATACTCACTTCAAATCCCATTGCTCCTGCATGTTCTAGCTGGCACACAAGAATGCAGTAGGGCAAATAGACACTCTTCTTTTGCCGCTGTCCGAAGAGGGGATGGGACACGAGGAAGGGTGCAAGTAGAATGCCCTATTCACGC